>NC_041728.1:7878787-8181818 GCF_004115215.2 Ornithorhynchus anatinus | reverse complement strand
TGCTCTGTGCCTCAGTTTCTTCATCTGTAAAATGGAGATTAAGACTCTGAGCCCCATGTGGGACAGGGACTATGTCCAACCTGATTTGCTTGTATCTACCTCAGGGCTTAGTTCAGTGCTTGGCACATAGTAAGCACTTAACCAACACCCTAAAAAAAAAGAAATCTGGATTTAGAACAGTGCTTGACACATAGTAAGAGCTTAACAATATCAATAATAATGACAATAATAATAATAATAAACTCTCCTGACTCCCAGATCCATGCTCTTTTCAAAATCTTAAGGCCACTGCAGTGTTCTAAGGGTTACAAATTGGGGCAATAGGATGAGGAAATTTCTACACAAAGGAAGAGCTCGATAAATAAGATTGATTGATTGATATATCTGTGAGAAATAAGTGTTCCTCTCCTGGCCTCCATGTAGGAGATGATTCGCTATTTGGCTGGAAAGCACTCTTCAAATTGAATAAATAAACCGACAGAGGAAATCATGCTAGCGCGTTCATAACCATCGCTACTCTAGTTGGATTCCCAGCGTATTCGGACACTAAAGGAAATGTCATTTAGAATACACAGTAAATGCTGTCACCTGTACAAACAAGGAATCGGTTCTGGATGAAAGCCTTCTAAAACTACCCTTCCCATTAATTCCAGCAGTGTTGCAGAGGGAAGGCTAATCATCAAAGCGGCAGGGCTTAGTGGACAGAGCCCAGGCCTGGGAGTCAGAAGGTCATGGTTCTAGGCCCAACTCCACCACTTGTTTGCTGTGTGACCTTGGGCAAATCACTTGATTTTTCTGTGTCTCAGTTACCTCATCTGCAAAATGGGGATTGAGACTGTGAGCCCCTCATGGGACAGGGACTGTGTGTAATCCTATTTGCCTGTATCCACTCCAGGGCTTAATACAGTACCTGGCACAAAGTAAGAGTTTAACAAATACCATAATCATTATTATTATTATCCTGTCTCTGGCCTGGAACACCCTCCCCCTTGGGAATTTGCACCCAAGAACACCCCCAACCCAAATCTTCCAGAACCATCCGCCAGCTAAAATCAGCCCTCGGGGCCATGATCTTCCGAGTCAGAAGCCTGCACGCCAGCAGATGATCTGTAAATCAGTCAGTCGTATTTACTGAGCGCATACTGTGTGCACAGCACTACACTAAGCACTTGGGAGAGTACTGAAGAACACAGAAGAGACAAATTCCCCTGCCTACAAAGAGATACAGTCTAGAGGGGGAGACGGATATTAATAGAAGGAAATAAATTATGGATTTGTGCATAGGTAATGTGAGGCTGGGAGGGGGGATGAATAAAAGGAGTAAGACAGGGCAACGCAGAAGGGAGTGGAAGAGGGCTTATTCATTCATTCATTCATTCATTCATTCATTCATTCATTCATTCGTATTTGTTGAGCGCTTACTGTGTGCAGAGTACTGTTCTAAGCACCTGGAAAGTACAATTCGGCAAAAAATAGACACAATCCCTACCCAACAACGGGCTCACAGTCTAGGTTTAGTCAGGGAAGGTTTCTTGGAGATGTGCCAGCCTCTTCTGACCTCGCATCAAGAGTGCTGCCAACATGACAAAGGTCCCTCATTACCAGCCCATGCCCACTGCAGCCCCTCGGGCCCACAGATAATAGCAGTAACGGAGGGATTTGTCACGCATGTGCCAAGCACTGTACAAAGCACTGCGGCAGATACAAGATAATCAGGTCAGCCACAGTCTCCGTCCCACACGGGGCTCACAGTCTAAGTACGGGAGAGAGAACAATTGGCCAAGAAGCTGGATGGGCCAGGCCCAGGTCAGAGATGAAGACTCATGGATTCACACTAACCCCAGTCTCCCCAGCTAGACAGGGGAGAAGAGAACCCCTTAGATCACCTGCAAGGTGCAGAAAGATAATGAAAAACTGATGGTAGTCAAAATGTCACCCTCAACAGAGGGGTTCTGTCCAAGCTAAAGTGTTGGCGAGGCGGATTTTTCTCTATCTCATTTCCTGTCTTATTCAGAGTCCCAGATTATCTATCCTTTGACATGCAAATGGAAGAATTACTTCAATTTTCTCATCTTGTTTCATTCTGTGGATAATAATAAAACCAGCAGAGTATTTTAATAAAAATATCCCTTATTTCAATGATGAATCAAATGATCCCCGTGGGCAGAAAAAGAAAATCGACCAAACCTAAAGAATTCTAGAACATAAGAGGCATTTCATTGGGTCTTATCGAAGAAACTCACCTGATCTCCAGGACCAAAGTAGAATTGATTCTCCAACCTTCTACGGAGTGCTGGAAGATTGAAGAGCCACCTTTCCGAATGATCTTATCGGAACTATTAACCAGGGATCTACTCAAACTCAGCTCACCGTCTCTGAAATGCAAAACAGAAAAAGCAGTTAAAGGGAGTTTGGTGAGAAGGAGAAGCAGGTCCCGAGGGACATTTCAATACGTTAGACATCCCGCACATATTTTTCGTTGCTGCAGGAGCCCGAATCATTTCATTTCGTCCATTCTGCACAGGGTAAGCGCTCATTAAACAACACTGATGGATTGATTAATGGAAGTAAAATTGGACAAAGATTGTAAGCACCTGGAGAGCAGGGATCATCTCTTTCAACTTTTCCAATGATTGGGAGTCCCCAGTAATTGTTGTGGAATTTGTGGCATTTGATAAAAGTTAACTAGGGTGCCAAGCAATTTATTCAGAGCTGGGGAAGAGATGATATCTGCAGATCGAACACAGTCTCTGCCTCATACAGGACTCAGCCTGAAGGAAAAGCTCCCCTGGTTCCAGAATCTCCATTCCAGTAGGTAGTAACGTGGCTTGGTGGAAAGAGCAGGGGCTTGGGAGTCAGAGGTCATGGGTTCTAATCCCAATTCCACCACTTATCAGCTGTGTGACTTTGGGTAAACCACTTAATTTCTCTGTTCCTCAGTTACCTCATCTGGAAAATGGGGAATAGGACTGTGAGCCCCATGTGCGACAACCTGATTACCTTGTATCTACTCCAGCGCATAAAACAGTGCTTGACACACAGTAAGCGCTTACCAAATACCGTCATTATTATTACTATTTTTAGTTCCTAAAGATGTCTTCCGCTGAATAGGACCAGGCTGGTTTTCTAAGGAAGCGACCACTGGCGTCATTAAAATGCTAACAACACACGCCGGCTTGAGGCTCAAGCAACTATCCTGATGTCACCGAAAAATCCATCTGTTTCCTCTGACAAACCCACTGGGACTATGTTTTTTTCTGAAACTTCTGCATAATGTCTCCTTTAGATGTCTCCTTTAGATGGTTGTCAGTTTGCTAATGCTTTAAAGGCATTTTGAGGACAGTCAGAATGTAGGGCACAAACACGCACGCATGCACGCACACACACACATTGGTATAAATTCCAATTCTGCTGGCATTATGCAGGCACGTCACCCACTCTCACTGGGAATTCTGCCTGTATCAGACCTGCTCGATGAAGCCTCTAATTGGAGGCTTTCCGTACAGTATTTTGTTCTGTAATATTTTCAATAACAGATTGTTAGGATCGGAAGCATCTTCAATCAAAATCACTCCCCCTCCCAAATTTAGGTTATCTAACTACAACTGCCCTAAGATATCTTGGCTGATGAACATGATATATTTAAATGTCTATGCCTGGAGGTTTTATAACCAAGCCCACGCTTTCATTCCTATTTATTGAGCGCTTACTGTATGCAGAGCACTCTACCATTTAGGGACTAATTTCCACTCACGTACATATGCCCACTTTGTTTATTTTTGGCCTCTCTAGTTGTAAATTGTTTCATTCATTCATTCAATCGCATTTATTGAGCCCTCACTCTGTGCGAAGCATGGTAGTAAGCACTTGGGAGAGTACAATAGAACAACAAACAGACATGTTCCTGCCCACGACGAGCTCACGTGTTTGTCCTTTCCATTAGAGTGTAAGCTCCTTGTGGGCAGGGAAGATCCCTGGAAGCCAGAGGACCTGGGTTCTAATTGCGGCTCTGCCACTTGCTGCTGTGTGCACTTTGACCAGTCATTTAACTTCTGTGCGCTTCACCTGTAAAATGGGGAGTAAATCCTACTCCCTCCTACCTAGATTGGGAGCCTCATGCAGGAGAGAGGCTGCGCCCAAACTCTTAACCTTGTAGCTACCTCAGCACTTAAAACAGTGCTTGGCACATAGTAAGTGCTTAACAAATACCATCATCATCATTACTACTTTATTTACCTCCCAAGAGCTCAGTACAGTGCAACACACCAAGAGGATGCCCAATCACTTAGTACAGTGCTGTGCATAAAATAAGCACTCAATAGATACGATTGAATGAATAAACTCTACTACTAGTCCAGTCACTCGTATTTATTGAGCTCTTACTGTGTGCAGAGCACAGATTACTATTACTACTGCTAATAGTTCTATTACTCATGATATTAATGCCCTTCCAGAGGCCACTCATGACACAGTCAATCAACCAATCGTTTTGACTGCTTATTGTGTCCAGAGGACAGTACTAAATGTTTGGGAAACTACAATGCCATGGTGTTGGTAGACACAATCCCTACCTACAAGGAGTTTACAGTCTAGACGGGGGAGATAGACATTAAAATATAATAATAATAATGATGGCATTTTTTAAGCACTTGCTATGTGCCAAGCGCTCTTCTAAGTGCTGGGGTAAATACAAGGTAATCGTGTTGTCCCACGTGGAGCTCACAGTCTTGATCCCCATTTTACAGATGAGGTAACCGAGGCCCAGAAAAGTGAAGTGACTTGCCCAAGATCACACAGCTGACAAGTGGAAGAGGCGGGATTAGAACCCACATCCTCTGATTCCCAAGCCCGGGCTCTTTCCACTGAGCCAGGCTGCTTCTGAAGGTCATGAGATTCAACGGAGCCCTCACGGGCTTGGAAAACCATTTTTAGAGCTTGCACCTAAAGATGGGAAGAGCCAAGGGCATGCAAAGCTAGGAGCAGACAGAAAAGATAAAAGCAGCAGGTTTCCAGCAGAACCATAGCAGGGGTCGTACAGGAAAGAGTGACTGAAAACCAGTGCTATTGCTCAGCACCCATTTTACAGGTGAGGAAACTGAGGCACACAGTTGTTAAATGACTTGTCGAGCTACAGCAGCAAGTGGCAGAGCCGGAATTAGAACCCAGGTCCTCTGACTTCCAGGGATCTTCCCTGCCCACAAGGAGCTTACACTCTAATGGAGAGGGCAAACACGTGAGCTGGTCGTGGGCAGGAACGTGTCTGTTTTTTGTCATATTGTACTCTCCCAAGCGCTTGGTAGCGTGCTTCACACACAGTAAGTGCTCAAAAAATGAGATTGAATGAAACAATTTACAACTAGAGAAGCCCAAAATAAACAAATAACCCCCAAATTGCAAGAGCTCGACTGGGTTCTTTCCACTCCCCATTGCACTGACCAAAAAAGATGAATCCTTTAACTGGAGAAAGGGAAACTCAGTACACTGTTCTCTGTTGGTGGAAAGCAGGAAGGAATGTAGTCACATCTTTTCCTTAGATTCTTCAAAGAAACTTGGAAGAAGTTTCCACTCATTCAGTCAGTCGTACTTAATGAGCACTCTGTTTGCAAAGCACTGTTCTAAGCACTTAGGAAAGTCCAATATAACAATAAACAGACATTTTCCCTGCCCACAATAAATTTGCAGACTCATCATGGGCAGGGAAAGTATCCGCTAATCTCCCGAGCACTTAGTACAGTGCTCTGCACCTAGTAAGCACTCAGTTCATACCACCGATTGACTGATGGATGAGCCGATTTGCAAGGAGCTAAAATCACTGAGAACATCCTGACTGAAATCAGCAGTGAAGGCCACCTGAGGAAATAACCAATCTGTCCTGCGTTCTTTCTCCAGTTGGGTAAACCACAGCGCTACCCTCATTCTCCATCCGGACCTTCCCTTCGAAAAGACGCAGTACGTGAGACTAAGGAGAAATTAACCAGATCCATCAAGGAAAGTATACAGCATAAAAATATATTGGAAGCAATTCTCGCTTATGCTGAGCTAAGAATAATCCATTAAAGTCTTCCTTGGGATAGTGCTGGTGCCAGGAGCTAGTCATTAATTATGATCCTCTGAAATGCTGTTGTCGAGCATGTTCCCAAGATACTCCTCGAGGTCTGCAGTGCGTTACTGTAATTTATTGACATTCATTCAATAGTATTTATTGAGCGCTTACTACGTGCTGAGCACTGTATTAAGCGCTTGGAATGTACAAATCGGTAACAGATAGAGACAGTCCCTGCCCTTTGACAGGCTTACAGTCTAATCAATATTCAATATTGATATTGAATTGATATTCAAGCCTGTCTCCCCCTCTAGACTGTAAGCTCACTGCAGGCAGGTAACGGGCCTGTTTATTGCTATGTTGTACTCTCCCCAGCACTTAGTACAGTGCTTTGCACACAGTAAGCACTCAATAAATACGACTGAATGAAGGAGCGTATGACGTTACAAACACGGAGCAGTGAAACACCTACGAATCACACCTTGGATGAGATCCTAAATGTCGTGTCTTCGACTCTGTCGAAAAGTCTTCTTGGACAATCACACAACTCTGGCTCCCACCTTCAGCCCCTCTCCCCTTCCCCCACCCCAGGGCTTACATTTGTATGCACAATTTATGTATTTATTTAGTTTAATGTCCATCTCCTCTTCTAAACGGTAAGCTCTTTCTGGAGAGGGAACACGTCTACCAACCTTCCAACCGCTTAGCACGGTGTTCTGCACACAGTAAGCATTCAGTAAATACCACCGATCGATTGACTCTCTTCCTTGGTCTTCCTTCCCACTAGATGGTAACCCACTCTATTTTAATTTTCCACATGCGCAGTACGGTGCTCCGTACACAGTAAGCGTCCGATAAATACCATCGGTGGATTCTCCTCGCTGCTTCTTATTCTCCGGCGTTCTAAAACCCACTAACCCACAAAACTAAAACTTGCCTCGGTATAACTCCAAGCACCAAAATTAGGAAATTCCTGGTTGGCGCTGTCATTTCGGAGAAGCGTCCAAGCGGCACTGTGCGAAGCCAAAGAAGGACGGAAGGCGTACGCTAGGAATGGAAGGTCTCGACTCCACTACGGTCACGATGCGTCGGTACGAGAGGTGCTAGGCTACAGCGATATTAGTGGTTCTGAAAAGACAGATGTAGAAAAGAGAGATGGCCTTGTCTTGACTATCGAGGAGAGCTATATCGTTTCAGATTCTCAGGAGACAAAAGGAGACCAAGAGATAGCTCGCTCTGGCCGGGGGATGTGTCTGTTATTTTGTCATATTGTACTCTCTCCCGAGCACTTAGTACACTGCTCTGCACACGGAAGGCGCTCGCTAAATACAACTGACTGATGGATTGATTAATAACCCCTGAATTAAGGTGGTCATTAAAGGGATCTATTATGCACCTCCAAAACAGGAGGAAAGATGGAGAGGGCCCTCTCTGATAGCGTCATTATTATTCAACGCTTAGTACAGTGCCCGGCACACAGTAAGCGCTTAACAAATACCATCCGTATCATCAACTAGAGCACCCAGATTTGGGATTTGGAGCAGCATTTGTGAGTAATGGAGGGAGAAGGATTTGGGGGCAAAGGGGAACTCGACAGACAGGCATGTGCTAGAAAATCTATTTAGCAGGGTGGGGCTTATCCCACTGATTTGGGGATTGGATGAAGGTGGTTTCATTGTGCGGAAAGAAGAGGAATTAAGATAAGGCAGAGGTATTGATACTTCCTAACAAAGAAGAATCCATCAAGGATCTATAGGAGGAATGATCTCCGGATGATCATTTTCTAAATCTCGGGAGACGGGAAGAAAGAAGTCAGCGTGACAGTGAACGAGCTTCCGGAAACCAAGGGTGAGCACACTTAGGATACGAGTGAGAAGGGCTTGAAGGAAGAGAATGCAGAGAGAGAGAAGAGTCCCGCAAATCCATCGATGGTATTTATTGAACGCTAACTGGGTACCGAGCACTACACTAAGCCCTTAGGATTGTACAGGAAGCAGCGTGGCTCAGTGGAAAGAGCCTCGGCTTCGGAGTCAGAGGTCATGGGTTCGATTCCCGGCTCTGCCACTTGTCAACTGTGTGACTGCGGGCGAGTCGCTTCACTTCTCTGTGCCTCAGTTACCTCATCTGTAAAATGGGGATTAACTGTGAGCCTCACATGGGACAACCTGATGACCCTGCATCCACCCCAGCGCTTAGAACAGTGCTCTGCACATAGTAAGCGCTTAACAAATACCAACATTATTATTATTATTACAATACCATAAGCGCTGGTAGACCCCATACCTGCCCTTAAGATGCTTACAGTCTAGTGAAGAGAGCTGATCTTCCAAAAGACAGTTCCACAGGCTCAAGAACAAAATATACCAGTTGAAAAGACATGAAGAATGACAAGATACGAAATCACTTAGTCAAAAAAAAAAAAGCTCCACAAGGACCTCAGTGGAAAACGAGAAAGTTGCAAAACGCAAAAATTAGGCCAAGTAACTAAAGAGGAACATAAAGAAATAGTGAAATATGAAAAGACAAAATTAGAAATGCCAAAATTGTACAGGAGATGCAAATAGCATGAGTCACAAAAGGAAACTCAAAGAAATTTTTCAATTATATTAGGTACAAGGGAAAATGTCAGATACACCCTTCCCCCATCCCTCCTGATAAAACCAAAGGTAAAACTGACGACAGAAGTCCGTGAAAAGGCAGAGATGTTTATTTGTGTTTTTTTTCCACTTGGGCCTTTATGAGAAAGATCAATCGTGAACTGACGACCGGAGGAAATGCCGCATACAATGGGAAAGGTGGAAAGCTAAGTTGGAATACAGAAAGAAGCGGTAAAGATGTTCTAAAACCAAAGTGGATCTATTCACAACAGTGAGGCTCAGTGACGTATTTCCGAGGGTATTTAGGGACTTGGCGGATGTTTTTGCATAACTCGCTGGCTGTTGTTTATAAGAAATCAGGGAACAAAGAAGAACGCCCTGAGTGGGCCCATCTATATAAAAAGGGAGTGGGGGAGGGAAAGGATGATTCAAATATCACAACTTAATATCTAACAATTAATTTGCAACACCTGGAAAAACATAAGCTACCCAGGAAGACCCAGATTTGACTGAGTGGAGGACAAATCGCGTCTAAACAACTTGACTTCTATCCATCAATCCACAGTATTTATCGAGCGCCTACAGAGCTTGGGAGGGTTCAAAATGAAAGAATTGGAAGATCCGATCCTTGCCCTCAAGGAGCTTGCAATCAGAAAGCCAAAGCAGGGATTTAAGAAGGCTTCAGAAAGGATTCTGGTTCCATCTTAGATAAGTTGGAAACCTTTGGTTTCTGGACCGAGAGGGCTCACACCAGCCAAAAGACAATGACCAATGGTCAAGGTCAAATATTTAAAAGCAATGGAAAAGTGAAGGAAGGTGAAAGGAAGTGGGATTGGATTGCTTTGACTGAAGAAGACGAGACTGAAGCCTGGTTTAATAATGTCTTTCAATACTTATAAAGGTTTTTATGGGCTGGGGGAAAGTGCAGACGGGTGGTTCCCCCTGCCCAGTGAGGCCCAAACGAGAGAAAATGGGCTTAAAATTACAGCAAGAAAGATTTTGGTCGTATGTAAGATCGAAGTTCCTGATCACGCTGAGAAGCTGCATGGCCAAGTGGATAGAGCAAGGGCCTGGGAGTCAGAAGAACCTGGGATTTCATCCTGGCTCCGACACGTGTCTGCTGCGTGACCTTGGGCAAGTCATTTCACTTTTCTGTGCCTCAGTTGACTCATCTGGAATAAGAACGTGAGCCCCCTATGGGACAGGGACTCTGTCCAACCTGATTAACTTGTACCTTCCCGATTGCTTAGAACAGTGTATAGTAAGTATATAGAATATACTTATATATAGTATATATATAGTATATAACAGCATATAGTAAGTGCTTAACAAGTACCATAATTATTATTATTATCATCACTGAATGATGGATCAATGGAATCGGTGGAACAAGCTGGAAGCAGGATGGTGTAGTCACTCTCCTTGAAGATTTTCTGGGCAAGAACAGACACCAACCATCCTGGATGGGTGTGTCGGTCACCAGATGGGCGGCAGTTGGACCCAATGAGCCCTTCCCGTCTACCATCGAAGACCTTGACTTTGGATTTCCTCTCTTATAGAGACGATTCTCTCCAAGAAGGAGCAGCATGGTTGACGTTTCTTTTACATGAGAAACAGCACGGCATAGAGATGGAGCGTAGGTCTGGGAGTCTGAAGGTTATGGGTTCTAATCCCCTCTCCACCACTTCTCTGCTGTGTCACCTCGGGCAAGTCACTTCACATCTCTGGGCCTCACTTACCTCATCTGGAAAATGGGGATTGAGACTGGGAGCCCCATACGAGAGAGGTACTCCCATACGAGACAGGGACTCCTTCTACAACCCAGCCCACGCACTTTGCTCCCCTGGTGCTAACTATCTCACTGTGCCTCGATCTCACCTCTTTCGCCACCAACCCCTGGACCACATCCTGCCTCAGACCTGGAACGCCCTCCCGCCTCAAATCCACCAGACAATTCCTCTCCCAACCCCTTCAAAGCCTTCCTGAAGGCCCATCTCCTCCAGGAGGCCTTCCCCGACTAAGCCCCACTTTTCTTCGGCTCCCACTCCCTTCTGCGTCTCCATGACGCGCATCCTTTGCCCTTCTCCCTGCCCCTCAGCACTTATGTATGTACCAGTTATTCTATTTATTTATATTGATGTGTGTTAATTTGTATTGATGTCTGTCTCCCCGCCTCTAGACTCTGAGCTCATTGTGCGCAGGGATTGTCTCTCTTTATTGCCGTTCTTTACTTTCCCAAGTGATGAGTATAGTGCTCTGCACCCCATAAGTGCTCAATAAATATGACTGAATGAATGAATGAAAGAATGATTTGCTTGACTCTACCCAAGTGCCTGGCAAACAGCAAGTGCTTAACAATACCACAATTATTATTATTATTATTACATAAAGTGAACTGTAGGTCACCCATGCTGGTTTCCCCAGTTGGTGCCAAGTGAAGCTCACCCACGACGAAGCCTTCCTTGCCTCCTGTCACCCCTCTCAGCTCCTCTCTGAGAAACTTTTCCCTCTGCTCTCATGCCACCGTGGCTTTGAAAGGTTTTTTTTTTTGCCATTTCCCCGCAGTTCCATCCACTTAATCTCCGGTCTCTCCCCATCACCCAGTGCTTTTCTTTTTTTAACGTGCGGTGCTATTGCAGCTGGTTCTTTCCCCAACTTGACGTTCAGGGTTCTGGGAGGACCGGGCTGAACAGGGGTGACCCGGATGGGTCAGGAATTAGCGGCGCAGACCGGGGAAGGGTCCGGGTGAGGGTGGGCTCATCAGCTCTTCATTTGGAGATACCGCCACCATTTCAGGTAGAGAAGCAGCATGGCCTAGTGGAGAAAGCGGGAGCCTGGGCGTCAGAAGGAGTTGGGTTCTAATCCCGACTCTGTCACTTGTCTGCTTTGTCACCTGGGGCAAGTCACTTCACTTCTCTGAGCCTCAGTCACCTCATCTATAAAACAGGGGTTAAGATCCTGAGCCCCAGGTGGAAGAGGGACTGCACCCAACCCGATCTGCTTATATCCACCCCAGCACTTAGTACGGTGCCTGCCGCGTAGTAAATGCTTAATAAATACCACAGTTATTATTATTACTAGTCAGTTTGCGCAGCTGTAAAAGGGAAAGATCTTTCCATCCTTGGTTTAGGACCCTCTTCTCAGTCAGTGGCAATCCGGTTAGCAATTCGCATCATGAAAACTGGAGCTCGCAAAGCCGCCTGCGTTTTAAAACACCTTCAAGGAAATTTCTATTTAAAAAAAAAGCAGGATGACGCCGAAAGCTCTACAACGAAAACCCCAGTCAAGTTGGGACGATCTACCGACCGAGGCCAACGGATCGCTCCCCAAGACGTAGCTGTGACACAGGCTTAATGCCCTCACGCCCTTGGGAATTCTTACTGTCTCTGACAGCACAGTTCTCAGTGGCCACAAGCGAAATTAAGACATCACAATCGAAATCATTGAGGTTTTTGTTACGCGCTTACTGTGTGCTTAACTAAGCTCTGGGGTAGAGACAATACAACCCGACTGGACGCAGTTCCTGTCCCACACTGGACTCTCGGGCTACAGATAAATGCAGTTGGTAATAATCTGGAAAACATTCACTCTGCCTACTGAAGCTCCCTCTGTTCCAGGCAAAGCCACACAGCTGGGTTTTTGCTCCCACCTCTGTCTCCAAATAGGTGTCCATCCCAGCTGCCGCTCAGTGATCCCTGTCCCCGACACCGGCTCGTCTCCTTTGCAAGACGCCCCTGAAAGCGGACCTTCAGCCTTAACCCTCTGCGAGATTGGAGGGAGGGGTGGGAGAGGTCCAAACTGGGGAATAGGCCCCCGGCCGGAGGGGGGGGGGGGGAAGGGGAGATGGTGGAAAATGGGGATGAAATCCCCATGTGGGACACTGTCCGATGACCAAACACCAACATTATTATCATCTGAGCGGGTTCACTTGCGTCAACCCCAGGCGCCCAGTAAGGGCTTCACCAATCCCACAGTTATTAATATTATGATTATTAGGGGCGGGAAGGGGAGGAGGAGGAGTGGGGAAGGGGGACGCGGGGGCAGCATCCGGAGGGATCGGGGAGGGAGCTGGGACGGCAGCCCCTTCTTCTGGGCCAAACAGCCCCCTCTGCCCCCAACCAAAGATGGACCCATCTCCCTCTCCCTTCTCCTCGCAGCTCCTGGGTGAGGCCGAAGAGGGAGTCGAAAAGGACCTTCCCGTTGGATCGGAGCGGCTCGGGTTGGGGAAACCACACGGTGGCCAGAGCTCGGGCGAGGGGTCCCAGGGTGGAAGGGGGCCCCTGACGACCCTCCCAAGGTCGCCCCTCGACCCCCGGCCGGGCCAAGGGCCCCCTTTTCGCAGGAGGAGTTGGCACATTGGCAGCGACAATAAAAAAAAAACCCCAGCCCCGCGACAAAGCCGCCAAAACCACTTGCAAAGATTTAAAAGACCTACACAGCCCACTCCCGCCCACACACAACACACAGGCGAGCACTCTAACCAACACACCCCTGCACCCTGACACAAACACACACGCACAGGCAAGTACTCTAACCAACACACCCGTGCCCCTAGACACACACACACGTTCTCTGTCACTGCCCCACAAACACACCCACACCCCAATACAGACACGAATACACACACACACACACACCTTCTCATACCCTGCCACACACGGGCAAGCATCCTAAGCAATACACACACACACACAAACGTGAGCCCGTTGTGGTGTAGGGATCGTCCCTATCTGTTGCCGAATTTCACTTCCCAAGCGCTGCGCACAGCAAGCGCTCAATAAATACGACTGAAATGAGTGAATAGGAACCCGGATACACACACACACACACACACACACACTGGCAGCTTCTCAGACACTGCCACACACACGGCCAAGCACTCTACTCAACACACACACGCGCACCTTGGCATACACACAGACACACAAATGCAAACACCGATACACACCCAACCGATACACACACACAGACACAGAAATGCAAACACCGATACACACCCAACCGATACACACACACACACACACACACACACTCGCACATTCTCAGACACTCTCCCATACATGGCTAAGCACCCTAACCAACACACACTCGCATCTGGACACACACACAGACACACACACAGATGCAAAAACGGATGCTACACACCCAACCGATACAAAGACACACTCGCAGCTTCTCAGACACTCCCACAAACGCGGCCAATCACTCTAACCAACACACACGTGCACCTAGACACACACACACACACCAATGCAAAACGATACACACCCAGCCGACACAAACACACATGCTCACACACACATACACACTCACATATTCTCAGACACTCCCCCCAGACATGAGCCTTGACACACACACACACACACACACACTCGCAGCTTCTCAGACTGCCACACACAGGGCCAAGCACTCGAACCAACACACACGTGTACCTTGGCACACACACAAATGCAAACACGGATACCCTCCCAGCCGACACAAACACACACACACACACACTTGCAGCTTCTCAGACACTCCCATCCACAGGGCCGAGCACTCTAACACACACGTGCACCTTGGCACACACACAAATGCAAACACGGATACATACCCAGCCGACACAAACACACACACACACTCGCAGCTTCTCAGACACTCCCACACACACAGCCAGGAACTCTAACACACACGTGCACCTTGGAGCACACACACAAATGCAAACACGGAGACACACCCAGGCGACACAAACACACACACCTGCAGCTTCTCAGACACTGCCACACACAGGGCCAAGCACTCGAACCAACACACACGTGCACCTTGGCACACACACAAATGCAAACACGGATACACACCCAGCCGACACAAACACCCCCCTCCACACACACTCGCAGCTTCTCAGACACTGCCACACACAGGGCCAAGCACTTTAAACACCACACTCGCGCACCTTGGCACACACACAAATGCAAACACCATTGCCATTTATTGCCATTGTTCTCGTCCGTCCGTCTCCCCCGATCAGACCGTAAGCCCGTCAATGGGCAGTGATTGTCTCTATCTGTTGCCGACTTGTTCATCCCAAGCGCTTAGTACAGTGCTCTGCACCTAGTAAGCGCTCGATAAATACTATTGAATGAATGAATGAAACACGGAAAGACACCCAGCCGACACAAACACACACACACTTGCAGCATCTCAGACACTCCCCCACACAGGGCCAAGCACTTTAAACACCACACTCGCGCACCTTGGCACCCACCCACAAATGCCAACGCGGTGACCCCCCCTCCCCAATGCAAACACGGATACACACCCAGCCGACACAAACACACATGCTCACACACACGTACACACTCAGACATTCTCAGACACTCCCCCAGACATGGGCCTTGACACACACACACTCACACATCCTCAGACACTCCCCCATGCATGGGCCTTGACACACAATACACACACACTCACACATCCTCAGACACTCCCCCATGCATGGGCCTTGACACACAACACACACACACTCACACATCCTCAGACACTCCCCCATGCATGGGCCTTGACACGCATAACACACACACTCACACATCCTCAGACACTCCCCCATGCATGGGCCTTGACACACATAACACACACAAACACTCACACATCCTCAGACACTCCCCCATGCATGGGCCTTGACACGCATAACACACACTCACATCCTCAGACACTCCCCCATGCATGGGCCTTGACACACATAACACACACAAACACTCACACATCCTCAGACACTCCCCCATGCATGGGCCTTGACACGCATAACACACACACACTCACACATCCTCAGACACTCCCCCTGCATGGGCCTTGACACGCATAACACACACACACTCACACATCCTCAGACACTCCCCCATGCATGGGCCTTGACACACATAACACACACACACACACACACAAATACCAACTGGGATCCCCACTGGAAGGATACCCAGACTTAGGCTCTCCCATCCTCAGCCTCTCCCACGCCCCGGGGCCAACCACTCTAACCAACACACTCAGACCCACACAAAGGCCCACACAATAGACACCCCCCCCCCCCCCGGGCCAAGACACACAAGCACCCGACGGCCGAGCCGCTTGCCCCCCTCCGTGACACACGAGAGCAAAACGCAGACCTAATTCTCTTCTACACCATCCCATTTTAGACCGGGAGCCCGGGGTTGGGCAGGACCGGTCTCTCTCGGGATGCCGGGTTGTACTTTCCAAGCGCTTAGTACAGTGCTCTGCCCACAGTCGGCGCTCGCTAAATACGATCGGCTGCATGAATGAATTCATTCGATCGTAGGTATTGAGGGCTTACTGGGTGGCGCTTAGTACAGTGCTCTGCACACCGTTGGCCCCCGATAAATACGATCGGATGCATAAATGTATTCATTCAATCGTATGTATTGAGGACTTACTGGGTGGCGCTTAGTACAGTTGCTCTGCACTCAGTTGCCCCCCCCCCCATAAATACGATCGGATGCATGAATGAATTTATTCGATCGTATTTATTGGGGGCCGTGCGGCGCTTAGTACAGTGCTCTGCACACCGTTGGCCCCCCGATAAATACGATCGGATGCACGAATGAATTCATTCGATCGTATTTATTGGGGACCGTGCGGCGCTTAGTACAGTGCTCCGCACACCCGCTGGCCCCCCGATAAATACGATCGGATGCACGAATGAATTCATTCGATCGTAGGTATTGAGGACCAACGGTGTGGCGCTTAGAACAGTGCTTGGCACAGAGTAGGCGCCTAACAAATACCATCATTATTATTATTCACGACGCCCATTGGCTGCCATGTACCCAGAGTCTCGTGATAATAACAATCCCTGTGATTATACTGTTATTTTTTCATTAATCATATTGTTATTACGGGTATCTGTTAAGCGCCTACTCTGTGCCAAGCTCTGTACTGAGCGCTGGGGTGGCTACAAGCAAATCGGGTCGGACAGAAGCGCTCACTCTGTGCCAAGCACTGTTTTAAACGCTGTACACACGGCAGGGATCGTCCCTCTTTATTGCTGCATCCTACTTTCCCGAGCGCTTACTACAGTGCTCTGCACCCTGAAAGCGCTCAATAAATATGACTGACCGAATACATATATAGTTAGAGGTAAGGATGAGGTAGCTAGATAGCTAGAGATATTTCCCCCCGGGATTGACCCTCACTCCGAAAAGTCCCACGCACCGCCTGATTGAGCGCTCACTACGTGCCAAGCACTGTGCTAAGCGCTTGGGAGAGAACAAGAGAACCACACACACAAAAAAAAGACCCATCCCCCGCCCCCAGGGAGCTCGGAGGGGTCGGGGTGGTGGGCAGTGCCCGGGGGACGGTGCTTCGAGAGACCCCCGGCTAGATTGGCATTCATTCATTTAGTCGATAGCATTTATTGAGCGCTTACTAGGTGCAGGGCACTGTACTAAGCGCTTGCCCCCCCCCACGGGCTGCACAAAAGTTGCCACGGCTTCTCCCAACCAACTCCCAAGTGCCGGGAGCCCCGGGGAGGGTCTTTGGGGAGGGGGCGCTTTTGTTTGGAGTCAGGAGGTCCTGGGTTCTAATCCCGCCCCCGCCAAGCCGTCTGCTGCGGGACCCCGGACCAGTCCCCGCTCCGAGCCTCAGCTCCCTCCTCGGAAAAATGGGGTGGAAACTGGGAGCCCCACGTGGGACAGGGACTCCGGCTGACCTGGATCCGCCCCGGCGCTTAGTACAGTGCCCGGCACATAGTAAGGGCATCAGAATCACGGTGATTAGAGAAGCGGCGTGGAAAGAGCCGGGGCTCGGGGAGTCAGAGGCCGTGGGTTCCCATCCCGGCTCCGCCAATTGGCATTCAGTCCTAATAATAATAATAATAATAATAACGTTGGTATTTGTTAAGCGCTTACTAGGTGCAGAGCACTGTTCTAAGCGCTGGGGGAGACACAGAGTGGGGGCTCACCGTCTTCATCCCCATTTTCCAGAGGAGGTCACTGAGGCCCAGAGAAGCGAAGTGACTTGCCCACAGTCGCACAGCGGACAAGTGGCAGAGCTGGGATTCGAACTCACGACCTCTGACTCCCAAGCCCACGCTCTTTGCCACTGAGCCACGCTGCTTCTCGGTCGCGTTTACTGAGCGCTTACGGTGTGCCCCCAGCGCTGTACTGAGCGTGCGGGAAAGTACAAGACGTGACAGCCGGGGTGACTTTGGGCAAGTCGCGTAACTTCCCTGGGCCTCGGTGACCTCCTCTGGAAAATGGGGACGAAGCCCGGGAGGTCCCCCCCCCCTCCCCCCCAGGTGGGACAACCTGATCACCCTGTCTCTCCCCCAGCGCTCAGGACAGTGCTCGGCACATAGTAAGCGCTTAACAAATACCAACATTATTACGGGGGAGGGATGGAGGGGGGCAGAGACACCCTCCCCCTCTCCTCTTCTCCCTCCAGGGCCCCGGGGGGGAGGGTGGAAGGACGGGTCTGCCCACCCAAGGGGCATCACAAGGGGCATCGCGAGGGGCATTCATTCATTCGATCGTCTTTACTGAGCGCTCACTATGCGCAGAGCACTGTACTGAGCGTGGCTCCGCGGAAAGAGCCCGGGCTTGGGAGTCAGAGGTCGCGGGTTCTAATCCCGGCTCTGCCGCTCGGCAGCTGGGTGACCTTGGGCAAGTCACTTCTCTGGGCCTCGGTTCCCTCCTCTGTCAAAGGGGGATTCAAAAACTGTGAGCCCCCGTGGGGCGACCTGATCGCCTTGTCTCCCCCGGCGCTCAGGACAGTGCTTTGCACGTAGTAAGCGCTTCACAGATATCACAATTTATTTACTTAAGCGCCTGGGATGTAGCATTCGGCAAGAGATGGAGACAATCCCAGCCCCATGACGGACTCACGGGGGCATCGCAGGGGGCATCGCAGGGGGCATCGCAGGGGGCATCGCAGGGGCATCGCGAGGGCACGCATCCATTCAAAAGTATTTACTGAGCGCTTATTAAGTGCAGAGCACTGAACTAAGCGCTTGGAATGGACCATTCGGCCACAGACAGAGACCATCCCTGTCCCACGACGGGCTCCCGGGGGCATCGCAAGGGGCAATCATACATTCAACGGTATTGACTGGGCGCTCACTATGCGCAAAGCACTGGACTAAGCGCTGGGAATGGACCATTCTTCAACAGATAGAGACCGTCCCTGTCCCTTAACGGGTTCGCAGGGGCCTCGCAAGGGACATCAACTCATTCAATCGTATTTATTGAGCGCTTATTATGTGCAGAACACTGAACTGAGCGCTTGGAATGGACTATTCGGCAACAGAGAGCGACCATCCCTGCCCCATAACGGGCTCCCGGGGGCATCGCAAGGGGCAATCGTACATTCAATAGTATCGATTGAGCGCTTATTACGTGCAGAAAACTGAACTGAGCGCTCGGTATGGACCATTCGGCAACGGAGAGAGACAATCCCTGCCCCCAAAACGGGTTCACGGGGGCATCGCCAGGGGCATTCATTCACTCAATAGTATTTATTGAGCGCTTATTAAGTGCAGAGCACTGAACTGAGCGCTTGGAATGGACCACTCGGCCCCAGACAGAGTCAGTCCCTGCCCCACGACGGGCTCACAGGGGCATCGCAAGGGGAATTCATACATTCAATTGTATTTATTGAGCGCTCACTATGTGCAGTGCACTGTACAAAGCACTTGCAATGGACCATTCAGCAACACATAGAGACAATCCCTGCCCCAAAACGGGTTCACGGGGGCATCGCAAGGGGCATTCATTCACTCAATCGCATTTATTGAGCGCTTATTATGTGCAGAACACTGAACTGAGCGCTGGGAATGGATCATTCGGCAACAGAGACAATCCCGGCCCCGTAACGGGTTCACGGGGGCATCGCAAGGGGCATTCACTCATCCGATCGTACTTATTGAGCGCTCACTCTGTGCAAAGCACTGTACGAGGCGCTCGGAATGGTCCTTTGGGCATCAGAGAGAGACAGTCCCTGCCCACAACGGGCTCAAAGGGGCATCGCAAGGGGCGTTCATGACATCCAATCGTATTTATTGAGCGCTCATGATGTGCGGAACACTGAACTAGGCGGCTGGGAATGGACCATTGGGGCGGCGGAGAGAGACGATCCCTGCCCCATAACGGGTTCACGGGGGCATCGCAAGGGGCATGCATTCATTCAATCGAATTTTTATGGAGCGCTCGCTCTGTGCAGAGCACTGTACAAAGCGCTGGGAATGGACCCTTCGCAGACAGAGACAGTCCCCCCTAAGGGGTCCCCGGGGGCGTCGCGAGGGGCGTCACGAAGGGGGCATCAGGAGGGGGGCATCAGGAGGGGGCATCAGGAGGGGGGCATCAGGAGGGGGCATCAGGAGGGCAGGGCTCCGGCTCCGTCCCAGGACCGGCCGCGTCCCGAAGGGGGGGTCCGGGGAGGGGGGAGCCGGAGACCCCTCGGAAAGGGAGAGACCCCCGGCCGGGGAGGGCGAGGGCGGAGGGACCCCCTCCTTCCCCCCCCCGCCCCGGTGCCCCCCGCGCAATTACCCTGGCAGCGGCGCGTCCTGCGCTCCTCGGGTCTGGCCATTTCTTTTGTCTTGTAGACGATGAGGAGGATGCTGATGGTGCACGACGGTCCAGCGCTCCGCACCGACCGCATCTCGGCCGCGCCGCTCCTGCCCGGCGCGCTGCGCTCCGCGTCCCGAGCGCTGCACGGGTCCCGGCGGGGGCGGGGCGGGGCGGGGCGGGGCGGGACGGGACGGGATCCCGCTGCCGCCCTCCCTCCTCCCTCCCTCCCTCCCGGCCCTCCTTCTCGGTTCGGTCGGTCGGTCGATCGGTCGGCCCTCCCGGACCCCGAGGAGGGCGGCGGTGCCACGGCGCGACGGTGCACAAGGCGCTGGGCGCTGCGGGCTGGGCGCTGGGCTGGGCGGGCCCGGGCCCGGGACGGGAGGGAGAGGGGGAGGGACGGAGGGGGGGACGGAGGGAGGGACGGAGGGAGGGAGGGACGGAGGAGGGGACGGGACGGGACGGTCCCGCCCCGCCCCGCCCCGCCCCTCCGCGTCTCGGCCAATCAGGGCCCGGGGGCGGGGAGGGGGGCGGAGCTTATGGCGCGGGGGGCGGGGCCTGGCGGCGGCGGCGGCCGCTGCTGCCCTCCAGCGCACGCGCGGCAACGCGCAGCTACACACACGCACGCAGCTACACGCCGGACACACGGCTACACACAGGCACACGGCTACCCACAGCTACACACACAGACACACGGCTACACACCAGACACACAGCTACACACAAAGACACACGGCTACACACAGACACACGGCTACACACCCAGACACACGGCTACACACCGGCACACGGCTACCCACACAGACACACGCCATACACACAGCTACACACACAGACACACGGCTACACACCATACACACAGCTACACACAAAGACACACGGCTACACACAGACACACGGCTACACACCATACACACAGCTACACACACAGACACACAGTTACACACACATACAGCTACACACCATACACACAGCTACACACCTACACACAGTTATACATCATACACACAGCTACACACAGACACACAGTTACACAAAGTTACACACACATACAGCTACACACCATACACACAGCTACACATACACAGCGCTACATACAGATACACACTCCCATCTACACACACATTACACACAAACTACACAGATACACACCAGCTTCACACCACAGCTTCACACACAGCTACACACATATCCATACAGACACACACAGCTTCACACACAGCTACACATACATACAGAAGCATCATGGCTCCGTGGAAAGAGCCCAGGCTTGGGAGTCAGAGGTCATGGGTTCAAATACCCGCTCTGCCACTTGTCAGCTGTGTGGCTGTGGGCAAGTCACTTCACTTCTCTGGGCCTCAGTTCCCTCATCTGTAAAATGGGAATGAGACTGTGAGTCTCACGTGGGGCAATCTGATTACCCTGTGTCTACCCAACGCTTAGAACTAGTGCCTGCACATAGTGAGCGCTTAACAAACCAACATTATTATATTATTATTATTATACACATAGCTACACACACATATACATACAGATACACACAGCTGCACACACATACATACAGCTACCCACACAGCTACACACACACACATACCTACAGATGCACACACACAGCTACACACACGTACATACAGAGAAGCAGCGCGGCTCAGTGGAAAGAGCACGGGCTTTTGGAGTCAGAGGTCATGAGTTCGAATCCCAGCTCTGCCACTCGTCAGCTGTGTGACTGTGGGCAAGTCACTTCACTTCTCTGCGGCCTCGGTTACCTCATCTGTAAAATGGGGATAAGACTGTGAGCCCCACGGGACGACCTGATTCCCCTGGGTCTACCCCAGCGCTTAGAACAGTGCTCTGCGCATAGTAATGCGCTGAACAGATACCAACATTATTATTATTATTACAGCCACACACACAGCAGTTACACACATACACACACCGTTCTCCCTTCGTCCCCCAGAGAACAGAAAGAGTGCACATTCACAGCCCCACACACACGATGGGGAGCTAAACACATGCACACAAACACACACCCGAGTGACCTGAAAGAGTGCACCTTCACACCCACTCACACCGCATACATACACACAAACACTCCACCACACAGTTACAGCACACGCCCACCCAACATAGCATTTAAATAGAATTCCCTGGAATGCAAGCTCACACCCCAGCCCAGGAAATAAACACACACACACACACACACACACACAGAGTACACCACACAAATACAGCACACTCAGAGCATTATCACTTCTGAAGAACTCCTACAGCGCAGCATTCACACACATCCAAGCTAAGGACACACACACACAGAGCAGAGTTCACCTCGATAATTAATAATAATAATGTTCCTAGAGTGCACCTTCACACATTTACGGCTTATGACGCTGCGGCCCACCCCCTTTCTTCTGGAACCGTTGTCCAGCCTTTAGCGCTCAGTACGGTGCTCCGCACACAGTAAGCGCTCAATAAATCTAATTGAATGATCCACGAACGTTGGCCTCCCTGATTCTGTCCTCTCCCTGGTTCTCCTCTTCGGGCCGCTCCTTCTCAGTCTCCTTCGTGGGCTCCTCCTCTGCGTCCCTCCCCCTAACTGTGGGGGTCCCTCAAAGTTTCAGTTCTGGGCCCCCATTCTATTCTCCATCTCGCGCCCTCCCTTGGAGAACTCATTCGCCCCCACGCTTCAACTCCCACTTCTATGCGGGATGATTCCCAATCCCCATCTCCTCCCCCGATCTCTCTCCTCTCTCCAGTCTCGCATCTCCTCCGGCCTCCGAGACATCTCTCCTTGGCCGTCCTCCCGTCGCCTCAAAACTTACCGTGTCCAAAACGGAGCTCACTTACCTTCCCACCCAAACCCGTGCTCCCCCTGACTTTCCCATCGCCGTAGACGGCGCCACCGTCCTTCCCGTCTCACCTCGGCGTTATCCTCGACTCCTCTCTCTCATCCGGCCCGCGTATTCAATCCGTCACCAAATCCTCTCCGTCCCACCTTGGCAACATCGCTAACATCTGTCCTTTCTTCTCCATCCAGACCGCTACCCCGTTAGTACAGGCCACTCGTCCTATCCATCCTGGATTACTACACGAGCCTCTTTGTAATGTTGGTATTTGTTAAGCGCTTACTATGGTGCCGAAGCACTGTCCTAAGCGCTGGGGGAGACGCAGGGTAATCAGGTCGTCCCACGTGAGGCTCACAGTTAATGCCCATTTTACAGATGAGGTCACTGAGGCACAGAGAAGCCAATGACTTGCCCACGGTCACACAGCTGACATGTGGCGGAGCAGGATTCGAACTCATGACCTCTGACTCCCAAGCCCGGGCTCTTTCTCCTTTCTGACCCGCCGACCTCCCGCCTCTCCGCATTCCAGTCCGTACTTCACTCCACTGCCCGGATCATCTTTCTAGAGGAAAACGGTTCAGGACATGTCACCACCCCCTCAAAAATTTCCAGGGGTTGCCTATGCACTTCCATATCCAAAAGCTCCTCACCGTGGCTTGAAAGCTCTCCATTACCTCGACCCCCACCTACCCGCCTAGCTTCTCTCCTCCTCCAACCCAGGCCTCACACTTCCCTCTCTGGGCTAAGCGACTGTGAGCCCAAAGCACACGATCGTGTCTAATCCCACCCGTCTATTCTTTCCCGTGCACGGTAAGTGGTGAATAATATTACTATTACTGCAATCCAACGACAATAGCCACCTGTCCCAAACACCCCACAAGCAAAAAAGGCAAAGTTTGTCCCGTCAGTAAGAGTCTTTCAATCCGAACAATAAGAGGGCTCAGGAAGTTTCCGACCTGCAGGAGGTTTCTAAGATGTCCCGAGGGCGAAGAGCACCTCGGAAATTGACTCTGGATTGATCGCGAGGTCGATCGTTTCCCGGGAAACGAGTCGAGATCGAGAGAAAAATGGGACACTCCGAAGTCCCCCAGAAATACAAAGAGGCACAACGGTCTATGGTCCTGCCCTTATTGATACTGGCCCAGACCAGTTAAGTCACGGAGGGGTTAGTAGGGAATCCTTGAGTCATAATCGCTGCCTCCGGAGGCAGCTGGGTGGCCTTTGGCCATTCGGTTTCAGCTGAAGCAGTGTGGCCTCATGGAAGAGAGCACGGCCTGAGAGTCAGGGGAACTGGCTTCTGACCCCCCCCCCCCCCCGCCGCTTGCCTGCCTTTGCGACCCTGGGCGAGTCACTTAATAATAATAATGTTGGAATTCTGTTAAGCGCTTTACTATGTGCAGAGCACTGTTCTAAGCGCTGGGGAGATCCAGGGTCATCAGATTGTCCCACACGAGGCTCACAGTCTTAATCCCCATTTTACAGATGAGGTCACTGAGGCACAGAGACGTGAAGTGACTTGCCCGCAGTCACACAGCTGACAAGGGGCATAGCCGGGATTTCGAACCCATGACCTCCGACTCCCAAGGCCGTGCCACTTTACTTCTCTGGGCCGCAGTTACCTCACCTAGAATGTGGAGATGCAGAATCTGTTCTTCCTTACTTTAAGCTGTGAGTCCCATGTGAGACAGGATTATCTGGGATCTACCTTAGTGCTTAGTACCGTGTTGGGCACAGACTTAGTAAGCCTGGAGCAAATACCAAATGTATGATTATGCGAGGCATCAAGAACCAGAGGAAGAAAGGCCATTCCCCATCTTTTAGAAGATACCATCCTTTGGCTGGAGAAGACAGTTCTTTCTCCACTTGACGCTTCCCACCCACATTGCCTTGGCCCTGATTTCCTGCTATTTTCGGGCGTCTGCCGAGTGTGAGTTTGGATGTATCGTACACGTCTGAGCTTTGAGATCTCTATCGCTGGGTCCCCGGATGGAGGTTGAACTTTCCCAAACGCTTATTACGGTGCTCTGTACACAGCAAAGTGCTCAACCCATTGTACCGATTGTGTGCTTAGTGATCAAAGCAAGGGCCTGGGAGTCAGAAGACCTGAGTTTCTAATCTCTGCCCGCCACGTTTCTGCTGTGTGACCTTGGGCAAAGTTCACTTCACTTCTCTCCGCCTCAGTGACCTCATCTGTAAAATGGGGATTGAGACCGCGGAGCCCCAAGGGGTCAAGGGATTATGTCCAACCTGATTTGCTTGTATCCACCCCAGTGCTTAGTACAGTGCCTGACACATAGTAAGGGCGTAACAGCTACAATCATCATTATCATTACTATTAACAAGTGTCACAGTAATAATATTTCTTATTATCGTTTATGTGTGTGCATGTGTTTCTACATATCCATGGAATTTCAGGTCCATGTATCACCCATGTGTGAAAATGAGTTTGATGTGCCCATGGGAAACAGGGAAGAGGGAGCATCTTAGCTGAAAGGGATAATGTTCCCTGGCAGGCAGGGGTGAAGTGGCAGAATGAAGGAGAGCAGCATAACTTAGTGGGCAGAGCGGACCTGGGAGTCAGAAGGATCTGGGTTCTTGTCAGTTGTGTGACCTACGGGCAAATCACTTCAGTTCTCGGTGCCCATTTGCTTGCTATCTACCCCCGCGCTTAGTAATAATAGTAATAATAATGGTATTTGTTAAGTGTTTTTATGTGCAACGGCACCGTTCATAGCGACTGGGATAGATACAGGATAAACAGTTGTCCCATATGGGGCTCACACTTTTAATCCCCCATTTTACAGATTATTTTACTGAGGCTCAGAGAAGTTAAGTGACTTGCCCCAGGTCACACACAGACAAATGGTGGGGGCAGCATTAGAACCACCTCCTTTTGACTCCCAAGCCCACGCTTTTTCCACCTAAACTACGCTACTTCTCTACAGTGCCTGGCCCATAGTAAGCACTCAAAAAACACCACAGTTAATATCAAACTAATTAACCTTTCTGGCCGTCATCAGAGTCACTGTCCAATGAGAGCGACAGACCCGAAACAGACCTGTTGGCCCACTAGCTTCAGTTAATGAAAGGACACCCTTCCATTTTTTATGGTATTTGTTAAGCGCTTACCATGCGTCCAACACCATTCTAAGCGCTGGGGAGGTACAAAGTTAATCAGGTCGGACACACGGGGCTCACAAGTCTAAGCAGGAGGATAAACAGGTACTGAATTCCATTTTATAGTTGAGAACTGAGACACAGGAAGTTAAATTAATAATGTTGGTATTTGTTAAGCGCTTACTCTGTACAGAGCACTGTCCTAAGCGCTGGGGAGATCCAGGGTCATCAGGTTGTCCCACGTGAGGCTCACAGTCTTCAGCCCCCATTTTGCAGAAGAGGTCACCGAGGCCCAGAGAGGTGAAGTGAGTTGCCCCACAGTCCCCAGCGGAGAGGTGGCAGAGTGGGGATTCGAACCCATGACTCTGACTCCCAAGCCGGCTCTTTTCACTGAGCCACGCTCGCTTGAAATTACTTGCCCAAGTCACACAGCAAGCTAATGCAAAAAGTGGGATTCTCAACTCTCAAGCCCAATGTTCTTTCCATGAGGCCAGGCGCTGCTCTATTGTCAAGACAAAATAATACATAATTAATGTTATGTGCTATTTGTTAAGCGCTTACTATGTCTGCCGAGCCTTCTCTAAGCGTGGGCTAGACATAGGGGGATCAGGTTGTCCCCACGTGGGGCTCACAGTCTTAATCCCCATTTTTACAGATGAGGGAAACTGAGGCCCAGAGAAGTGTAGTGACTTGCCCACAGTCACCACGGCCGACAAGTGGCAGAGCTGGGATTCGAAACTCATGAGCCCTGACTCCAAAAGCCCGTGCTCTTTCCACTGAGCCACGCTGCTTCCCAATAACAATAGTAATGTTATTTGCTAAGCACTTGCTATTTGTCAAGCACCCATTCTAAGTGCTGAAGAAGGTACAATAATAATAATAATTATGGAATTGTTAAGCACTTACTATATGCCAGGCACTGTATTAAGCACGGGGTGGATACAAGCAAATTAGGTTTAGGTCAGAAACAGTCCCTGTCCCACACAGGGCTCCCCCGTCTAAGCAGGAGGGAGAACGGGTGTTGAGATCACCATTTCCAGTTGAGGAAACTGAGATGCAGAGAAGTTGGGTGACTTGCCCAAGGTCACGCAGCAAGCCCAATGACAGAACCCAGGTTCTCCGGCCCCCAGGCCTGCATTCTTCCCAGTAAGCCCCACTGCTTCTCCTTTGGCGGGACGTACCAGGGTCCGGGTTAGCAAACGCCGGGTTCGCCAACGCAGAACGGATCAAGATTTGGTCCATCAACAGCTGAGTCATGGGGTGGAAATTCTCATTTCCCTGTTCAGGTCACCCAGCAGCTATAGGACTCAGGAGATCGTTAAGACAGGCAGGCGTTTCTTTTTTCAAAATACTCGTTAATGCCCAGTAAGGAGGCCTATTTTTGAACCCAATCAATTCAGCATCGACGCTAAATGATCTCCCCTCGATCACCATCACTTTAAACTGGAAGCTTCCTCAGGCAGGAACGTGCGCTATGTTAGTCAGGACAGTTCGATCTATTATCCAGAACTCTGGGTATGTTCAGAGCCCTCTGAAGTATTCATGAGAATAACGGTGGCCGGGTCAGTCAAAAGAAGCCATTTATCCCCCCAAGCTCTTCCTAACCCCATCCTTCCCCTATTTGTTTTCTTTTCCTCTTTATCTCATCGTCATCATCATCAATAGCATTTACTGACCGAGTACAAATTGCATACAGAGCACTACTGCTTGTAAAAACAAATGACAAAAATTGCCCTGGAGGGCAGCGGCTCTTTTGGTAATGTTACTCTCCCAAGCACTTAGTACAGTTCTCTGCGCACGGTAAACCTTCAATAAATAGCATTGATTGAATGATTGATTACAGTCTACTGGGGCAGACAAGCAGACGGAAACGGCCAAACACGCTTTAGTTAAAAGAGCAAAAAATAGGCCCAGAAGGAAGATAATTAAAAAGCAAGCAAAGTGATGAGATGAGCAGAAATGCAAGTGAGCGCTAAGGTAGCTGCTGTCGTGGGGTGACCAGAGAGTTTGGGGGGAGGGGGAGGCGAAGGGGTGATCGGGGAATGCTTCCTGGATGAGGAGTCGTCCAGTAGCATGGCTCAGTGGAAAGAGCCCGGGCTTGGGAGTCAGAGGTCATGGGTTCGATTCCCGGCTCGGCCACTTGTCAGCTGTGTGACTGTGGGCAAGTCACTTCACTTCTCTGTGCCTCTGGTACCTCACCTGTAAAATGAGGATGAAGACCGTGAGCCTCATGTGGGACCACCTGATTACCCTGTAAACCCAGCGCTTAGAACAGTCTCTTGCACATAGTAAGGCGCTTAACAAATACCAACATTAGTAGTATTAGTAGTGAGTAGTGGGCTTTAAGGGTCATTGTGGGATGGGAGATGGATTGATTTTGTGGATAGGAAGGAGAGGCATTGCCATACGGGAAGAAAGCCTCGAGAAATGTGGCAAATTCCGTATCCTGGAATGGAGAGCTTTTAGTTAAGCGGTGGAAAAGGATTGAGAACCCAGTCCTTCTGACCTTCCAGGGCCTCGCTCAGCTTCCCTCTCTGTAAATGAGCACCAAAACCTCAAATGATGGAAAGAAGAACTCTAGGCAGTAGGTATCATGCCAAAGAAGACAAGTCAGCCTGGCATCCAGAATTCAGAAATGAGATGATTTTCTTCGGAGCAGAAGTTCTAGAAGGAACCTGGTACCAAGAGAGAGAAATGAAAATAAACATCAGACACTGTGGTTCTATGAACGTCTGCATTTACTTGTTGTTTCATCTGCACACAGACCACCAACAAACTTCAGTTATTGACAAGTTTGAAGGCAGTGGGACTGGGGAGAGGACTAAGGGGAGGCAGAGAAGGATAATAATAATAAAGACAAACAATAAGATGGTGTGCGTTAAGCGCTCGCTACGGGTCAAGCACCCGTTCTAAGCGCTGGGGTAGATCCAAGTTAATCACGTTGGACACGGTCCCTGTCTCACATCGGGCTCACAATCTTAATCCCCATTTTACAGATGGGGTGACTGAGGCCCAGAGAAGTGAAATGACTTGCCCAAGGTCACACAGCAGACAAGGGGCGGAGCCGGGATCAGAACCCATTCTAGTGGATAATGGGTGGGGGGTAACAGAGGGGAACCTGAAGAAGAGGGGGTATCGGAAGAGCTCAGAGGAGAAGGTCTTCATGAAGAGAGGAACTCCAGGCTTCGGAAGAGAGAAGATTTATCGAGCAGTCAATTAATTAATCAGTCAGTGATGTTTATTGAGCATGTGCTATATGAAGAGCACTCTACTAAGCACTACGTTAGAATGGGTGGCCATGACCACTGCCATCAAAGAGCTTACGGGCTAGCAGGGGACACAGACGATAAAAAAAATTTCAGATCGGGGAGGCAACCGACTATAAAGACAAGTGCTGGGTGGAGAGGCTACCTAAGTACCTGGAGAGAAGGGCTCAAGTGGATTGGTGACGCGGGAGGAGGGAAAATTAGGGTGGAGAAATGAGAGATGAGTCAGGGAAGCCTTCCCGGAGGAGATGTGCTTTTCATAGGGCTTTGAAGATCGAGAGGGGAAGAGGGTCAGGGATGTGAGCGAAATGCCAAGTGCCTCCTGAAGGAGGAAGCTGGTAAGGGAGGAAGTTCTGAGGGAGAGGAGATTTAGGGAAGAGCTTTTAGGTCAGGGTAATGTTATCATCGGGGGGTGGGGGAGGTTAGGATAATAAACCGGGAAAAGTGGGAGAGTGGGAAGGTTCCGAATTAGGGAGAGAATAAAGGGAGTCCCAGGAGATGAGGGATCCTTGGGGCAGCGAAGCTTCACTGGCCTAAGCAAGACTTTTGAGGGCCGGGATCTCTCGCCGTGCTCTTTTAATAATTATGGTATTTGTTAAGTGCTTATTATGTGCAGAGCACCGTTCTAAGCGCTGGAGTAGATACAGGGTAATCAGATTGTCCCACGTGGGGCTCACATTTTTTTTTCTCTGCAGTTCTACAGTCCCACACCCACACACCCACTCGCTCACCCGTTGGCAGACTCAAGACCTCTACAGACTCACTAGAGCTCCAATTCCTGGCTGGCATTTTAAGAAACAAACACCTGTCTAGACAACCACCTGCTTTTGAAGATCATCCATCAAAAGGATCACTTGTCGGTTGCACGGCGAGGAACCTCTCTGCAAAGCTTCCCTGCAGCTTCAGCCGTTTCTAACGATTTGGAACCGAGCAGCTTCTGCCTCCCAATATTCTCAGACTCGGGTTCAGTGCTCTGTCGACTCACGGACCCTCCCCGCCCCCCACCTCTGTCCAGTAGGCAAATGTTGACACATTTTTTTTTTTATTAATGTAATTGTTAAGCCCTTACTATGTGCCGGGGCACTGTACTGAGTAGTGGGAGTAGGAAATCAGGTTGGACACGGTCCCTTGTCCCACCATGGGGCTCACAACCTTAATTCCCCATTTTACAAGATGAGGGAACTGAAGCCACAGAGAAGTGGACTTACCCAAGGATACCCAGCAGACAAGTGGCAGAATTGGGGATTAGAATAATCTGGGTCTCTGAATCTGAGTGCCAGGCCTGGGCTCTTTCCACTTGGCTACACTGGCTTCTCAAATGCAAAAAAATGGGATGCTGAATTAAAGATTTGTTCTCCAAGAATTGAAAACCTGAACTCGTACGCTGAATGAGATTTCGTTTACGCATGAAAAGTGATGTAAAGGGGAAAGTTTAAAGGCATGAAGCCGTTTTGGAATTTCCCTAGAGATAGATTTATTCTTGTTTCTTGGTTTGATGTTGAAACTTCATATGAAATAATATGAACCTTTACACACCCTCTGAAGTTTCTAACAAGCCCTTATCTTCTTTATCCCTAATCAATATTATCAGATTTTTAGAGAGGACTAGCTACAAAATACTGGACTTCAAGAGAAAGCTTTTCCTGGCAAAAAATTCAAAGGAGAAACAAAAAACAACCCTTCTAGATGAATTTCAGCTGGTTTTGAGGGTCTGAAAACCAAAAAGACTTGTATTTATTTTTTTCCTGGAGAGAATACAACCATTATAATATGTACCAGGGCTAGCCACAGAATGGAAGGTGAATAGGATTTCACCACATTTTCATAGTTTTTCTAAAAGCCAGAAGAAATGAAAGTTCAAATCCCACTTTCTTCTAACTGCCCCCAAGGGCATAGAACAGTGCTGGACCCCATAGTAACTGCAGAAGCCGGTGTGGCCTAGTGAAAAGAGCACTGGCTTGGGAGTCAGAGGATCTGGGTTCTAATCCTGACCCCGCCACTGTATCTATTGTGTGGATTTTGGACAAGTCCCTTAACTTCTCTTTGGCTTCATTACCTTCTCTGTAAAATGGGATTAGACTATGATCCCCGTGTGGTCATGAACTACGGTCCGACATACTTATCTTGGAATCTACTCCAGTGCTTAGTACAGTGCCTGGCAGATAGTTTTCTATTATAATGGAGAGATAAATAATTCTATTCTCTATTTTTGATGCTACTGATTGATGCTATTTGATGCCTATCTACTTGTTTTTGTTTTGTTGTCTGTCTCCCCCCTCCTAGGCTGTGAGCCCGTTGTTGAGTAGGGATTGTCTCTATCTGTTGCCAAATTGTACTTTCCAAGCACTTTAGGGACAGTGCTCTGCACACAGTAAGCCTGCATCAGTAAATACGATTGAATGAATGAAGTGAATGAATAGTAAACGTTTAAGAAAATACTATTTAAAAAAAAGAAAGCAAGAGCTTGACAAATTACTATAAACAACAAGGGGTGGCAGGAGATGGATTCCACACTACAGATAGAGGCAGCGTCTCTTGGAGAAAGGGGGTTTTCTTGTCTGTCATCTGAGGTTTCCGATCCCAAGTTGGACAGGATTATAGGTCATTCCCAATTGGCCAGAAACGATTTAGAAAGAGGACCCAAGCTCATAATTCCTAGGGGTTTCACCCACCCCTACCCTCTCCCCCATCTTTCTCCCAACCCAGATGTCCGTGTTTTTAAAAACACACTGAAAAATCACCCTTCCCTTTGAAGAGTAAGGTGTGGCCTAAGAAACTTTCAACTGGTTTATTTTTCTATAGTTGTTTGTTTTCAGTTGTCTAGTTAATTCAGTTTCCAATCTCCTTTAGGCTTTGTGTGCTTCCAAAACTGTATTTGAAAACCTTTCTCATGAACTCTGCTCTAGTTCTTTTCACGAACGTTCCTCTAGTTGCCGAAGTCGATTTCCTTTCTCGCCATCACTCCGAAGACCATTTCTATTCCCATTAATGGAACCTGGGGCTTTTTGATGTAACAATTTGGAAATCATCAAAATTAACCTTTGGTCACAGGATCACTTTATCCCATATCCTCCTCTGGCTCTATACACTGGAAAGAGCAGGGCTGCCTGATGGAGAGAGCTCAGGATTGGGGAGTCAAGAAGATTCTGGGGTTCTAACCCCCCACCCAGCCCCCCGTTGTGCTGTGTGACCTTGAGTAAGTCATTTCACTTCTCTCTGCCTCGATTTCCTTAGCGGTAAAAAAGGGATCCAATACCTATTCTCCTCCCCATTAGATTGTGGAAGCCCCAGTGTGGGACAGAGACTGTGTCTGATCTCATTTGTACTATCTCTACCCAACACAGAGCACTGTGGTTAATAATAAATTATAATCATGGGTATTTATTAAGTGCTTACTATGTGCCAAACACTGTTGTACGCTCTGGGGTAGATAGAAAGTAATCGGGTTGTCCCACGTGGGGTTCCACAGTCTTAAACCCCGTTTTTCAGACGAGGAACTGAAGGCCACGGAGAAGTTAAGCGACTTGCCCAAGGACACAGAGCAGACAAGGGTGGAGCCAGGATTAGAACCCACGTCCTCTAGACTCTCAAGCCTGGACTCTTGCCACTAGGCCAAGCTGCTTCTATGGGTGGCCCTTGATTAAGCGGTTAACAAACACCACAATTATCTGTGGTCGCAATGGGTCCAGGGTGAGAAAAGGCACCTTCAGTTCTAGCTCAGCACTTAACTATACCACTGTGGTGATGGAATTAATTATGGGACTTGTTAAGCACCTTATTATGTGCCAAGCATGGCTCTAAGCACTGGGGGTTAGATACAAGTTAATCAGTTGGACCACAGTCCCCTGACCCACATGGGGCTCAAACTCTTACCCCCATTTTATAGATGAGGTAACTGAGGCCCAGAGAAAGTGAAGTGACTTTACCCGAAGGTCACACGGCAGACCAGTGGGATTAGAAACCCAGATGGTTGATGGGGGAGTGGAAGATGGTGGTGGTGGGTGGGTGAAGGGGGGTGTGGATGGTGATGGTGGCTGGCGATGCGGATGGTGGTGGGTGGGTGGGGATGGGTGGTGACAGTGGGAATGGAGATGGGTGGTTTTGGTGGGTGGCGGAGGTGGGTGGTGATGGGGGATGTGGACGGAAGCGGTGGGTGGTCCCAGGTGCTGGAGGACGGCAGTGGGTGAACGGGAGTGCCAAAGGGCAACCGTGATGTCAGCAGAAGAGGATAGGCGGTAATAATAATAATAATAATAATGGTATTTGTTAAGCGCTTACTATGTGCCAGCAGTGGTCTAAGCCCTGGGGTAGATAATAATAAGAAGAATAATAATGTTGGTATTTGTTAAGCCCTTACTATATGCAGAGCACTGTTCTAAGCGCTGGGGAGATACAGGGTCATCAGTCGTCCCACGTGAGGCTCACAGCTAAATCCCCCATTTTACAGATGAGGTAACTGCAGGCACAGAAGAAAGTGAAGTGACTTTGCCCACAGTCACACAGCTTGCACACAGTGGCATTAGGCGGGATGTCGAACCCATAACAGGTATATCCGCCTGTCCCACGTGGGGCGTCACGTTGGGGTACCGTGGATGGTATGAGTGGCATTAGAGGTAAGTAGCACGGTGGTGGTGGGTGACTGCGGCAAAAGCCAAGCTGATGATTTCTGCTCTCTCCTTCTTTACACTTTATCCTCATTCCGCATCCTCACAGCCCCACCCCGCTCCTCTCCTGAAAGATGAAAGGCTTCTCTCCTTGGATTTTGAGTTTGGGGTCGGGGGGTTACACCCCTCTGCCAGAAGAAGAGGCGGCGTAGTCTAGCCGACAGTCAGGAGACTCCCTAATTCCGGATCCCCCATTTGCCCCTTGGGTGACCCTGAGCGGACCACTTAGCTGACCTCTGACTCAGTTTCCTCATCTTTAAAATGGATCAAATACCCATTCTCCCAATCTCTTAGATGCGAGGCCTGCGTGGACTTGGACTGGGTCCAACCTGATTATCTTGTATCCACCCCAGGGTGTAGTACAGTGCTTGACACATAGTAAACACTGACCAGATACCACAGCTATTACTCCCAGGCGTCTTCTGGGGTGCCTAGGAAAGGTCCCACCCTACGAGAAGAAAGTAAATGAGTCTCAGACCCGTGGGTGAAGATCGTTGCTCTAGAACAACGTGATGATAATTATCATGGTATTTGTTAAGTGCTCACTACTCAGCAAGGCTGTGCTAGTCACTGGGGTAGAGATAAGGTAATTAAGAATCCCTGGCCCACATGGAGTTCATTAAAGGGGAGGCAGAACAGGTATTTAATTGCCATTTTACAGGTGAGGAATCTGAGGCGCAGAGAAGTTAAGTCACCTGCCTACAGTCACACAGCCAGCAAGGGGCAGAGCTGGAATTAGAAAGCAGATCCTCCGACTCTCAGCCTTTCCACTGGGCCACATTTCTTTCTTTGTGCAACCCAGTTCATCGCTGCCATTTTCTCTACTCCAGTGCAGACCCTCACCACTAGAGTGAACTCCCTCTAGATTCCGAACTCGCTGTGGGCAAGAAATGTGTCTGTTCACTGTTATATTTTATCTACCAGGCGCTTAGTACAGTGCTTTGCATGCAGTAAGAGCCCAATAAATATGATTGAATGAATGAATGAAGAGCACCTGTAACCATTTAATTCTTTTCAAAATATTACTCAGCTTAGCCCATCCTAGGCACTGTGGGCCTTTCTTTTTCCGTCGGCGTCCCCAAAAACGTGTTTTTCTCAGTCTTTATCCAATTGGAATTTTATGAAATTAGCATAGAGATTTGTTAACTAATTGGAAGTGCAAATAGTCTCTTCATTGAATAACATTTGTAAACAAACGGATTTTTTGTGAGCCATGATCCAGAAGCTAATTATTTTCTTATATTTGTTAAGCACACGCAATGTCACAGGTTCTGAACTGAGAGCTAGGGTAGATACAAACTATCGGACAGAGTCCGTGTCCCGTATGGTGCTGACGGTCTTAATCCCCATTTTATAGATGAGGTAACTGAGGTACAGAGAAGCAAAGTGACTTGCCCAAGGTCACACAGGAGACAAGCAGATTAGAACCCAGATCCTTTCGACTCCCAGGCCCATGCTCTAGCCACTAGACCACGCTGCTTCTCTAGAATTTCCTGTCTAAAACAAGTTACTTCCTTCGTTTTGATCCAATCTAACATCTTACCAGAGTTCTCTAAAGAGAAATAAAAAGAGGCATATTGTTAATTGTACCAGGTAGTGCATTTCATTTAGAATGGCGAAGCTTAACACGAGCCGGAATGGGTTTACTGTAAGAGAAATGTCAAAATCCTATCCAGTGCCTCACCGGTTTCTTTAATTATTCTTCTTTAATGTGCCATTTGCTGCATTATGAAGTGCTAACAAGCTACCGAAGAGGACGTCCTTAAAGGATACTTCTCCTCTGTTATCAAAACTGAAGATATTTAGATAAAAAGAACGAGCTTTAAAATCAGATTATATTTCTTTCCAGAACCTCCTTTCGTGCCAGCCCGATGATGCTCGTGTAGTTACCCGAAGCGGAACCAGGGACATAAAACACAAACGATTCAAACCGGGACGTGTTTAAGACCTTCAGATTTCAGCATGCTAATTAGCTCATATAACACCATCTACCTCAGAGCACAACCGGGTCCTGGAGAATTCCCTTAGGGGTTAGAAACCTTCTTATGAAAACTGTTTCCGCGTCACTTGCAAACCCAAAATTTCAAAAAAAGGTTTGCTAAGCCTCCTGTTTCTCCCCATTTCAGTCCTTACTTCAATCTGTTGCCCGGTTCGCTTTTGAAAAACAATGTTCAGGCCACCTTTCCTTGCTCCTCAAGAACCTCCAGTGGTTCCCATCCACCTCCATTTCAAGCAGAAACTCCTCGCCCTTGCTTTAAAGCGGTCAACCATCTTGCCCCTTCCTACCTCACCTCACTACTCGCCTCCTATCACCCAGCCTGCACACTTCACTCCTCTACTACAAACTAGTCACTGTACTTCCATCTCTTTTCTTTTCTCGCCGCCGACCTCTCGCCCCTGTCCCGCCTCTGGCCTGGAACTCCTTCCCGCTTCATATCCGCCAGACCATCCCTCTCCCCGACCTTCAGAGCCTTACTGAAGGCGCATCTCCTCCGGGAGGCCTTCCCCGTCTAAGCCTTCATTTCCTCTTCTTCCACTCCCTTCTGCGGCATCCTTGGGCTTCGATTTGCACACTTTATTCATCCCACAGCACTTCCGTCTGTAGCCATAATTTATTTATTCATATTAATGAAAATAAGACTGTGAGCCCCACGTGGGACAACCTGATTACCTTGTATCCACCCCAGCGCTTAGAACGGTGCCCGATACATAGTAAGCGTTTAACGAATACCGTTATTATTATTATATTGTGATTATATATCATATTTAGATAATATTAATATACAAATATTTGTACATTTCATATTATAGTGATATATTATAATTATAATAATGATAGTATTTGTTAAGCTCTTACTATGTGCCAGACATTGTACTAAGAGCTGGGGTGGATACACGCAAATTGGGCTGGACACTGTTCCTGACCCACTTGGGGCTCACAGTCTCTCCATTTTCCAGATGAGGTAACTGAGGCCCAGGTAAGTGAAGTAACTCGCCCAAGGTCACACAGCAGACATGTGGAGGAGCTGGGATTAGAACCCAGCTCCTCTGACCACCCCCCCCCCCACCCCCCCAAAGCTGTGCTCTTGCCACTAGGCCATGCAGCAGTGCCTACCACCTTCTGGGTGGAATAAACAAGTTAAAGACAATAAAGCAGTACAACTTAGTAGTGATCTGCTCAGAGGTTCCTCCCCCGCCCCCCGGCTCCCCACATACACACGGCAGTCCTCAAGAAAGAACCTTGCTGGCTTAGGAGTCGGAAGGACCTGGGTTCTAATCCTGGGTCTTCCGCATGTCTGCTATAGAAGCAGCGTGGCTCAGTGGAAAGAGCACGGACTTTGGAGTCAGGGCTCATGAGTTCGAATCCCAGCTCTGCCACTTGTCGGCTGTGTGACTGTGGGCAAGTCACTTAACTTCTCTGTGCCTCAGTTCCCTCATCTGTAAAATGGGGATTAAGACTGTGAGCCCCACGTGGGACAACCTGATTCCCCTATGTCTACCCCAGCGCTTAGAACAGTGCTCGGCACATAGTAAGCGCTTAACAAATACCAACATTATTAAGTCACTTAACTTCTCTGGGCCTCAGTTACGTCATCTGTAAAATGGGGGTTAAGAGTGTGAGGCCCATATGGGACAGGGACTGTGTCCAACCTGACTAACTTGTATCTACCCCAGTGCTTAGGACAATGCTTGGCACATAGTAAGCACTTGACAGGACCTTAATTATTAATTATTACTCGATGCCAAAATGCAGACTTGGAAACAGAAAGCGTCTCTGTACGGGACAAACCCATCAAGCCCATCAGTGGCCTGGCGGAAAGACAATTAGCCTGGGAGCCAGAGGACCTGGGTTCTAATCCCAGCTACGCCACTTGTCTCTCGTGTGACCTTTGACAAGCCATTTAACTTCACTGTGCCTCAGTTTTCTTAACTGCAGAATGGGGAAACAATACCTGTTCTCCCTCCTACTTAGATTGAGAGGCCCATGTGGAAAAGGACTGGGTCCAACCTGATTAGGGAAGCAGCCTGGCTCAGTGGAAAGAGCCCGGGCTAGGCAGTCAGAGGTCAGGGGTTCGAATCCCGGCTCTGCCGCTTGTCAGTTGTGTGACTGTGGGCAAGTCACTTCACTTCTCTGCACCTCGGTTCCCTCCTCTGTAAAATGGGGATGAAGACTGTGAGCCTCTCGTGGGACAACCCGATGACCCTGCATCTACCCCAGCGCTTAGAACAGTGCTCTGCACATAGTAAGCGCTTAACAAATACCAACATTATTATTATCTTCTATCTATCCCAGCACTTAGTTCGGTGCTTGGGACACAGTAAGCGCTTAATGAATACCATCATTATAATTATAATTGCTCACCCATTTGTCCTTTCATGTAGACAGTACACACATAGACACACATGCACTATCCTTCACTTTCAAAGATGACACTTGGGCTGTGAGAAAACGATAAAGCAAAGGGTTTCCGAAGAGGGAATCATACCAGGCAGACCTCAGTTCCACAAAATAGCAACTAGCCATGTGGACTAGAGATAGATAACAGATGAAATGATCCTGGCTCCAGCAAAGTCTTCACGGCTCAGTGGATGGATCAACGGGCCTGGGCCTCAGAAGGACCTAGGTTCTCATCCCGGTTCCGCCACTCATCCGCTGTGTGACCTTGGGCAATTCACTGAACTTCTCTGTGCCTCAGTGTCTCCCTCTGTAAAATAGGGATTGAGACTGTGAGCCTCATGTGGAACATGGACTGCATCTAACCTGATTAGCTTGTATCTACTCCAGCGTTTAGTACGGTGCCTGGCACATAATAATAATAATGCTGGTATTTGTTAAGCGCTTACTATGTGCAGAGCACCGTTCTAAGCGCTGGGGTAGATACAGGGTAGTCAGGTTGTCCCATGTGAGGCTCACAGTCTTAATCCCCATTTTACAGATGAGGTCACTGAGGCACAGAGAAGCGAAGTGACTTGCCCACGGTCATACAGCTGACAAGTGCAGAGCCGGAATTTGAACCCATGACCTCTGACTCCCAAGCCCGTGGTCTTTCCCCTGAGCCATGCTGCTTCTCTATAGAAAGTGCTTAACAAATACAATTTAAAAAAATCTTGGTCCCATCTCACACTCACCCTCTGAACCTTGGATGGTATCGTTTTGACTATACTGCAGTTCAGGGGAACTGGGTTGACTCAAGGTAACACCGAGCTGACAGTCATTTCAAGGCTTACGGCAAGCCGTTTTTGCAAGGCCAGTCCAAGATGGCCTTAAGAGTGTGAGGCCCATGCGGGACAGGGACTGTGTCCAACTTGACTAACTTGTATCTACCCCAGTGCTTAGGACAATGCTTGGCACATAGTAAGCAAAGTAAGTAAGCAGTAATTAAGTAAGCAGTAAGTCTGGACTGCAAACGAGACTTTCGGCTTCCTCTGGATTGTCAGCTCCCTCTCGACTATAAGCTCCCTCTACCCTCTAAAGCAGTCCGTCACCTTGCCCCCTCCCACCTCACCTCGCTACTCTTCTACTCCAACCCAGCCCACACGCTTTGCTTCCCTAATGCCAACCTTCTCACTGCATCTCGATCTCATCTATCTCGTCGCCGACCTTTCACCCACGCCCTGCCTCTGGCCTGGAACTCTCTCCCTCCTCATATCCGACAGACAAATACTCTCCCCACCTTCACGGCCTCATTGAAGGATCTTCTAGACTGTGAGCCCATTGTTGGATAGTGTTTGTCTCTATTTGGTGCTGAACTGTAGTTTCCAAGCGCTCAGTACAGTGTTCTGCACACAGTAAGCGCTCAATAAATACGACCGAATGAACGGACATCTCCTCCAGGAGGCCTTCCCTGGCTAAGCCCTCTTTTCCTTTTCTTCAACTCCCTTCTGCGTCGCTCGGACTTGCTCCCTTTATTCATCCCCTCTCCCTGTCCCACAGCACTTATGTTACATATCTCCCATTTTTGAATTTATATTAATGACCGTCTCCCTCCCTAGACCATAAGCTCATTGTGGGCAGGGAATGTGTCTCTTGTATTGCTGTATTATACTCTCCCAAGTGCTCATTCAGTGCTCCGCATATAGTAAGGGCTCAGGAAATGCAACTGCCCGACTGACTAACAAGAACTAACTGATTGTCACCTTCTCTAGACTGTAAATCCGTGGTGGGCTGGGAACACGCCTACCAAATCTGTTATATTGTGCTCTCTCAAGCTCTTAGAACAGTGTTCTGAACACACTAAGCCTCCATAAATACCACTGACGGGTTGATTGACTGACATTACCATCCGACATCTTTCGATTGCCCCGGATTCATCGCTCTGCGGTTTGGCCCAGTTGGGTGATGTCGCTAGCACTCTGGGAGGTGTTGATGTAACCGGGACAGACTGGAAAGAGGATGGATCCTTCAAAACCAGGAGCAAATCGGCAAGCACGGGTTGGCGGTATTACGATTGAGGCCAAAATCCAAGGTAGTCACCAGCTGGCTAGGAACAGATATAGCAGAAAAATACCTGCCATCTCATTTGAACAAAAATGAAACGGGAGTCAACAATGCAACACTGGGATTGAGAAAGGCCCGTGGGGTATTTTGAACTTCACATGGAGGAAAGTGATCCTGAAATAAAAGCAGTGGTTTGGGCTACGGGTCCAAAGGACGGATGGGGTATGTGAGACTGGTCAGAGATTAAGTTCTTCCCCAGGGGCTTACCAATTTTCAAGTTAAACAATTTCCATTTGGAAAACGGTCTGGTACAAAGCTAAAGATTTTGTACTGTCTCCGGGCACCGCCAGTTCGGGAAAAGGTTAGCAAAAGAATAAAACATCATTTTTTTTCCTTTTTTTGACAAGACAGTGCTTGCCTCTGGCTAGGCTTACACCACGATTTTGAGATGAAATGTTCCTCTAATGTTGTTATCAAAATTCACATTTTACAGTTAGACTTTCTTTAGTCTGATTTATTTTTTCATTCGATTTGGGGAGGGGAGGGGGAAGCTTAAAAATGCAACCGCTGAGCAGTTTTGCTTTCACCAAGAGGACACACTGCAATGACCCTGCTCTACCAGGGAGAAGGGAATAAATTGTTCATTCAGGAAGTGCAGTAACTCTTTTTATTTCACCAGTGGGACACTGAATACTTTGGAAGAGGCGATTTATTAAATCGATCCTTGTTTATCAACAGCCCAGTTTATAGAAAGGAGAAAAGACCCACAACCCTTAGCTCACCTCTAAAAGAGAGAGAGCATTTAGAGAAGATTCTCAGGATTCCCTGATGACAACAACATGACCTATAGTGGATAGATCCTGGGCCTGGGAGTCAGAAGTACCTGGGTTCTAATCCTGGATTCGTCACATGGTCTGCCGCGTGACCTTAGGCAAGTCACTTCATTTCTCTGGGGAACTGTAAAATGGAGATTAAGACTGTGAGCCCTATGTGGGACAGGAACTGTGTCCTACCCTATTATCTTCTATCTACCCCACCGCTTGGAACGGTGCCTACCACATAGTAAGCACTTAACAAATATCACAAATATGATAATTATTACAAAGAGTGATAATAATAATGTTAGTATTTGTTAAGCACTACTATGTACAGAGCACCGTTCTAAGCGCTGGGGGAGATACAGGGGAATCAGGTTGTCCCACATGAGGCTCACAGTTAATCCCCATTTTACAGATGAGGTCACCGGGGCACAGAGAAGTGAAGTGGTTTGCCCACAGTCACACAGCTGACAAGTGGCAGATCCGGGAATCGAACCCATGACCTCCGACTCCGAAGCCCAGGCTCTTTCCACTGAGCCACGCTGCTTAAGTGATTCAGCTTAAAGAGACTCTGGTTTAAATAGGAAAAAGGTTAAATCTGGTTCAATAGAAAAACTCCAGGTGCCTTCAGGCCACAACAACGTACATTTTTTCTATTGAAAATTAGGCTCTTTATAAACACCTCCAAAAATACACAAATATACACCCTGTACCACACAAATACACGTACACATACACAGACTGTCTCTGTCTCTTCCCCGTACACTGTTTCAAGGTCTTCGGAGGAAGCAAAACTCCACCAGAGCAGAATCCAGGAGTGGTTGGAGGCGGAAACTCTACCAGAACAATTACTGCTGACAACAGAGAGCTTGCTAACTGAAGTGTTTTGCATCAGACAGAACATAAAATCAGAAGGGGAAAGAAAGAAAATGGAGGAGAGAAAGAGGCAATAAGTACCCTCGATTGATTGATCGATTCTAAGCAGAAAACTGCAAAGAGAGCTAAAGGTCGGTGATATTTTGAGATCCGAGCTGAGGATAAATTCACGAGCAAGATGATCCATAATGTGTCAGTAAAAGGAAGAATGGGGATGGGAACTGTTATAGATGTTAAGTGCTTTATTCATATATCTATTTATTTATATTAATAATTATTATGGTATTTGTTAAGTGCTTACTATGCATCAAACACTGTTCTAAGTGCTGGGGTAGATACAAGGCAGTCAGGTCGACCGCAGTTCCTGTCCCACATGGGACTCGCAGTCTCAATCTCCGTTTTACAGATGAGGTAACTGAAGCGCAGAGAAGTTAAGTGACCTGTCCCAGATCACACAGCAGACAAGTAGTGGGGCCGGGATTAGAACCCACGACCTCTGACTCCCAAGCCCGTGCTCTTGCCACCGGGCCACGCAGCTGTTGCCGAATTGCGCAGCGTGGCTCGGTGGAAAGAGCACGGGCTTTGGAGTCAGGGCTCATGAGTTCGAATCCCGGCTCTGCCACTTGTCGGCTGTGTGACTGTGGGCAAGTCACTTCACTTCTCTGGGCCTCAGTTCCCTCATCTGTAAAATGGGGATTAAGACTGTGAGCCCCACGTGGGACAACCTGATTCTCCTATGTCTACCCCAGCGCTTAGAACAGTGCTCGGCACATAGTAAGCGCTTAACAAATACCAACATCATTATTATTATTACATTGCCGAATTGTACTCGGCGCAGTGCTCTACACACAGTAAGCGCTCAATAAATACGATTGAATGAAAATACGATTGAGTGAATCTGTCTCCCCCTCTAGCCTGTGAACTCACTGTGGGCAGAAAATGTGTCTGTTATGTTGTTATGGTGTACTCTCCCAAGCGCTTTGTGGTTCTCACACAGTAAGCGCTCAATAAATACTATTGAATATAGTGGCTTCATCCATCCTTATGAGTACCAGCTTGTGCCTGGAAGTCCAAAGAGTTGGGTTCTAATCTCAGCTCCATCACTCGCCTGCAGGGAGATCTCGAGAAAGTCACTTAACGCAAAGAAGCAGTATGGCCTAAGGGAAAGAGCAAAGGCCTGGTTGTCAAAGGACTAGAGTTCTAATTCTGGCTCATCCACATGTCTGCTGTGTGACTTTGGGCAAGTCACCTAACTTCTCTGTACCTCAATTACCTCATCTATTCATTCAATAGTATTTATTGAGCGCTTACTATGTGCAGAGCACTGTACTAAGCGCTTGGAATGAAGAAGTCGGCAACAGATAGAGACGGTCCCTGCCGTTTGACGGGCTTACGGTCTAATCGATTACAGTCTAATCTATAAAATGGGGTTGAAGATTGGGAGCCCCACGTGAGGCACTGACTTTATCCAATCTGATTAACTTGCATTTACCCCAGGGATTAATACGGTGCCCGGCACAGAGTAAGTGCTTAACAAATACCATTAACAAAACCCCCGGACTTCTCTGTGCCTCAGTTTCCTCATCTGTAAAATGGGGATTAAAAACCTATCCCTCTTCCTCCTTAGACTGGGAGCCACGCCCCAGTGGGACAGAGTGTGTCTGATTTGATTATCTCGAACCTCCTCCGGTGTTTCCACTGTCGTACAATGTTTCCTTGTACTTGACAAATATCACAATTATTGTTATTAGGATGGATGTCTCTCTTCAGATGTGTCCACCAAGCATCCTGGTTCTCCAGCGGGCTTGGGAGTCAGAGGACGTGGATTCTAATCCTCCACTTGTCTGCTGTGTGACCATGGACAACTCTGTGCCTCAGTTACTTCAGCTGTAAAATGAGGATTAAAAGTGTGAGTCCTACATGGGACAACCTGATTATCCTGCTTACTTGGCACACAGTAAGGACTTAACACATATCATAAGTGTGGCTCAGTGGAAAGAGCCTGGGCTTCGGAGTCAGAGGTCATGGGTTCGACTCCCGGCTCTGCCACTTGTCCGCTGTGTGACTGTGGGCAAGACACTTCACTTCTCTGACCCTCAGTTACCTCATCTGTAAAATGGGGATTAACTGTGAGCCTCAAGTGGGACAACCTGATTACCCTGTATCTATCCCAGGGCTTAGAACAGTGCTCTGCACATAGTAAGCACTTAACAAATACCAACATTATTATTATTATAAATACTATTAATCAGTCAGTCACTTGTATTTATGGAGCACTTCCTGTGAGAAGAGCACCATACTAAGCACTTGGAAGAGAACAATAGAACATGATTAATAATAATAATAACAATAATGTTGGTATTTGTTAAGCGCTTACTATGTGCAGAGCACTGTTCTAAGCGCTGGGGTGGATACAGGGTCATCAGGTTGTCCCACTTGATGCTCACAGTCAATCCCCATTTTACAGATGAGGTAACTGAGGCACAGAGAAGTGAAGTGACTTGCCCACAGTCACACAGCTGACAAGTGGCAGAGCCGGAAGTCGAAACCACGACCTCTGACTCCCAAGCCCGGGCTTACAGATACATTCCCTGCTCACGGTGAGATTACAGTCCAGGTACTGGGTTGGGGTTGGGCTGACCTGACAGTAATGCTACTGTTTCTAGTTTCATGTATTTCTCTTCCTGATTGACAACATGAATTAAAACTCGGAGCATTCTTTGCGACGCCTAAGACAAATCCTGGATTATGTGTAAAATTCTCCACATTTCAGCTGACATTCAGAACTCAAACAACAACACTTTTTTATTATCAAAAATATAACGTTAACACTGAATATTTTTGATAATAAAAAAATCCATCTAAATCTGAAATTGAACAGAAATAACCCATGTAATTGGAGGGAGACCTGTATTGGGCTTGACTGCAGAATGTTATTTGCTGTAAAATAACACTAAAAGTGTTCTCTGCTTTAGGCTTTATTTACAGGAAAAACATCCCGGTAAGTCAAAAGAAAAATGACTCAGAGTTCATAGCCCTACATTTTTTGAAATGATCTTCCAAAAGAAAATAGTCTTCTAAAAGGCATTTCTAAATGTAACTTGTAGAAAATTGTCCCTACCTTTTAGTCCTAATCATGTTATAGAAATGCTTTCTTTGCTTGCACCCTTATGAATAGTTAGAACATGATCGGATTAGGTCGTTAATGCAGTTTTAATGGAATATATCAGACTTTTTTCATCAACTTGGAAAATAATGCTTATGAAAATTGTTTAACATAGCTGAGCCTAGTTAAGTGTGCATACTTTAACTAAGGGAATAATAAGCAAATATTCTGTTTTGAGAAAAAGCACAAATAATAATAACAGTGGTATCCGTGCAGTGCATACTTTGTGACGACCTCTATAAGAACCGCTGGGGTAGATCCAAGTCAATCAGGATGCATCCATATCTAAGGCGGAAGGAGAACCACGTACAGAATCGCCATTTTGCAGATGAAATTGGAGAACGGAGAAGAACTGAGGCAGGATTAGAACACAGATCCTCCGATTCCCCAGCCCGTGCTCTTTCCACTAGGTTCATTCATTCATTCATTCAATAGTATTTATTGAGCGCTTACTATGTGCAGAGCACTGTACTGTACTACTAGCACTAGGTCACACTGCTTCTCGATATGAATGACTTCTCAATATAAATGATTATACAGACAGTGCTATGCCTGAAATTAGGTGCAAACACATATAACCCAAATACGATTAACACTCCTTTTGATTTGAGTACCATATGGTTAAGGACAGTATTTCCTCTCCTAGCCTTCATTCATTCATTCATACATTCCTTCGTTCAATCTTTCAACACAAGAATTCATTGAGCACCGACTATGTGCGGGACACTCTACTACATATTTGAGAGCTAGATTAACTACGGTAGATTATAAAATCATTAAGTGGGGATCATGCCTACCACCTCCATTGCATTATACTTCCCCAAACACTTAATACATTGCTCTGAACACAGTAGGCACTCAATAAATGGTTTTTAACTAATCCAGTAAGAAACAGAATATTAGAAGGAGGGAAGTCTGACCATTGCAGAATTAAGAACCATGAAATCTTGCTAAAGTCCCAGAAAAATTATCTTTGTATTTAACAGTGCTGGCTTTCTACTCCCAGTGTAATGAAGAACCCACTGAAATGGTAGAAAATGTTTCTTAACAGCTATCTTCTCCATGGTGGAGAATGGGGTTAGAGAAGCAGCGTGGCGCAGTGGAAAGAGCACGGGCTTTGGAGTCAGGGCTCATGAGTTCGAATCCCAGCTCTGCCACTTGTCGGCTGTGTGACTGTGGGCAAGTCACTTAACTTCTCTGTGCCTCAGTTCCCTCATCTGTAAAATGGGGATTAAGACTGTGAGCCCCACGTGGGACAACCTGATTCCCCTGTGTTTACCCCAGCGCTTAGAACAGTGCTCTGCACATAATAAGCGCTTAACAAATACCAACATTATTATTATCTAATCTGGGGAATCAACGCTGTGCTCATCCCATAGTTAAATCTCAGGGCGAATTTATCCCAGAACGAACCATAACTCCTAGTTAGTCAGCGTTTTAGCGGTATTGGGTTCACATCGGCTCACAGTCAACCTTGGCCAATGCTGAATCATCAGTGAAGTGAGCCTAACATCATCACCTATTCAAAGAGGACCAGTGCATCGGCCGCCATTTGTCTAAGCAAAGCAGTCAGAAACGGAATGAATTGTTCCCTGGGACCAAAAGGGACCAAGAGGAAGAAAACAGAAGGCACGCAGTTAATTGCCTTTAATTTCAAGCAGTTCCATTCTTTCCAGTTTTAGAACACCATTTGGACTCTGTATTTTTGTTCCGCCACTGTGTTTAATGCTGGAGGGGGCGGGGGGGCTTGCAGGGGGACAGGGAAGGGACCGCTTAAATATATTTTGGGGAAAAGGAAATTCATTTCAAGACCAAAAATAAATAGAACAACCGGCAAGTAGACCCAGAGCACCCAAGGTACCCAGTGATGTTTGGAATGAAAATGAGAATATAAATTGAACAATAAGGATAATTAATAATGCATGAAGCACTTGACTCAATCCAATCTGGGTGACTGGACAAATAATAAACAAAAAATGAACCAAATTGGGCAAGGTGCCCAGATGACCAACTCCAGAAAGCAAGAAAAGTTCTGTAAAGGAATTTCAGTAGCTTAGAGGATCAATGAGGAAAAAAAAACTTTTTAATGAGCAATGATCAAGGGAGAGTGGAGATCCACTGAGTAAAGGAAATATTTCCATGGCTAAGGACTCTGAACTGGACTTCCAAAGGAGTCCCCAGCTTCTTTTTGATTTAAGGGACTATGTGTTGTATAACAATGATAATAATAATTGTGGTATTTGTTAAGCATTTACTATGTGTCAGGCACTGTACTAAGTGCTGGGGGGTTACAAGTTAGACACAGTTCCTGTCCCACGTGAGGCTCACAATCTTAATCCCCATTTTACAGATGAGGAAAATGAGGCCCAGAGAAGTGAAGTGACTTGCCTGAGATCACACAGCAGGCAAGTGGCGGAGCCGGAATTAGAACCCAGGTCTTTCTGACTCCCAGGCCTGTGTTCTATTCACTAGACACGCTACTTCTCTACAAATCCCAAGAAACATTTATTGATACTGTGAGCCCCAGTTTTAAGATGGCCTCTCTGTTTTGATGCCAAAGTTCTGAACTTAACTGATTGGGTCCCCAAACCGGCCAAATAAAATCCATAATATGCGGAGCAAGCAACCAAATCTGTAACACCCTTACATAAAAATAACTGTGGTACCTCTAAACCACTTACCATATGTCAAGCATTGTCCTACGTGCTGGGGTGGCTACCATATAACTGGATCTGACACAGTCCCTGGCCCTCTTGAGGATTCCGGTTTAAGAGGGAGGGAAAATAGGTATTTTATTTTATTTTATTTTACAGATGAGGAAACTGAATCACAGAGAAGCCAAGTGACTTATCCAAGGTCACACAGTAGACAAGTGGTGGAGACAGGATTAAAAACCAAGTCCTCTGATTCCCAGGTCAGTATTCTTCCCACTAGGCGACACTTGCTCATGCGCACACACACACACACACACACACATGCACACACACAATGAGTAATGAAGAAATAATTTACAGGAGAGTGAGGACAAATTGGGAAGCCCAAGAAAAAGAGCCAGTAGATGACTGTTGTAGGGTGAGTGAGGCAGAGAATATTTGGAAGCAAGTGGTCCTGCGAAAGAACCGAGAGAATGAATGATTGGATGGTAGGAGTCATAGCTATCAAATTGTTCAGTTGTTAGACTTACCTCAGACACCACATTTGACCTATAAAACCGTTACACCAAATCCACCTTCGATCAAGAATTAGTAAGACAAGAGCACAAGCAGTGAAATCCTGGAACACAGAGGTCTCAGAGGAACCCAGAGAACCCAGAAACACCCTGAGAAATGAAGTAAGGCTCTTTACTGCACACTTTACTTAAAGAGACTCGAGGAGAATGACAAATAGCAAGATACCCAACCAACTGTACTATCTGTTCCAGTCCCAGTGCTATCGCCTCTCAGGGTCATACCTGGAGAGTTCCCAGTCCTCTACCAGTCTTGCCTAAAGGAGGGAGAGTCAGGCAGGGGCCTGTCCATTCCATTCCTAGCTTGGGCAGTGGCTAGCCAGTGGAAGGCAAACTGCTACAAGTCAAACCTCACCTGCGCCGGGCAGCGGCGGTATGGGAGAGAATCAAGTGCTAAGACTCAAGTTTACTGCGTGGAAGGAGGCAATGGTTAACCATTTCCATATTTTTACCAAGAAAACTCTATGGAAACACTACCAGAATGATTGCAGATGGAAGTGGGACATTCTGGGAGAGTTGTGTCCATGGCGTCGTCTATGGGTCAAAGACGACTCGTCGGCATCAAGACAAGACACCGGTGATATTTTTGATCTCCCTCCTCCAGCTACTTGTAATTATGGTTTGTCTAATTCCACTAAGAGATTGCAAACTCTCTGAGGGCATAGGATGAATGTCTAGCATTTTTTTTACTCTTCCAAGTGCTCAGGTGTGCATTCTCACTACATAGTAAACATGCATGAATATTCATTTTTCATCGTCAAAGACACCACTGACCATGACGTACACCTACGTTATTTGGCTTTGGGGAAATTAAAAACCGGATAAAACTGGAAGTGAACCCTAAAGACAGGTTTGTGAACAAAAAGGACCAAAGCAGGGTGAGGGTCAAAAATGAAGTGTTAAAAGAGTTAAGAGGAGGAGAGGAAAAGGAGAAGAGGTAGGATGGAGGTGTCTGAATAGTGCTGAGTGTTGGAAGATTTCTGATGGGTTGACTGTTTTTTCCGTTCCTCTTTTCCGTTTCTAAAAAACAAAGTCCTTAAGTTCATTAAGCCAACGTGATCGGAGATTGGGAGATATCTGTGGAATCGTCCGTGAAGGGGTTAGGTTGATTTTTGGGTCGGTCCTCAGTAATAGGAGACTGGATGGCAAATTTCCTTGAGCATAGGGTTTACCACCCTCTGGGGTTCTTGAGGATGTCATGAAAGCTGGGTGCTGGCTGAGATCTTTGGGGTTCGATTGCAGCGTGGGTCTAGCATCACAAAAGCCTCACGTGGGAAAACCTGATTACCCTGTATCTACCCCAGCGCTTAGAACAGTGCTCTGCACATAGTAAGCGCTTAACAGATACCAACATTATTATTATTATTAAAAGGGGGCTGGAGTCTCTTCAGTGTGAGAAGTAGCTGGGTGCGGGCTGGAGTCACTGTAGTTTTAGTAGGCACGGCCACGGTTGATGCCTTATGGGTTATTATATCATTCCCCATCTCCTCCCTCTCTTGCTCTGCTCTCTCTCTTCCTATCCCGCCCAACTCTGAGCTCCCTTCTTTCTCTTGCGGTTTCCTCTCTCCTTTTCCTTTTCTTTTTTTCCCCCTTCCACACTCCTGATAGAATGTCTTGATCCCCGTTCACCATCATTAGTGGGATAGGGACATTTCTCAAAATTGGGGATGAAGATCATGGCCTCACGTTTCGGTCAGTTCCGCACTTTCTAGAACATCATCTGTGACAGCAGGGAGGGTGTTCAGAAGATCCGTGAAGTGCAGGTTGGCGGTACCATAGCAACTCCACCTTGCCTAGGATACTCACTTTGCTCATCTGTAACATGGGGGTCAAGATATCTACTCCTCCCACTCTACGAAGATGTTGAAAACACTTCTGAAAAAATAAAAATGTTCTGCAGATTTATTTTTATGCTATTGTTAATATCAATATTCATCATTATGTGGAATGAAGATGAAACCCCATTCGTACTTTAGAATTCCTGCCATAGTGTGCTTTGGACCATTTAGCCTCTTTATTCATGCATTCATTCATTCAATAGTATTTGAGTGCTTATTGTGTGCAGAGGACTGTACTAAGCGCTTGGGAAGGACAATTCAGCAACAAATAGAGACCATCCCTGCCCACAACGGGCTCACAGTCTAGAAGGGGGGAGAAGAGCGGGAGCCCTTGACTTGGGGGTGGCCAGCATATGTTTATCCAGCCTTGAATAATAATGATAATAATATTAATACTTGTTAAGCCCTCAGTATGTGCAAAGCGCTTTACTAAGTCCTGGGGTAGGCTCAAGATAATCAGGTCAGACACAATTCCTGTCCTACATGGGACTCACAGACTAACTAGGAGGGAGAACAGGTAGTGAATCCCCATTTTACGGTTGAGGAAATTGAGCTGAGTTAAGTGTCTCACCCAGGGCCACACGGCAGGTACGTGGCAGAGCTGAGACTAGAATCCAGGCCGTCCCGTCACTGTCCCACATGCACTTGTACTGTGCAAGTGATATTCAAGAAACATCTGTTCGTGGAGACAATGAGATAATTTTCATCTTGACACATCTTTTAAAAACAAATATGAAGGATTTTGAGCTAACAGATAATAACAATAATTGCGCCATTTGTTTAGCACTTGCAATGTGATGGGTTCGAATGCCGGCTCTGCCACCTGTCAGCTGTGTGACTGTGGGCAAGTCACTTAACTTCTCTGTGCCTCAGTTACCTCATCTGTATAATGGGCCTCACGTGGGACAACCTGATTACCCTGCTTCTACCCCAGCACTTAGAACAGTGCTCTGCACATAGTAAGCGGTTAACAAATACCAACATTATTATTATTCTTATGATATGCCAGGCACTGTACTAAATGCTGGGGTGGACACAAGCAGATCGGGTTGGACGCATTCCCTATCCCACATGGGGCTCACAGTCTCAATCCCTATATTATAGATGAGGTAACCGAGGCCCAGAGAAGTGAAGTGACTTGCCCAAGGCCACACACTAGAGGTAACAGCCCCATCTGCCACTGAATATTGAAAACTTGATTATCGACCCACGTGAAGAGTCCGGCACCCATCAAGGTTTAAGAGTGTCAGGATGATCTTGATGTGAGTTTGGAATCCAGTCAAGCCCTGAGTGAGTCATACAGGTTTCGCCACTTGAGAAAGTTGAATATGGCAAGTCAGGCTACTTTATTTTCATTCTTTGCTTTGCCGTGATTGTCTCAAAACAGGTAGGGGTACTCATCCCTCTACCTAAATTAAAAACTGTGTTTAGAGCAGACTGAAGAATAAATACCTCCCCGCCGAAATGACAATATCGAAAGCACGCCTCTAACACGGGTGACCCGTAAATTTAATATTGTATTTCGAAAATAGTTAGTTCCAGTTCTCATATCCCCGGGCTGTTGTCACTTAATTGAACTGCACATAGAGGCCGGCGGTACAATACAGCTCAGGTATGTATTGGCTACGGTTCATTGCAAAAGTAATTATTATTCTGATGTGTTCCGCAAAGAAAATATTGGGTTTCCAAGGAAGTGCTGCTTCTCCTGAGCCGGTTTTACATGCAGAAAACCACACTGCTGCAGATGGAAAAGGCAGACTCTTTGGGCTGTTGTTAAGATACCTGAGGATCCCAAGTTTGCAGTCAGTCAGTCAGTGGTATTTATTGAGCACCTACTGTGTCCAGAGCACTGTTCTAAGCGCTTGGGAGAGTAGACTACGGCAACAAACAGACATATTCCCTGCCCACAACGAGTTTACATTCCAGAGGGGAAGACAGACATTAATATAATAAATTAATTACAGACATGTACCTAAGTGCTGTAGGGCTGGGAGGGGGAATGGATAGAGGGAGCAAATCAGGATAACTCAGAATGGAGTGGGAGAAGAGGAGAGGAGGCCTTAGTCAGGGAAGGCCTCTCGGAGGAGCTGCGCCTTCAATAAGGCTTTGAAATGGGGGAGAGTAACGGTTTGTCGGATATGAGGCGGGAGGGCGTTCCAGACCGGAGGCAGGATGTGGGTGACAGGCTGGAGGTGAGAGACGCGAGTATGCCCTAGTCAAGACCCGAGATTTCAATCAGTCAATCAGAAGATGCCCAGGATGGAAGCTAGCCGACGTGGCATCTCTGCCAACCAATCTGTCTTTCCGGCAGGATTTATCAGTATTATTCGTTGAGTACTAACTGTGTGCGGAGCACTTTATTGAGCACTTGGGATAATGCAATAAAACTAGTAGGCATGAGGTCTAGATACTAACATAAAATTAGAGCTAGGAGGAAGTAATAGATTATAAAGATATCAATCAGTGGTATTTATCGATTGATATCCCCCTCTAGACTGCAAGCTCATTGTGGGCAGGGAATTGTCATATATTTTCCCTTCCCAAGCGCTTAGTACAGTGGTCTGCACACAGTAAACTGCTCAACAAACACGGTTGACTAGCTAATGAGTGCTTACCATGTGCAGAGCACTGGACTAAGCGCTTGGGAGAGTACTAGAGAAGCAGCGTGGCTCAGGGGAAAGAGCTCGGGCTTGGGAGTCAGTGGTCGTGGGTTCTAATCCCAGCTCTGCCCCTTGTCTGCTGTGTGACCTTGGGCAAGTCACATAACTTCTCTGTACCTCAGTTACCTCATATGGAAAATGGGGATTATAGCTGTGAGCCCCATAAAAGCTGTGAACCCCATGTAGGACGGGGACTGTGTCCAACCTATTATCTTGTATCTACCCCAGCAGTTTAGTACAGTGCCTGGCACATAATGAGCACTCAACAAATACCATTGAAAAAATTTATAGCTCGTGAAGAATAATAATTATATTAATTATAGTATTTGTTAAGCACTTACTATGTGCCAGGCACTGTTCTAAGCACTGAGGTAGATACAAGGTAATCAGATTGTTCCACGTGGGGCTCACAGTCTTAACCCCCATTTTACAGATGAGGTAACCGAGGCACAGAGAAGTTAAGCGGCTTGCCCAAGGACATACAGCAGACACGTGGCAGAGCTGGGATTAGAACCCACGTCCTCTGACTCCCAAGCCTGCGCTCGTTCCAATAAGCCACGTTGCTGAAGAAGAGCCGAAGAATATGGATTCTTCTTCTATTGCAGAATCCCCTGAAGTCTACCAGTTTTAGGGTCCTGTTAAGGTCACATCTCCTCCAAGAGGCCTTCCCCGATTAATCCCCCTTTTCCCCAGCTCCCTCTCCCTTCCGCGGTATCTATGACTTGGATCTGTTTTCTCTGGACATTTGATTTTTGCCCAACCTCCAACCCCATAGCTCTTTCATTTCATCCATTCGTTCATTCAATCATATTTGTTAAGTGCTTACTGTGTGCAAAGCACTGTACTAAGCACTAGGGAGAGTACACTATAACAACAAACAGACACATTCCTGCCCACAATGAGCTCATGGCCCAGAGGGGAAATAATAAAAATAACGGTACTTGTTAAGCACTTAATAATAATAATTATGGTATTTATTAAGCACTTACTATGTGCCAAGCACTGGTGTAGATACAAGGTAATCTGGTTGGACAGACTCCCTGTCCTACATGGGGCTCACACTTTTAATCTCCATTTTACAGGTGAGGTAACTGAGGCCCAGAGAAGTGAAGTGACTTGCCCAAGGTCACACAACAGACAAGTGGTAGAGCTGGGAATCGACCTTTCTGACTGCAAGACTGTTCTATTTGCTATGCCACACCGCTTCATATGTACACATCTATATATATTATACATTGCTTAGTTATTTATATTAATATTTGCCTCCACCTCTAGACTGCAAGCTCGTTATGGGCAGAGAACACATCCGCTAATTCCATTTTGTTGTACTTTCCCAACCAGTTAGTACAGTGCTCTGCACATAGTAAGAGCTCAATGAATATTATTCCTTGATCAGTGCCAAGTTGTGATTTGCCTTAAGTAATTAAAATTTTATTGGATGAGTAGTGGTAAATTTTTTTTTGTGTTTTAACTCAAATCACATATTGTCCTTTCCAGGAAAAAAATCACTTTGGATGAGTGAGAAAACATCACTTTTCCAGTGGAAATCTTTTTCTTCAATGTTGATGAGTTTTTAATTAACCTCTTTATAGGATAGAGTGATACATGTGACCAGAAAAGTATGTGTAGTGACTTGCCCAAAGTCACACAGCAGAAAAGTGACAAAGCCGGGATTACGACCCAAGAGTTCATACACAGAGTTACTTTGACACTTGGCCACAGGAAATGGGGAGATTGTTTCTGTAGGAGATTTTTTCAGGGATCACATATTCCTTTGCTGACTCCTGTTTCCAACACATTTTAAACTACATTTCCTTTCCCCTTTGTGGACTAAAGATGTCTTTCAAAGAGCGGTTAAAGTATCTATGAAATGCTTTCACTGATTATTTGCTATTAATGTTGGTATTTGTCAAGCACTTACTATGTGCAGAGCACTGTTCTAAGCGCCGGGGTAGACACAGGGTAATCAGGTCGTCCCACGTGAGGCTCACAGACTTAATCCCCATTTTACAGATGAGGGAACTAAGGCCCAGAGAAGTGAAGTGACCCGCCCACAGTCACACAGCTGACAAGTGGCAGAGCCGGGATTCGAACCCCCGACCTCTGACTCCCAAGCCCGTGCTCTTTCCACTGAGCCACGCTGCTTCTCTAAGTGACCTAATTCTCTAATTCTTCTATTGACCGATACCAAACCGATCGGGGATTTGGGAACATCCCTGCTCAGATCCTTATCCGGAATTTATTTCTTTATTTTAATATCCATCTCCCCCTCTAGATTGTAAGCTTCTTGTGGGGAGGGAACATGTCCTCCAGTTCTGTTCTATTGTACCCTCCAAAGCGCTTAGTACAGAGAAGTAAGCACTCGATAGATAGCATCGATTGACTAATTGATCAGAAGACTGAAGAAGTACAATACGAATCTCTGGATCACAATCATTACTGATGAAGATACTTGACTGTGTTCAGTGCTATCCAGGTGCAGGCTGGTATAAAACCTCAGCATTTTTCAGGCTAACTGTCAAACCACAGCTCTGTGGGTCTGAAAAGCAGCATGTGAGCATTAGCATGTCTTCTTGAAAGCAATCGGTTTTCAAGGTTCTTTTTTTTTTTCCCATGGTGTTAAGCGCCGGCTACGTTTCAGACACTCTTCTAAGCTCTGGGATAGACAGTAATTAATTAGTTGGACACAGTCCCCTGATCCACATGGGGCTCATATGTAGGAGGGAGAACAGGATAACTGAGGCATGGGCAAGTTAAATGACCTGCCCGAGGACCCACAGCAAGCAGTCGGCCGAGTCGGTGTTAGAACCCAGATCGGCTGAACTCCTAGCCCTGTGCTCTTTTCACTGGGCCAGGCTGATTCCGATGAAGTTGGAGGAGTTTAAGGGGTGTGGAATCATACCGCACCAGCTTCCTCCAGATTCCTTCATGGCTCAGTGCCCGGGCTTGGGAGTCAGAGGTCATGGGTTCAAATCCCGGCTCTGCCACTTGTCAGCTGTGTGACTGTGGGCAAGTCACTTCACTTCTCTGGGCCTCAGTTACCTCATCTGTAAAATGGGGATGAAGACTGTGAGCCTCAGGTGGGACAACCTGATGACCCTGTATCTACCCCGGCGCTTAGAACAGGGCTCTGCACATAGTAAGCGCTTAACAAATGCCAACATTATTATTCCTTGTGGAATCCTCAAGCCTGGCTTCTTAGAAATGGTTGAACGAGACTTGACCCTAAAGTGACACAAGGGCCAGCAGAGACCCTGCAGTTACTATCCTCCGGTCCACCCGGCCTGTGCTGCCCCAAACATTTTTCTAAAAACACTTGAGTCCACATCTCCTTGATAGCCTCCTAGTCATCTCCACGTCAAACAGAAACTCCTTTCCATTGGCTTTCAAGCACTCAATCAATCAATCGGTCACATCTATTGGGTGCTTAGTGTGTGCCAAGCACTCGACTGAGCGCTTGGGAGAGTACACTACAGCAGTGTTTGTAGAAACATTCCCTCCCAGGCCCGTGCTCTATCCACGAAGCTACACTGCTTCTACTGAGTCGAATGACTTCCACGGGGAACCAGAAAGTGACTTCAGGGAGATTATACCCCAAGACCTTACAGAAAACTCAGGAGAACACATGGCAGGCTTTGAGGGGGACGAGTCGGAAAAAGCGTCTCGAACCAGAGTTCTAAACGTATTCCTGGTTTTCTATTTAACCGTCTGAAATAAGAAAAATGTATGACATTTCCTGGCATTTAATATGACATTTAACAGAACATGAAACACTTGTCAGCAGAACCGCAGCATTGTGTGAATGGCCACAGAAGCCATTCAGGTGCGTTGCAGAAGCCACCCGGATTCTCTTCAAAGACATTTCAGTGTTAGCGCTTAAGGATCATAGTTCACAGGTTCAGGCAGTCTAACGGGAGAAACCATTTTGGTCCAAACCAAGGGCTCACAGGCCCCGTTGCTTCCACCTGCAATACGTACACTGGGAAGGAGAGCAACAGTGTCAGAAAGCATTAGGAAACTGAGCTGGAAAATAATCGTCACCTCTTTTTTATGATATTCATTCACTAGTATTTATTGAGCGCTTACTATGTGCAGCGGACTGTACTAAGCGCTTGGAATGTACAAATCGGTAACAGATAGAGACAGTCCCTGCCCTTAGTTAAGCGCTTACTATTAGCCAGGCACAGTATTAAGTGCTGGGGTAGAGACAACTTAATCCAGGTGGACACAGTCCCTGTCCCACATAAGGCTCACAGTCTTAACTCTTTTACATATGAGGTAACTGAGGCACAGAGAACTTAAGCAACACGCCCGAGGTCACGAAGCAGCCAAGTGGCAGAGCCGGGATTAGAACTCAGCTCTTTCTGACTCCCAGGCCTGTGCTTTATCCATTAGGTCACGCTGCTTCTCTGATTCTCTTTGAATCTGGTGCCAAAATGTCTGTGCTTAGAGGAAAGGTGGGCTGAATATTTTTTTCCAGAAGTGAAAGATGTGTAGTTTTCCAACAGAGTGGCGTGTAGGAGAAGATGGAGGCAGAGTGACCAGGTGGATGGCGGCAATCGGGAGAGGGGTCTCTCATCCTGAGCAGAGGCTTTCGGGGATTTGCAACAGCAAGTTGCAGAAGCAGTGCGGCCTAACGCGTAGAACACGGGCCTGGGAGTAAGGAGGATCTGGCCTCTATCCCTGCTCTTCCACTGATCCGCTGTGTGACCTTAGGCAAGTCATTTCACTTCTCTGTGCCTCAGTTGCTTCACCTAATTAGGGATTAAGACTGTGACCTCCGTGTGGGACACCGACTGTGTCCAACCTGGTTACTTTCTATGTCAGTGTTTAGAACGGTGCCTGGAAAAGAGTAAGCACTTAACAAATAGCATACAAAAAAGCCCAGAAACGGTAGCCCAGCAAGAATCTAGCTTTAAGTGCGACAGTGAAGAAGTTGTATCTGTAATGGAATCCTCTAGACTGTAAACTCATTGTGGGCAGGGGCTGTGACTACTAACTGCTGTATTTTTCTAAGTGGATCTGTAACCTTTAAGCAGTTGATACTCATCTCAGTCCCCCCCCAGCACTTATATATATATATTATATGTCCATCTCCCCCTTTAGACTGTTAGCTCACTGTGGGCAGGGAAGGCCTCTACAAACTCTTTTGTATTATATACTCTACCAAGCATCTAGTGCAGTGTTCTGCCCACAGTCAGTGCTCAGCAAGCACCATTAATTAATTGACTTTTCCACCACATTCACCTGGATGGATAGGAGCTCAGGGTCGGCTGCATTGTGTTTGAAAATTAAAGATAGCCACATAAGGATACAAATACCATCCAAAAAAAGGAAAAAGAGGGAAAGAACCTCGCTGTACTCCATTACTGTGGCATTTGTTAAGCACTTACTATGTGCCGGGCACTGTACTAAGTGCTGGGGTGGTTACAAGCAAATCGGGTTGCACAAAGTCCATCCCCAGTGGAGCTCATAATCTCCATTTTCCAGATGAGGTAACTGAGGCCCAGAGAAGTAAAGTGACTTGCCCAAGATCACGCAGCTGACAAGTGACAGAGCTGGGATTGGAGCCCAGATCCGACTCCCAGGCCCGTGCTCCTTCCACTAAGCCATGGTACTTTAACTTTCCATTTGCTAAGTGTGAAATGTATTTCCACAAACCAATGCCAGATTCATTTTTATAACTCCTTTATAAATCAGTAAATTGATCGACCAATCCATCCATCAATCAATCCTCTGGGTGATACATTTGGAAGTAAAGTTGCTTAGAATTATAACCTTTCTCCTTTTCCAGTGTAAACGTTTAAATGTTTTCTGCTTGTGCTTTAGACTTAATTTCCCGGAAATCAGCAGAAGCATTTTCCAAACTAGCAGATGTTTGATTGAAGTGAATCCCGAGATATTCTAGCGATAAATAGTAGAGAGAGGTGAATGGAGAGGAAAGGAAGAGTCCTTTATGTAAACAAACAGTCATTCAAGTCAATACAGGCAGAAAATACCTTGTGTGGCGGGAGAAATTCAACTCAAATGCAAGAGCTGAAATGAATATACACTGAATTTAACTGAAATCAAACCAATCTGTGGGAAAAAGCATTGATCGCAATGAAAGATAGAAGCTCATCAAGAATTTAGGTGCAATACCAATGTGATTGAAACAAATTGGTTTAAGCGATGGGTTTTCCAGTAAATAAGTTACTTCTCTGAGCCATTTCGAGATATGCAACATCATTTTAAAAAACATATACTCCTATGGAAATGCCTTTTTCCACTTCTTGGCATCACTCAATTTTCCTAAAGGGTACATTGGATTTCATTTCAATTCTCTACATCACTTAACAGAACCCTGGAATAAATTAAATTTCTTTAATAAAAATGCAGAAAGGTTTACGAACAGCTTTCCATTTGCTAAGTGTAAAATGCATTTCCATGTGAAGAATTGTGAAAACATGTTGGCTTTAAATGAAAAAAGCTTTTTTTCTTTTCTGAAATAACACTTTCACTGAAATATTGGATGAAAACTGCAGGAATATTTCTGGACGGGCCTCTTAGGAGACCGAGCCATAGTATTGTTCAGTGATGTATTTCAAATGATACGCTCTTCTCTATTAATCACAACGTAGACCAGTGAATGAGGACAATTAATATTAGAGAGTCACCCTTCAATTCATAATGTAAAGGGGGTGTTGCCTGTCGGAAAGAGAATCAGCATGGTTAAGTAGAAAAATCACGGCCACAGAAGTCAGAAGGACCTGGGTTCTAGTCCCAGCTGTGGTACTGGACTGCTGTGTGATCTTAGGCAAGGCACTTAACTTCTCTGAGCTTCAGTTCCCTCATCTGTTAAATGGGGATTCAATACCTGTTCTCCCTCCTACTTAGACTGTGAGCTCCGTGTGGAACCTGTTGATCTTGTATCTACCCCAGAGCTTAGTACTGTGTTTAGTAGTAATAATAATGCTATATGTTAAGTGCTTACCATGTGCCAGACACTGTACTAAGCTCTGGGATGGATGTGAGCCCATTGTTGGGCAGAGAGTGTCTCTATCTGTTGCTGAATTGTACATTCCAAGCACTTAGTACAGTGCTCTGCACATAGTACGCGCTCAATAGTACAATTGAATGAATGAATATGAGAAAATCAGGGCGAACACAGTTTCTTCTCCATGTGGGGCTCACAGTCTCAATGCCCATTTTACAGGTGAGGTAACTGAGGCACAGAGAAGTGAAGTGACTTGCCCAAGGTCCCACAGCAGACATGTGATGGAGCCGGGATTAGAACCCATGACCTTCTGACTCCCAGGCCCGTGCTCTAACCATTACACCATGCCGCTTGGTGCATAGTAAGCACTTAACAAATAAAATTTTTAATAATAACGATAATCCTGACACACTTGAAACAATAATAATGATAATAATTATGGTATTTGACAGCACTTACTATGTGTCATGCACTGGGGTAGTTGCAAAATTTATTCAATCTCATTTATTGAGCACTTACTGTGTGCTAAGCACCGTACTAAGCACTTAGGAGAGGACAATATAACAGTGATAAAATCATCAGATTGGACATAGTCCTTGTCCCACCTGGAGTTCACAGCCTAGAAGTGGGGAGAACAGGTATTTAATGCTTCTATCTCCCCATCCTAAAAAAAACCCTCCCTTGATCCCACAGCTCCCTCCCGTTATAAACCTCTCTCCCTCCTATCATTTCTACCCACAGTTCTTGAGAGAGTAGTTAACCCCCACTGAAATTAGCAGCGAGAGACTAATCCTCGCCGCCAATTTTCTCCTAGACCCCTTCCAATTTAGCTTCCTCCCCCTTCACTCCACAAAAACAGCCCTCTCCTGGCCAAATCCGACGGCCTCTATTCCATCCTAATCCTCCTAGACCTCTTAGCTGCCTTTGACACTGTAGACCACCCCCTTCTCATTGAAATTTATCCAGACTTCAAGTCGGTGACACTGTCGTCTCCTCCTGTCTCTCTCAACGCTTTCTCAGTCTCTTTAGCTGGCTCCTCCGCTGCCTCCCACCCCCTAATTGTAGGGGTCCCTCGAAGCTCAGGTCTGAGGCCTCTTCTATTCTCCCTCGGAGAACTCATTCGCTCCCTTGGCTTCAGTGATCATCTGTGTGCAGAAGATTCCCAGATCTACATCTCCAGACCTGACTCTCTCCGCTGCCATCTCACATTTCCTCCTCCCTTCAAGACATCTCTATTTGGATGTCCCACCGACATCTCAAATTAAACATGTCCAAAACCGAACTCCTTATCTTCCCACCCAAACCCTGCCCCCCCCCCCCCCCCGTCTTTCCCATCGCCGTAGACGACGCCACTGTCCATCCCGTCTCACAAGCCTGTAACCTCGCTTCGTCACTCCCATTCCACCCGCATATTTATTCTGTCACCAAATCTGACAGCCACCACACGGATCCAAGCACTTATCCGGCCTTGACTACTGCAACGGCCTCCTCGTTGACCTCCCAGCCTCCCGTCTCTCCCCACTCCAATCCATACTTCACTCTGCTGCACGGATCATTTATCCCCAATCCTCAAGAACCTCCGGCGGTTGCCCGGGCACCTCTACGTCAAACAGAAACCCCTTACCCTTGACTATAAAACACTCAGTCAACTTGCCCCACCCTACCTCGCCTCACCAATGTACTCCAGTGCAGCCCACACACTCCCCTCCTCTAGCACCAGCTTACTCACTGTGCCCTGATCTTAGCTATCTTATCTAGCTCACCACACACCCCTTTCCCACATCCTCCCCGTAGCCAGGAACCCCCTCTCCCTCACCCCCCTCCATATACGTCAGACCACCACTCTCTTCATCTTCAAAACTGTTTCAAGGTCACATCTTCCCCAAGAGGCCTTGGCTGATTAAGCTCGCTCTCCCTTCTGTCACTTGGATCTGTGATCTTTGGACATCTGATATTTGCCCAATCCCCAACCCCACAGCACTTATGTGCATATCTTTCAATTACATCTCATCAGTTATTTATTTATTCATATTAATGCCTGTCTCCCCCTCTGGACTGTAAACTCGTTAGGGGCAGGGAATGGGTCTGTTAATTCTATTGTACTTTACTCACCCAAGCGCTTAGTATATGCTCGGCGTGTAGTTAGCACTCGATAAATATGACCGATTGATTGATTAATCCTCATTTTACAGAAGAAGAATGTGAGGCACAGGGAAGTGAGTGACTTGCCCAAAGTCACCCTGATAATGATGTGCGGTATTTGTCAATCACTCACTGTGTTGCAGCTGCTAAGGGAGATAGAGGAAAACCAAGTCAGAGACAGTTCCCACCTTGGGCTCCCAGTCCAAGTAAGAAGGAGAACAAGAATTGCATCCCCATCTGTAGATGAAGACACTGAGGCACAGAGAAGTTAAGTGACTTATCCAAGGTCACTCAGCACTCAAGTGGTAAAGCCAGAATTATTCATTCATTCATTCATTCAATTGTATCTATTGAGTGCTTACCGTGTGCGGAGCACTGTACTAAGCTCTTGGGAGAGTATAGTACAACAATAAGTAGACACGTTCCCTGCCCACAAGGAGCTTACAGTCTCCCGGGCTTCCTGACTCCCAGTCCCGTGTTCTTCCCATTAGGCCACGCTGCTTCTAGCGGGTTCTAGACTTTTGGAACAAAGCAAATACAGGCTCCAAGACTCTCTGCTAGCGGAGGGCGAGGTACACTGCAGAGACAATTAGATCCCTCTCAGCAGTGGTACAGATCTATTTAGGTGCCGATTAAATGTTGGATCAATACCACTGATTGATTGATCAATGGACCCTGGTGAGAAACAGCTTGGATCAGTGGGAAAAAACCACCCATTCTGCCTCCTAAAAAAAAAATGGTATCTGTTACGTGCTTACTACGTTCCAGGCACTGTATTGAGTACTGGGGTAGATACCAGCAAATCGGGACAGACACAGTCCCAGTCCCACTAGGGCTCACATTCTCAATCCCCACTTTACAGATGAGGGAACTGAGGACAGGAGAAGTGAAGTGACTTGCCCAAGGTCACACAGCAGACAAGTGGCAGAGGCAGATTAGAACTCAGGACCTTATTCTATTCACTAGGCCACGCTGCTTATCTCCTACTTAGACCATGAACCCCATGTGGGACAGGGACTGTATTCGGCCTGATTAACTGATATCTGCCCCAGTGCTTAGAACAGTGCTTGATACACCTTAAGTGCTTAACAAATACCACAAAAAATAACTTTTCTGTGTCTCTGTTTCCTCACCTGTAAAAGAGAGATTAAATACCTGTCTCCCTCCCCATTTCACCGTGAGCCCCACGGGGGACAGGGCCCGGAACGAACCTGATTATTTTGTAAATACCCCAGCGTTTGGTACAGGGTTTGGCACATCACAAGTGCTTAATAAATGCCACCATTAAGCAGTTACAAATGCCAGAAGGCAATGCAGTTTCAAATCTACATGGGATGAGGCAGGCTCACGAGTGGCTGAAGCAGAGGGGGAAATAGAAAGAGGAAGAAAAGACGTGGGAGCCCGAGGCGGGGGGGGGGGGTAAAGGGGAACAGAAAGTAAGAAAAAGGAGAAGGGGAAAGATTGAAAGGAGAGACAGATAGAGGAAGAAATGAGAGAGACTCATTCAGTTGTATTTATGAGCACTTACTTCATGCCGAGCTTGCCGTTAAGCGTGTGGGTGAAAATAATCAAGTTAGGAGAACTGCTCTCTTCCTTGCCAAACGTCTTTCCCACCAGGGCACAGAATGCAACAGATGAGTAGGCAAACAAGGGTGCCGTAAATCGCGAGATGCCAGCCAAGCGTTTTTACGAATAAAACTCAAGTGACCGCAGCCTAAGGCCAAAGCTGTGCTGTAGCACCGTGACCTAAAAGGCAGCAATAATAATAATAATAATAATAATAATAATAATGGTATTTGTTAAGCGCCTGCTATGTGCCGGGCACTGTACTAAGCGCTGGGGTGGTTACAAACAAATTGCGTTGGACACAGTCCCTGCCCCAGATGGGGCTCACAGTCTCAATCCCCATTTACAGATGAGGTATCTGAGGCCCAGAGAAGTGAAGTGACTTGACCAAGGTCACATAGCAGACCTGTGGCGGAGGCAGGATTAGAATCCATGATCTTCTGACTCCCAGGCCCGTGCTCTTCTCAACTACGCCATGCTGCAATGGTCGCCTCAGTAGCCGCTGTGATCTTGCTAGCCCACGTTAGCCAGCTATTTTTCAGGAGTCCCACTGGGACTCCTGCCTAGTGGCAAGAGCTCGTGCATGGGAGTCAGAAGAACCTGGGTTCAAATCCCGGCTCCGTCACTTGTCCACTCTGCGACCTTAGGAACTTCACTTCTCTGAGCCTCAGTTTCTTCATCTGCAAAATGGAGCTTAAGACTGTGATCCCCGTCTTGGAAAGGACTGTGTCCAGTCCAATTAGCTCTTATCTATCCTAGGACTCTGTACAGTGCCTGCCGCGTAGTAAGCGCTTAACAAATACCAGTAAAAAAAAAATGCCCTAGGTGGTTCTTTGGTCAGAAACCTTCACCATTCATTTATTCATTCAATTGTATTTATTGAGCATCTACTGGGTGCGGAGCACTGTACTAAGGACTTGGAAAGTACAATTCAGCAACAAATAGAGACAATCCCTACTCAACCACGGGCTCGCAGTCTAAAAGCGGGGAGAGAGACATCAAAACAAGTAAAAGGGTATCAGTAGCATCAATATAAATAAATAGAATTATATATATACACACCATTAATAAAATAAATAGAAAAATACATATGTACATATATACACAAATGCTGTGGGGCGGGGAGGGGGTAGAGAAAAGGGAGGGAGTCGGGGCAGTGGGGAGGGGAGGAGGAGCAGGGGAAAAGGGAGGCTCAGTCTGGGAAGGCCTCCTGGAGGAGATGAGCTTTCATCAGTGACATAACCATTGCAGGCTGAACCCAGGACTTGGGCTTCTCCAAGCAGTGCTCTTCCTAGTCAATCGTATTTATTGAGTACTTACTGTGTGCACAGCACTGAACTAAACGCTTAGGAGAGTACAATATAACAATATATCCGTCACGTTCCCTGCCTACAGTGAGATTAGTGTCTAGAGGAGCAGCAGAAGGGTCAGTGCTAAAGTTTCAGGAATTAGACAGAGGTGCTGTAAACTGCACTAGATTGTAAGTTTATTGAGGACAGGGATCCTGTCTACCATCTCGACTTTTATCATAGGTCTGTCAATCATATTTATTGAGCACTTTCTGTCTGCAGACCACCGTACTAAGCATTTAGGAGAGTACAATGTAACCATAAACTCACATTCCCTGCCCACAACGTCCTCTCAAGTGCTTAGGAAAGTAGTCCTTCTCACTGTAAGCACGCAATAAATTCCACCGATTGATGAATTCTTTGAACTACTAGCTACCACAGAAATGGCACTGATCAAAGAGGATTAGGGTCCCCCACAGGGCCTTTTTAGGGCTAGACAGAAACTTTGGGAAATGTGACCTTCTCATCTGAGGGACACCTGGTCACCTTTCTTCAAGTCCAAAGTCCAAACTAGAAAATTGGTCGTAATATTCCATGAATCAAAATAAGCAGGGCAAATTTGAAACTAATCCTGTTATCTGGGCTGGGAAACAAAGGGTACACTTACCTTTCGATAATGTGCGTTTCCAACATTATTAACCGAGAGGTTTTCTACATTTTAAAGCCTCCTGCCCCTTCTGTTCACTTCACATGGTTTTGATCTACTTATGCATTTAAATACCATCTATCTCCATGGTATCCAGGTGTTTAGATAAAAGTCATTAGACTAAATTTATTACCTATGGGAGGAAAATATTATTCTTATCAGATACCTTCTCCATGGAGATACGATTGTTGACCTAGAATAGGTACTATCTTCCAAAATGAAATTTCTCTGTTTTAGCCGTCCTTTTCTGAAATCATTTTGATAGAAAAAAGACCAGGTGAATTTTGAACCTCTAACACAAAATGGTGAGATTCCAGGTAAGATGGAATTCTGAGGGAAAGGAGGATGAATCAGATTTTTCCAACGTGGGTGTTCTCACTCTGACTCCTTGCTGAAATGCCGGGCTGAAAGGCTGGTCAGAAGTGTTAAGCCTGATTCTCACAGAGCTGATAAAGGGAGTGTATCAGTTGCTCTCGCCCTTGATGTTGTGTTGTCTTGTTGAACCTCAAGGCCCAGAGAGATTCTGATTGGCTTGGATGAGAGCGGAGGAGTCGATCTGCCCCAACTCCCTGCACTATAATCAATTGTTCTATGTGGGTTTTCAGCCCTCCAATCTCAAGGCTGAGGCTCATCCATTGTTCCTGACAGAAGACCCTTGGAGAGGCAGAGTAGCCTAGTGGATAGAGCACGGGCCTAGGAGTCAGAAGGATCTGGGTTCTAATTCCAACTCTGCCACTTGTCCGCTGTGAGACCTTAGGGGTTGTCACTTCACTTCTCTGGGCCTCAGTTACCTCAGGTGTAAAATGGGGATTAGGAGCCCCACATGGGGCGTGGACTGTGTCCAATCTGATTAGCTTGTATCTACTCCAGTGCTTAGTAGAGTGCCTGGCTCATAGTAAGCACTTAACAAATACCATTAAAAAAAAGAATCTCTGGGAAGAGAACAATTCTGTTGTACTCTACCAAGCGCTTAAAACAGTGCTCCAAACACAGTAAGAGCTCAAAAATACCACTGATAATGACGATGGTGGTGATGAAGTCTCCAACTTCAGCCGATTACCCGTTCTTTTTGTCCTCTACTCATTTTCTCTGGGAACTCATCCACTCGCACACATTCAGTAGTCTCCTCTAGGTGGATAACTCCTAGGAGAAGCAGCCTGGCTTAGTGGAAAGAGCCCGGGCTTGGGAGTCAGGGGTCAAGGGTTCTAATCCTGTCTCTGCCACCTGTCAGCTGGGTGACCTTGGGCAAGTTACTTAACTTCTCTGAGACTCAGTGACCTCATCTGTCAAATGGGGATGAAGACTGTGAGTCCCACGTTGGACGACCCGATTACCTTCTATCTACCCCAGCACTTAGAACAGTGCTTGGCACATAGTAAGCGCTTAACAAATACCAACATTAGTATTATCGTAACTCCCGCATCGACCTCTCTTGCCGTGATCTCTCACCTGCTCTACAATCGCGCATTTCCATTTGCCTTCGGGACACCTCCATTCTGGAGTCCTTGCTGATAGAAATTGGAAAAGGGGTTGCTCTCTTCAAGCAAAGGTTTTTTTCATTGTTTTAAAATAGTATTTGGTAAGTGATTATTATGTTCCATGCACTGTACTAAACACCGGAGATAGATGTAAGTTAGGCTGGAAGCAGTCCTGTCCCATATAGAGCTCACAGTCTTAATCCTCATTTTACACACGGGGTAACTGAGGTCCAGAGAAGTGAAGTGACTTGTCCAAGGTCACACAGCAGGCAAGTGGCAGAGCTACGATTAGAACCCAGGTCCGTCTGACTCCCAGGCCCGTGCTCTTTCCACGCTGCTTTCCTTAAACCGTTCTGTTTGTCTCTGAGAAGTTTTCAAGGCTAAGACATATTGAGGCAGAGCTGAAAACAGAGAGCAGGCCTAATCTGAACCAAACCCATCAACTCAACAAGTATCTATCCTTTACCGGAAACCAAGTGCAGAACTATACCAATTCAGCAATGACCTCTCCAGGTACACTCATACATCTGAACCAGACCTCATAAAGAATACACATGGTATTAATAATAATAATGATGGTATTTGTTAAGCATTTACTATGTGCCTTGCCCGGTTCTAAGAGCTTCAGTAGCTACAGGGTAACCCTGTTGTCCCATGTGGGGCTCACACTTTTAATCTCCATTTTACAGATGAGGTATCTGAGGCACGGATAAATTAAGTGACCTGCTCAAGGTCACACAGCAGACAAGTGGAAGAGCCGAGATTAGAACCCACGACCTCTGACTCCCAAGCCCGGGTTCCTTCCCCTACGACACGCTGCTTCTCTACTACTCTTGCAGTCGTCTATCAAATACATACCCTTCTTGTTCCGCCCCACCCACCTTAGCCCTTTCATGATATCTTGAAACACCGTTCCGTTCCCTTCTCTGTCATTTATTTTAGCGTCTGTCTCCCCAACCAGAGCGTAAGCTCCTCAAGGGCAGGAATTGGGTCTATGGACCGTGCTTTCCCAAAACTTCAGTACAGTGCTCCGCGCAGAGCAAATGCTCACTAGATACTACCGATTGATCGCCTGAGGGTGCAGACTTCCTAAATCTGAATGAAAGGTTGATTTAAACAAAAAATCTCTGATTGAGGTATTCAGGCAGAGGAAATTGTTAGAAGACAGGGGCTGAGGCCAGGTCTGGCCCAGATCAGAAATCTTTGGTGTTTAGCACAGTGCTCTGAATCCTGTAAGCGCTCAATAAGTACAAATGAATGAAAGAGTGAATGATCACAACACGGAATGCCACCGGCAGGCAAGCGGTATCCAATCACAGCAAATCTCCCTCTGCGTGCTAACACCGGGCTATCGTATTCAGGACGAACCTTCAACTCCAGGCCTGACATCATTTCTGTCGTGGAGTGGAAAATAATTCACCCGTTCCAACACATGGTTGAACATGGCAAACGACAGGGAGTGTTAATAAAATATTGAACATGAATCATTAGGAAAGACATTTAGTTGGAAAAAATTAATTTTATTTTTGTAACGTATTAAAATAAAATACAGTTGAAATTTAGAATTTATGGTGTGCATAAAACAACTATTTAATAATTATTACTTTCCATAAATCTACTTTAGAGAGATGCAAGTGCATATTTTGGATGCCAGCATGCAATCTGATTTAAGGTTCTATTTGACTAACATAAATAATGCAGCATGCTGAGAATAATTTAATTAAATATACTGAGAGGGTATAAAATAATAAACAATTAAGTATTAGAAGTACCGGCAATACCAATTTAAGTGGAAAACTACTCTATAATTTCATTATTCATACATGCAATACTTTTGCCTTAAAATATGAGAGCTAAGTTTAATGAAAAGAATCCTTTAATACCTGTAGCGTATAATAAGGTGCTGATTGCATTTTAAATGTACAAGCCGTTACGATCCAGAAAGTAGAGAGAATAATTCCTCAGTTGGACCGAATGCCATCTCTGCCAGAATGCCGGTTGGCACGTTTACTGAAGAGTCAGTCTGGTGCAAAGTGGTGAATAATAATCATAACTGCGGTATTTATTAAGCGCTTACTATGTGCCAGGCGCCGTTAGAAGAGCTGGAATGAATAGAAGCAAATTGGGTTGGAAACGGTCCCTGCCCCACATGCGGCCCACAGTCTTCATCCCACTTCACAGATGAGGGAACTGAGGCATAGAGAAGTGAAGTGACTTACCCAAGGTCACACAACAGACACATGGCAGAGCCGGGACTAGAACCCAGGTCTTTCTGACTCTCAACCCTGTGTTCTATCCACTAGGCCACTCTGCCTGAGAAGGGTGAAGAGTTCGGAGTCGTTGGAACAGCTTCTCGCGGTCACTAAAATGCCACCGCGTACACTCGAGGAGGGGTAGGAATCCACCCGAGGAAATTGGGAATCAGTGTCCCTTCAGTATTTCCCTGGGCTTCTCTTCACATCCCTGAAACTCGAGGGACTGGAGTCCTGAAAGTGGTGAGAGTGCTGAAACTGGTATTTCTTGAAACAGGGTAGACATTCTGGGCCCATAGAGAAATGTATCAATTAATCAATCAATGAATCGTATTTACTGAACACTTCCGTGGCTCAGTGGGAAGAGCACGGGCTTTGGAGTCAGAGGTCATGAGTTCGAATCCCTGCTCCGCCACATGTCAGCTGTGTGACTGTGGGCAAGTCACTTGGCTTCTCTGTGCCTCAGTTACCTCATCTGTAAAACGGGGATTAAGACTGTGAGCCCCACGTGGGACAACCTGATTCCCTTGTGTCTACCCCAGCGCTTAGAACAGTGCTCGGCACATAGTGAGCGCTTAATAAATACCAACATTATTATCATTACTATGTGCAGAGCACCGTACTAAGCAATCCATCAGTCAATCGGTGTATTTATCGAGCGCTTACTATGCGCAGGGCGGTATACTAAGCACTTGGGAGAGTACCACGATCGATCAATCAGTCGGACTCATTGAGTGCTACTGTGTGCAGAGCACTGTATTAAGAGCATTTGGGAGATTAAGATACTACGGAATTAGCAGACATATTCTCTGCTCATAACGAGCTTACAGTGTAGAGGTGGAGGCAGACATTAATATGAATAAATACGTAATTATACAATTTAAGGATATGAACACAAGGGCTGTGGGGTTGGGAGTGGGGTAAATATTAAATGTCCACAGTGCATAAGCACTTAGGAGACACAGTATAGCAGACTTGGTAAGCATATTTCCTGTCCACATAGACTTCCAGTTGGAGGGGGAGACAGGCATTAATATAAATAAATGAATTCTGGATACGGACGTAAATTCTGGGGGCCGAGGGAGGGGTGAATAAAGAGTGCAAATTCAAGTACCAGGGTGACGCAGAGGGGAGTGGGAGAAGAGGAAAGGAGAGCCCAGTCGGGGGAGGCCTCTTGGAGGAGAAGTGACTTCAGTAAGCTCTGCACATCGTAAGCGCTCAATAAATACTGTTGAATGAATGAATAAGTGCTTAGTACAGTGCTTTGCACCCAGTAGACGCTCGATAAGTACGATCGAATGAATAAGGCTTGTAGGTGGAGGAGTAAGGATACGAAAGGGGAGGCGTTCCAGATTAAGCAAGAGATGGAATAGTAGTTTGGAGATGCACAAGTAATAATAAGAGTGGTATTTCTTAAGCGCGCCCTCGAGACTGTAAGCCCGCTGTGGGCAAGGAATGGGTCTGTTAATTCTGTTGTATTATGTTCTCCCATGCTCTTAGTACAGTGATCTGCACATAGTGAGCACTCCATAAATATGATCGATTGATTGAATGGTATGTCCTCGATATAATGTACGACGATTGGTTACTGACTTGCTCCATTTAGTCATCGCAGCCTCCCAGCACTTACGTACATATCTGTAATTTCTTTATAGTAATATCTGTCTCCCCCTCTAGACTGTATGCTCATTATGAGCAGGAGAGGTGTCCGCTAATTGTGTTGTATTGTCCTCTCCCCAGCGCTTAGTACAGTGCTCTGCACATAAGAGCTCAAAAACTACTGTTGATTTTTCGATCTGATCCAGGCAAGTGTCAATTAAAAATTCCAATACCTTAGCACTTCTTGTCCGGCTGTCTCCATCCTCAGATATCTCCAAGGAAGACAATTCCATCACCTTACTTTAATCAATCAAGCAATTGTATCTACTGAGACTTCACTGCGTACAGAGCACTGTACTAAGCATTCGGGAGAGTGCAATATAACAGAGTTGGTAGAATGATTCCTGCCCAAAAGGGCCTTACAGTCTAGTGGGCAGACAGACATTAATATAAAAAAAAAAGGATAGGTATATAAATGCTGTGGAATTGAAGGTGAGGAGAAGCAGCGTGGCTCAGTGGAAAGAGCACGGGTTTTGGAGTCAGAGGTCACGGGTTTGAATCCCGGCTCGGCCACTTGTCAACTGTGTGACTCTGGGCAAGTCACTTCACTTCTCGGTGCCTCAGTTCCCTCATCTGTAAAATGGGGATTAAGACCGTGAGCCCCACGTGGGACAACCTGATTCCTTTGTGTCTACCCCAGCGCTTAGAACAGTGCTCGGCACATAGTGAGCGCTTAACAAATACCAACATCATCATTATTATTATTATTATCAAAAGGTGCAAATTCAAATGCAAGGGGGATGCAGAAGGGAGAGGGAGTAAGGGAAATGGAATTTTAGTCTAGGAAGGCCTCTTGGAGGAGTAGTGATTTTAATAAGGCCTTGAAGGTGGGAGAGCAATCATCTGTCCGATAAGAAGGGGGAGGGACTTCCAGGTCAGGGACAGGACATGAGCAACGGATCGGAGGCGAGATAGACAAGATAGAAGTACACTGAGTAGGTTGGCGTTGGCGGAGAGACGTGAACATGCTGGATTGTAGTAGGAAATCAGTGAGGTAATTATAATGATAATAATTACGGTATTTGTTAAGCACTTAATATGTGCCAGGCACTGTACTAAGCCCTGGGGTGGCTACAAGGTAATCGGGTTGGACACAGTCCCTGTCCCACAGTCTCAATCCCTATTTTACAGATGAGGGAACTGAGGCTCAGAGAAGTGAAGTGTCTTGCTCAAGGTCACACAGCAGACAAGTGGCAGAATGGGGATTAGAACCTCAGTGGAAAGAGCCCGGGCTTGGGAGTCAGAGGTCATGAGTTCGAATCCCGGCTTTGACACTGCGGCCCAGAGAAGTAAAGTGCACGGCCTTGGGAGTCAGAGGTCATGGGTTCGACTCCTGGCTCTGCCACTTGTCAGCTGTCTGACAAGTCTCTGTGCCTCAGTTCCCTCATCTGTAAAACGGGGATGAAGACTGTGAGCCTCACGTGGGACAACCTGATGACCCTGTATCTCCCCCAGCGCTTAGAACAGTGCTCTGCACATAGTAAGTGCTTAACAAATACCAACATTATCATTATGATTATTATTTAATGTCAACCCAAACTGGCTGCTCAAGGCCTGATGCAGGCAGTGCAGTGAAGCAACCTGGACCCTAGACATCCTTGCTTTTAGCCAGCTCTGTGTGACCTCAGTGGGTTACACAGGCCACACATTATCACTGTTTCTTTCCCACCCTATAAGAGGCCACACGATTCTAATAATGATAACAGTAATCATCTGTGGTACTTATTAAGCGTTCTGTGCCAAACAATGCATTAAGCACTAAGGTAGATTCAAGATAATCAAGTGATGCAAAGTCACGGTCTAAGTATCGGATGGCGGGGTAGGGTTTCCCCCATCCTGTTCGAATGAGCAGGAGGCAGACAATCACCACTTTGGGAATGGCGTTCCATTCGGAATCTAAGATGGCAGCTTGGAGCAGTCAAGGGTCGAAGAGCTAGCCCCCTCCCAGTTCTTTTTCATGCTGGGTGGGTTTTTTTCCATTTATTCCTATAGATTGTCCAGTCGGAAAGGTATTCCGATTATCTCTGGTTTTCACTTAGACTACGGGTTAGGACACGTCTGAATCATTTACATTGCACAGTCAGCTCTCCTGTAATGACAAACCTCGAGTCGTGGTAGAGAGAAACAGCTTGGCTTAGTGGAAGGCATGCAGGCCTGGGAGTCAGGGGACCTGGGTTCGCAACGTAATTCTGACACTTGCCGGCTGCGTGACCTCGGGCAAATCATTTAGTTTATGTGGGCCTCTGTTTCCTCGTCTGTAAAATGGGGATGAAATAGCTGTTCTCTCTCCTACTACTCATATTCTGAGCCTCAGATGGGATAAGGCCTGCATCCAATCTGATTATCTTGTATCTATTCCAGTGCTTGGCATATAGTAAGCACTCAATTATTATTGTTATCATTATTATTAGTTAAAGAAAAGTCATGGTATAGTGTGCATTAATTGTATGATACTGGAGGTTTGGTATTCTGACATTGCAACATATCCTTTCCAGATAGATGTTGGTCGTCAGAATCGCGTTCCCTAATTCCCTAACAATGTTCTAGGAGACATGGTATTAAAAACACAGTCTAGAAGAACTGAGAGTATCTACCCTGGATTTTAGCACAGTGCTTAACACAAAATTAGGACTTAATAAATACAACAACAATAATAATGATGACAACAATCAGAATGCCGTAGCCTCATTTTCCCCATCAACTTTCCCACCAACCAGAGAAAATTCATTCATTCATTCGTTCGTTCAATCATATTTACTGAGGTTTACTGTGTGCGGAGCACTGTACTAAGCGCTTGGGAGAGTGCAATACAACAATAAGCGGATACATTCCCACAAAGAGCTCAGAAGACTATATTCCAGGTGGCCTAGTGGATAGAGAACAGATTTAGGAGTCAGAATCTAATCCTGGCTCCACCATTAGTGTGTTGTGTGACCTTGGGCAAGTCACTTAACTTCCCTACGCTTCAATTACCTCACCTTTAAAATGGGGATTAAGACTGTAAGGCCTATGTGGAACAGGGACTCTGTCCAGACTGATAGGTTTGTATCTACCCCAGCGCTTAGTACAGTGCCTGGCACACAATAAGAGCTCAAGAAATGCCTTAAAAAAATAGTTGCCCAGTTGCCTCTTCAGGTTGCTTCACCAGGAGAATTGGTGAAAAACCTTTTGTATTGCAAAGAGGAGTGGATGGTCATTGCACAAAACATTATTTTTGTAATTAGCCAGTTAGCACCTTTCCCCATTTATTATTCTCCACCATTTTTACAGCACTTTATTTTTAGGCATCTCATTTTGTTTTCTTAATGGAAATTAGTGTTCCCATCTTAGGGGAATAATAAGAGAGCTGGAAAACAGGTATTTCATACCCTTTTGACATAGGAAGAAAGCAAGACACAGCATAGTTAGGTGACTTGTCCCAGGTCACCCAGAAGGCAAGTGGCAGAGCTGGGATTAGAACTCAGGTCTCCTGACTCCTAGTCCACTGAGCCGGGCCGCTCCGGGCCCCTAGATTGAAGAGCATGGCGTAGCGGATAGAGCATGGGCCTGGGAGTCAGAAGGTCATGGGTTCTAATCCCGGCTCTGCCACTGGTCTGCTGTGTGTCGTGGGGCAAGTTACTTCACTTCTCTGGGTCTCACTTATCTCATCTGTAAAATGGGGATTGAGACTGCGAGCCCCCATGTGGGACAGGGACTATGCCCAGTCTGATTAGCTCGTATCCACCCCAGCCTGGCACATAGTAAGTGCTTAACAAATGCCGTCATCATCATCGAGAGCAGCTTTTATCCTGATATCGTCCCCGCAAGCCAAATATTTTGAATTTGCTGTTTTTAACGACTGGCTTTCCAGGAAATATTAAGTTTGAAACCCCTTTCACAAGTTCATAATTTCTCAAGGAATGCCGGCAAATATAGCAAGAATTCTTTATTACTAACCTGCTTGAAACATCCCATAACCATTTATTCAGTTTGATATTTCAGCATCTACCATGAAATGAGAAAGAGGGGACCCAAACCAATTATGGGCTGGCTTGTCTGAAAAACATTTTTTCTCCCCGAAGCACAGCATAGAGTTGACATGATGAGCTTTTATTTTTCTCTGTGTATAGATTCAACTTTGCCCTTAAAGACTGCTCAACATTTACAGGCTTCAGTTCATTGAGGCCTGTGACTTTAAAGTCCTATTTTCCCTATTTTCAGCCTACGTTACCCTGTGGAACGTTTCCTCTGAGCTAATGGAAGTTCTATACCGTGGAGGCGTAGACCTATAATATTTTTCTACCTATTAACCATCATCTTCTTTTCCTCCCATTCGAATCAGTTACTTTAAAGAGCTCAAGTTTGGGTCTCAATTTTTAGGCCTCTCTAATCATTTTTAGCTACTTTTACAGTGACTCAAACACCTAGTATCCCATCCATCACTTCAGCGATTCTTCCTAACACCTGTACCATCATTAAAGACAACTGTCAGAGAACCCATTAGTTTTCACCCTTTCATCCATTCCATCTCTGTCTCCTAGCTCCACCAATCCCTCTTCAAACTGGGTCTTTCGAATGCGCACGGAGAAAGAGACTCTGATGGGGAAAAGTAAAAAATGACTTAAATTTCCAAAGTTGGGCAGGAGCAACTGTGACCCTACCCCTGCACATTTCAAGGAATAAACAGCTCCAGCCCAACCTTTGGTGGAACTAGGGGTTTTTCATGTTTGTTTTCGGGTTTTTTTGAGGGTATTTGTTAGGTGCTTACCATACTCGGCACTGGGGTCGATACAAGATAATCAGGTTGGTCACCGTCCCTGATCCACATAGGGCTTCCAATCTTAATCCCCATCTTGCAGATGAGGTAACTGAGGCTCGGAGAAGTCGACTGATTTGCCCGAGGCCACACAGCGGACATGTGGTGGAGTCAGGATTAGAACCCAGGTCCTTTTACTCCCATCTCTCCCCTCTTTCCGCTTGGCCACGTTGTTTCTCTTGTTGTTTTGGATTGCTAACTTAAATGACCGGTCTACCTCCATTGTTCAATCCTATCCCGGGGCTGCTTCCTATGAAATCCAGGATTATTGGTTCATTCAACAGTATTTATTGAGCGCTTACTATGTGCAAAGCACTGTACTAAGTGCTTGGAATGTACAATTCGGCAACAGATAGAGACCATCCCTGCCCAACGATGGACTCACAGTCTAATCGGGAGAGGCAGCCGGACAAAAACAAGACAACATAATCACGATAAATAGAATCAAGGGGATGGACACCTCATTAACAAAATAAATAGGGTAATCAAAATATATACAAATGGGCACAGTGCTGAGGGGAGGGGAAGGGAGAGGTGGAGGAGCAGAGGGAAGGGGGCTTAGCTGAGGGGAGGGGGGAATGGGGAAGGAGCAGAGGGCGGAGGGGGAGCAGAGAGGGAGCAGAGGGAAAAGGGGTAGCTCAGTCTGGGAAGGCCTCTTGGAGGTTATATATTGTGGTCCTCAAAGGTGCCCTCAGAGACTAGGAAACAGCTAAAGAAGGAAGAAAGGGGGGAAAAGCTGAGTAAAAACATTTTATTCTTTCTATTGAGTTAGTTTCTCCGATTCCGATCCGAGGGTTGAAATTCCATAAAGCTGGAGCTGTGGACAAGCCCCTCTCTGATACTACAAGGGAGGCAGATATCCAATAACGCTGGTATTTACTAAGCACTTACTATGTGCCAAGCACTGTTTTAAGCACTGGGGTAGATATAAGGTAATCATGTTGGACACATTCCCTGACTCACGTGGGGCTCACAGTCTCAGTTCCCATTTTACAGATGAGGTAACTGAGGCCCAAAGAAGTGAAGTGACTTGCCAGTATGTTCAGTGGCATTTACTGAGCATTTATTATGTGCACAGACCTGTACTAAATGCTTGGGAGAGTGAAAAACAGAATTAGCGGTTGCCTTTTCTGCCCACGACACACTTACAGTACTCATGATTGAATCCTCACTATCAACAGTGCCGCCTTCTACGTGGAAGAGATTCATTCTGCGGCGCGGTCTATTTTCTCCCAAATCCAGCCATCTTGCAGTTGCGGAAGTGAGAGAGGAAAGTGTGGACAGCTCCACTCACTATCACTGTTAGAAAAATGTCTCAGGAGAGCATCATGTCAACAGGGTGATACGGTGCTGTGTGACCTTGGACAAGTCAACTCACTTCTCTGTCCCTGCCCCACCTAGCTCACAGTCTTAATCCCCATTTTACAGATGAGGTACCCGAGGGACAGAGAAGTGAAGCGAATTGCCCAAGGTTACACGCAGACAAGTGGCGGAGACGGGATTAGAACCCAGGTCCTCTGACTCCCAGGCCCGTGCTCTATAATAATAATGATGATGTTGGTATTTGTTAAGCGCTTACTATGTGCAGAGCACTGTTCTAAGCGCCGGGGTAGATACAGGGTCATCAGGTCGTCCCACGTGAGGCTCACGGTTAATCCCCATTTTCCAGATGAGGTCACTGAGGCACAGAGAAGTGAAGTGACCCGCCCACAGTCACCCAGCTGACAAGTGGCAGAGCCGGGAGTCGAACCCGTCGACCTCTGACTCCGAAGCCCAGGCTCTTTCCACTGGGCCGCGCTGCTTATCGAGTTGGCAAGTTGATGGGGGCAAGGGTGAGGTACCTGGTTGGGAGGGTTGGTCAGAGGATGTTATTTCAGAAATGGGGAGGTTAGGAAGTCAACCCAATGATTGTGAAACACTTTGTAGAATCAGTTCTGTCCAACGGCTTAATGCTCAGCCGGGCGAAGACTGAGGTTAGGTCCAACTGAAGTTCTGCAGAGCAGTTCTAATTACAATTTCACTGAATGATCTACGGGTTTGAAAAATGCCAAACTGACCAAAATTTTCAACATTTCACGCTCCTTCTCTAGGTTGTGGAATTAGATGGGAGGTTTCACCAAAATGCAAATGTTAAATCTACCTGAAAATTAGAGGTGTCCCTCCCCAAAAACACACACGCACAAACACACCATCTGGAAAGCAATTTTAGTGCTTGTAAAAGGCACTGAACTGTCTTTCCGGGAACCTGTAATTGTTCCCTTTCCCACAGAACCGATCCCGCCAAAGTAGTCTAGAAGCAGCTTGACCCTGTGGATAGATCCCGGACCTGAGAGTCAGAAGGACCTCTGTCACTTGACTGTTTGTGACCTTGAACAAGTCACTTCACTTTTCTGTGCCGCAGTTACCTCATCTGTAAAATGGGGATGAAAACCATAAGCCCTATGTGGAACACGGACTGTGTCCAACCTGATTATCTTGCATCTCCACCAGCATTTAGTACGGTGCCTGGCACATAGTAAGCACTTAACAGATATTATAAGAAAAATAAAAACACACATCTTCTAGTTTACTGACTGACAAGGAAGCTTTCTCAGAGAAGCGGCTTGGCTCAGTGGAAAGAGCCCGGGCTTGGGAGTCAGAGTTCATGGGTTCGAATCCCGGCTCTGCCACTTGTCAGCTGTGTGATTGTGGGCAAGTCACTTAACTACTCTGTGCCTCAGTTCCCTCATCTGTAAAATGGGGATGAAGACTGTGAGCCCCACGTGGGACGACCTGATTCCCCTGTGTCTACCCCAGCGCTTAGAACAGTGCTCGGCACGTAGTAAGCGCTTAACAAATACCAACATTATTATTATTATTATTTCTCTGGAAAACTAAAAGAGTTGATGCCTGGAAAGAAAAGCCTCCCCGTCTTCAGGTATTATTTAGGATTAGTGCTTTGCTCTGACATCTGCATCCTCTCAATCCACATTCTAGGGGTTCTTTTATTCCCACCAGTGTTTTCTTAGGAAGTCCTTGGTCTGCTGCTCTGCGGCTTCTCAGGAAAAAATATTCTGGATTCATTCAATCTTATTTATTGAGTACTAAGCTCTGGGGAGAGTACGCTATAACAACAAACAGGCACATTCCCTGTCCACGATGAGCTTACGGTCTAGAGGGGAGACGGACGTTATTCTAAAGGAACGAATGCTGCGGGGCTGGGAGGGGGGATGAATATAGGGAGCAAGTCGGCGCGACGCAGAAGGGAGTGGGAGAAGAGGAAAGGAGGCCTTAGTCAGGGAAGGCCTCTTGGAGGAGATGGGCCTTCGATAAGGCTTTGAAATGGGGGAGAGTCACTGTCAGATTTGAGGAGGGAGGGCATTCCAGGCTAGAGACAGGATGGGAGAGGAACCCTTAGGAGAATGTGCGCCCATTTACTTCCACAGAATGTGGTTTTGCTTTTGGGTTGTCTGGCAGAAGCAGAGGCCAGAAATTGGCAAGTTAAGGAGCCATAGAGCCCTATTCTCTTTTGAATCCTCACCACACAGGGAGAGAACCTGAGACCAGGAAAACTTCAAAACTTATTTTCTTTGATCCAAGTATGTGTACAGAGGAGAAGAGGAAGGGGAAGAGAGGGCTTTTAAGCCCTAAGCATTTAAAAATAATACTAATTGAAGTATTTGTTGAGCTTTTTTTGTTCTTTTTTTTTTTTTAATGGCATTTGTCAAGCGCTCACTGTGTGCCAGGCAAGCTAGTCAGTACTGTGGTAGATAAAAGAAAATCAGGTTGGACAAAGTCACTGTCCCATTTAGGGCTCACAGGCTTAATTCCCATTTTATAGATGAGATAGGCACAGAGAAGTGAAGTGATTTGCCCAAGGTCACACAGCGGACAAGTAGCGGAGCTGCAATTAGCACCCGGGTCGTCTGACTTTCAGGTCCTTGCTCCTTCCACTAGGCAACACTGCTTCTCATTATATGTCAAGAACTGTGCTAAGCACTGGGGTAGATACAATCAGATCAGATACAGTACTTGTCCCATATGGGGCTCACAGCCTACGTAAGAGGGCGAACAGGAATTGAATCCCCATTTTTTAGGTGAGGGAACTGAATCACAGAGAAGCTACGTGACTTGCCCAAGGTTACACAGCAGTCAAGTGGCAGAGCCAGAATTAGCACCCACGACCTTCTGACTCCTAGTCCTGCGCTCACTAGCTTCTCCAGCTAGCTCTAAGATTCATTCAGTAGCATTTATTGAGTGCTCACCGTGTGCAGAGCACTGTATTAAGCACTTGGGAGAGTACAATAAAACAGACACATTCCCTACCCACAACAAGCTTCCAGTCTAGAGTTTAGAGTCTATTTGTTGTCCTAACCCATGCAAGCTCACTGTGGATAATAATGTTGGTATCTGTTAAGCGCTTACTATGTGCAGAGCACTGTTCTAAGCCCTGGGGTAGACACAGGGGAATCAGGTTGTCCCAGGTGGGGCTCACAGTCTTAATCCCCATTTTACAGATGAGGGAACTGAGGCACCGAGAAGTTAAGTGTGGATGAGATACGTGTCTGCACGCTCTGTCTGCCTACGCTTAGTACAGTGTTCTGCTCACAGTAAGTGCTCAATAAATACCACTGTTGTCGATGATGATGATGAAATGCCTCTTAGCCAAATCACCTTCTTGTTAGACTATGAGCTCGATGTGGAGAGGGATTGTTACCGTTTATTGTTGTATTGTATTTTCCCAAGCGCTTAGTACAGTGCTCCGGACACAGTAAGCGCTTAACAGATACGATGGAATGAATGCATGACCCCACAAGGCCCTCCTTCCTGTGCCTAGTTTGCAATCCCCCAAAGTTAGACCACTGAAGAATCCCCCAGCCCTGGGATGGTGGGCTGAGAATGTATCTACCAACTCTGTTATGTTGTACCCTCCCGAGCGCATGGTACAGTGCTCTGCACACAGTAAGTGCTCAATAAATCCCATTGATTGATCGATTGATTGCTTCACAATCTCTGACTTCTCCAGGTTCATTTCAAAAGCAATGTTTCTTGAGTTTCCCCAACTATTTTTCAGTAATTCCAGTCTCGTGGAAGAATTTGGAATGTATCAACATTGTACTTGAGGGTCATTTGAACGTGGGCACTTTTGAAGAGAAGAAAGGATACTATTTTCCTTAAAATTCTCAGCCACTGAGGGTCCGGGCTATAGAAGTCTAGGCAGTTCAAAGAGTAACATGTATCCTTTGTATTCACAACTTCCTTCTGAAGGCAAGTGACAATAACATCTAAAATTTTAGCCTGCCGTTCCAAAAAAAAGTCATATTCAGCCTTTCATATTTCGATACGGAAGAGCAAGGAGGGAAAAGGAGAGAAAAAACAAATTCCCAAGGAGTAGAGATTCTGACAGAGCTCCTTCTGTAGAAAAGAAAAGAGAAAAGTGTCGCCAAGTGGATAGAACATGGGCCTATGGAGTATTCAGAACTATCGGGATTTATCGGTAATTTATTTTGATGTCTGTCTCTCCTGTAGACTGTAAGCTCCTTGTGGGAAGAGATCGTGTCTACCAAGTCTACTGAACTGTACTCTCCCAAGCACTTAGAACAGTGCTCTGCACACAGTTAGTGTTCAATAAATATGATTGATTTATTGTTCGGTAATTTATTTTAATGTCTGTCTCCCCTGTACACTGTAAGCTCCTTGTGGGATGGGACTGTACTGTACTCTCCCAAGCTCTTAGAACAGTGTTCTGCACACAGTAGACACCCAGTAAATACACTGATTGTGGAAAAGGGTGCCAAATTCCATACTGCGGAGAACGATTTGTTGCTGTGGCTGCAAATTTTCACAATCTGAGGATTCGTGTGCATCTCCTACTGTATTGTCTGCATCTCCACGGCACTGCACCTGACACTGCCACGGCACTCTCCCCCGTTTAGACTGTGAGCCCATCGCTGGGCAGGGATCGTCTCTATCTGTTGCCGAATTGTACATTCCGAGCGCTTAGTACAGTGCTCTGCACATAGTAAGCGCTCAATAAATACTACTGAATGAATGAATGAACTGGAAGCAATGGTACAGTGCTTCTAACTGTCCTTTCCTTTGCATATTATTTGGCAACTTTTGAATGAAGTGAAAGACCTGGATGGATAGCAGTTCTATATTCATTCATTCATTCAATCATATTTATTAAGCACTTATTATTCATTCAATAGTATTTATTGAGCGCTTACTAGGTGCGGAGCACTGTACTAAGCGCTTGGAATGAACAAGTCGGCAACAGATAGAGACGGTCCCCGCCGTACAGAGCACTGTGCTAAGCACTTGGGAGAGTACAGTACAACAAATAACAGTGACAATCTGCTCACAGCAAGCTTGCAATCTAGAGGGGGGAGACAGAGATCAGTACAAATAAATGAAATTATAGATTATTTTATAAATCTACAAAAGGGGGCGACGGGTCCAGTTAACTTGGTCTTTAAAATGATCAGCTTTAATTGGTTAAATTCATTCCCCAACCAACCAATCAATCGATAGTATTTACCGAGCGCGTATTCTGTGCAGGGCCCTATATTAAGCGCTTGGAAGAGTACAATACAACAGAGGAGGTGGTCTGTGAGCTCATCGTGGGCAGTGAATGTGTGTGATGTTATACTGTACTCTCCCAAGCACTCCAAGACTGAATGAATGGACACGTTCCCTGCCCACAACGAGCTTACCATCAGAGAGCATCTTTACACCTCCACTGGATGGACTGAATAATAAATCAGTGGTATTTCCTGAGCACTTACTAGGTGTAGAGCATAATAAGAGTATAATCTCCTCCAAGAGGCCTTCCCTGATTAAACCCTCTTTCCCTCTTCTCCCACTCCCTTCTGCGCCCTGACTTATTCCCTTAAATCAGCCCCACCCCCTACCAACCCCACAGCACTCGTTTACATATGTGTAATTTTATTTATTTATATTAATGTCTGTCTCCTCCTCAAGATGGTAAGCTCACTGTGGGCAGGAAATGTGCCTGTGTACTCTTCCAAAAGCTTAGTACAGTGCTCTGCACACAGTAAGTGCCCAATAAATACAACTGACTGTCTCCCCATTTGTATTTCTGCTCTGGCATCAGTATTTGTTAAGCGCCTACTATGTGCCAGGCACTGTACTAAGCACGAGGACAGATACAAGCAATCCAGGGAAGAAGTTCCAGAGGTAATAATGATAACAATAATGATGGTATTTGTTAGGCGCTTACTATGTGCAAAGCACTGCTCTATTTGAGCACATTTACAGAACAGTGCTGTCACCTACAGGGCCGGAGGTTCTCTGCAATCCATTTCCCCTTGAAAACTCATACAGGAGAAACTTCCAACATAGGAAAAGATAAATGTTCCCTGTCTGTTTCTAGAAACGCTCATTGGCATTCATGTCATCCTATCCATTAACAGGCCAGCCGTCTCGCTCTGCTTTCATTCCTTCGGTTTGGCATGTCAGCACCGAGTCCATTTTTTTGTGTGTTGTGGCAGGACCTCATCCATATTTGAAGAGATATTCTTTGCCTTTTTTCTCAAGCGCGTCTTCACGGCGGAAGTCGGCTCTTCCTGGGAATTATGGCCTTGCTGTGCAAAGTAGATGTTCCTGGAACTCGAGCTAAGGAAGATCGCGCCCTCGTACGGAATGCAAGGTCACAGGAGGCTGCCATTTTAGCCCTTAATAGTCATCCTCTAGATTGTAAACTCCTCTAGTCTGTAAGGTCTTTATGGGTAGGGATCGTTCCTGCTAATTCTGTTTGATTGTACTCTCTAAAGCACTTGGTACAGTGATCTAGACTGAAAGCTCATTGTGGACATGGAATGTGTCTATTATTATACTGTAGTGTCCCAAACCCTTAGTTCAGTGCTCTGCACACAGTAAGTGCTCAATAAATGCAATTGAACGAATGTTCTGTATGTAGTAAACGCTCAGTAATTACCATGGATTAATTGTGGACTGATATGAAAGAAGATGACTTAATGCCACTGGGGAGAGTGGATGGCCTGAATTTGATCATTGGTTTGAGAATATCTGGGAATCCAATGTTAACCAGTGTTAAGGGAATCCAGTGTTAAGGGAAGATCTATTTTGTGTGTGTGTGTGTGTGTGTGTGTGTGTGTGTGTGTGTGCGCGCACATGTATGTGGCTTAGTGGAAAGAGCCCGGGCTTGGGAGTCAGAGGTCATGGGTTCTAATTCCAGCTCCGCCGCTTGTCAGCTGTGTGACTTTGGGCAAGTCACTTAACCTCTCTGCGCCTCAGTTACCTCCTCTGTAAAACGGGGATTAAGACTGTGAGCCCCACGTGGGACAACCTGATCACCTTGTATCCCTCCCAGCGCTTAGAGCAGTGCTTTGTACATAGTAAGCGCTTAACAGATACCATTATTATTATTATTCATGGATTTATTGTGTGTGTTGTGATAATCAATCAACGGTATTTATCAAGCATTTACTGTGTGCAGAGCACTGTACTTATTGCTTGGGAGAGTACAATACGAAAGAGTAAGAACAGACCATCTTGTGCACTGGATAACCTGTTTCAAATCTCCCAAATCCGCCTGGAAGAATTAGTGAATATCCAGTGACCCTACCTGTCCTCTCAAACAGAAGCGGTATATGTTACATAAGTCCCTCCCGATGAGTGTCAGCAATGAAAAAGAAAGATTTTCTAAGCTGTTAGATCCTCTCATTGCGTCCATGCCAATACCCAGTGAGCTGACTGGAATGGGAAATGCCAGTGTGGGTATGGGCAGTGATGTGGAAAGACTGAGAAAACGTACTAGACCACATGAGACTGGAAGGCGAAATTCCAGCAGTTTAATTCTGCTCAAGAAATATATGGACCACCAGTTTAGCACGAATAACAATAATAATATTGGTGGTATCTGTTAAGCATTTACTATGTGCTCTGCACTGTTCTAAGCTCCGGCGTAGATACAAAATAATCGGATTGGATACGGTCCTGTCCCACAGTAGGGCTCACATTCTTAATCCCATTTTACAGATGAGGGAACTAAGGTACAGAGAAGCGAAACGATTTGCCCAAGGTCACACAGCAAAGGCAGAGCCGGGATTAGAACCCACATCCTTCTGCCTCGTAGCCCCATGTTCTTTCCACCGGGTCACGGCACTTTCGACTCAAGAAGCCCCATTAGTGCTAGCGGTGAATGGGATTTTTCAAGCTAAAGTCGACAACAAAGCAACCACCGAGAGAGGAGACACCAGCAAGGCTGAAGCGTCGAAAACGGTTCTGAGATCAAAGACCAACTTGCAGTTAACAAGAAATTCGTCAGCGGTCAGCAGATCCCCATCACCCTGACAAAATGGCCTCTTATCCCAGTCTACATCCAGGGCAAGATTTACATTTTACACACCTGTTGACACGTAATCTCCTTGATCATCTCTATATTCTGACTTTTTCTTTTTTCCATAAAATCTATGTACTAGTATTTATTGAATGCTTACTGCATGCACAGCACTGTACTAAACACTCGGGAGAGTACGGTATGAGAGATTCGGTAGACATGTTCTCTGCCTACTAAGCAGTGAGGTTGGGCAAGTTACTTAACTTCTCTGTGCCTCAGTTACCTCACCTGTAAAATGGGGATTAAGACTGTGAGCGCCATGTAGGACATGGACTGTGTCCAACCTGATTAGACAACCTGATTCCCCTGTGTCTACCCCAGCGCTTAGAACAGTGCTCTGCACATAGTAAGCGCTTAACAAATACCAACATTATTATTATTATTACCTATCCCAGATCTTAGTACAGTCCCTGGCACACAGCAAACACTTAACAAATACCATGAAAAAAATTCAGATCATCTCTGAATCCGGAAGATGCCCAAGTATGTGGGTGTAATGGTGTTGAGGAGTGTATCTGTAGTTGTCTGAGTACTTGGGGGAGGATGGTATGGTAAGCAAGACCACGCTGTAATTGAATTTATATTATCGATTTTGTAAGTGATAAGGAACCATTTGTCAGGCAATGCTCCTTTCCAGGCCCTGCTCACCTACCCATAGTCCCTTATTACCGACCGGCATTTGCTACGGATCCATGTGTCCCCGGTCTGTGAGCTAGAAAAAGGAGGAAAGTGAACTTTTTGCAATTAATTTTTTTTTTTACAGAACATTGTCCATTAAGGTATTTAAAAAATCCCTTCAAAATTGCATCTTATTTTCATCCCCTTCGAGATGATCACCTTATAAATATATCGATGGTATACAGATTCTCACGGTAGAGGCTCGTTGGATCTGAGTCTCATCAAATAGCTTTCAAACACATAACTTCTTTTGATGCCATTTAGAAATTAAATTATTACATAGTTCATACATGAAATCTACCTACAGCTTCTACCCAACAGGAAACTCCAATTTAGGAAAAACGTATCACCTAAGAGGAAAAGAAAGAAGATCTCTGGTAACTGCCCACAACTAATCAAACGCTTCACACAATCTCATTTCTCTAAATATCCCAATTTACAAGTGGGATGAGTCCTTTAATTCCCATTAACCATCTCCATGGAGACCATTAACTGAATGATTAGAATTCATTTTCCAGTCTCCCTAGCTAAGTAGAACTCACCCTACACAGTTCAGATTCTGTTAACAGGATTTCCAAGTTTAGAAGCTGGGTCAAAGCGGCTGGATGGGCAGGTAAGATGATACGGTCACTCCCAGGAATGATGCAGGAATCAGTAAAGGAACCTCATGCGCTCCTGCCAGTTTGTCTCTGTTTTCCAGGATTTTGAAAAATGCCCTGTGCTCTAAATGGAGGGTTGGTCGACAAGGACTTAATCCAGACAAGTCTCTATTATTCAAAGTTGTTCGAGCAAATCTGTCTGGCTGACACAGGTATAGATGCATTTGGATGAGATGCATCGGACGCCTTAGCAACTGAAAAAGAGGCTCTTTTAATGATCTATTACTGATTCATGCCCATTCTATTGACGTGCGCTTATACGCTCCTGCTATATTAATCTCAGCGGGGTTACACAATCCAATCGAGACAAGACTAGACCTTGAGACCATTTAATAGTCTTTACATCATTAAGAAAATCCACTTCCCTCTCTAGTAAACTCCTAAAGATAGGCTCAGCCCAAGACCACAGACACTGCTATTTATCATTGATAATAAAACTATTATTGATAAACAGAATGACTTTCGGAGGTTAAAGCTTTATACCTACACAGGGCCATAAAAAACTGAGTCTTTTCACTGACCAGAATCTTCCTCTCCTCCTGTGACAGTCTTCACAGAGGAAAGACATTTAACATAAACACGAAACATAGTATTTTAAACCAAAGTATATAACACACAGCTTTATCTTTTGATCATTTTTCTTTCGCTAAATGTGGTTCATTAAATGAAGAAGAAAATAACGTGTGATCCATTATGATCTGCAAAGTGCCTGGATTATAATTTCATTCTTCCAGCTACAGAATGAAAAGCAAAATAATCAAAATCCTGGAAGAAAAGTGTCATTTCACATCTCTCTAGAAGTTTCTGAAAGTCCCAGAAGGACTGAATCTTTCCTCCCTGCTTTTCAGCTTCCATGGAGCTCTCCATAATATTTTGGAAGCCCTTAGAAATCAATCGAGAGTATGCACGGAGCTCTTGCTGTGTGCAGAGCACTATATTCAGAGTTCGGGAAGATACCAAAGAGTCAGTAGACACAATCCCCCACCCTCAAGGATCCTATTGTTACTATCATTATTATTATATTATTATCATATTTGTTAAGCACTTACTATGCGTCAGGCACTGTACTAAGCGCTAGAGTAGATGCAAGTTAATCAGGTCAGACGCGGTCCCCGTCCCACAGGGGACTCACAGTCTAAGTAGGATGAAGAAACAGTTGAGGAAACTGAGGTACAGAGAAATTAAGTGAGTTTCTCAACTTCACACAGCAGGCAAGTGGCAGGGCTGGGATTAGAATTCAAGTCCTTTGGACTCCGTGCTCTTTCCCGTAGGCCAGACTGCCTTCCTATTTTTATTTTATTTTTTAGTAGTTGTTAAACGCTTACTATGTGCCAGGCACTGTAGATATAAGCAAAATCAGGTTGGACATATTCCCTTATCCCACGTGGGGCTCATAGTCTCAATCCCCATATCTCAATCCCCATTTAACAGATAATTATAATGATAATACTGATGATATTTAAGTCCTTGCTACGTGCCAAGCTCTGTTCTCAGTGCTGGAATAGATAAAAGGTAATCAGGTTGTCCCACATGAGGCTTCTGGTCTTAATCCCCACTTTACATATGAGGCACAGAGAAGTTAAGTGACTTGCCCGAAGTCACACAGCTGACAAGTGGCGGAGCCAGGATTAGAGCCCGTGACTCGCGGTCCGTGCTCTATCTCCGACGCCACGCTGCTTCTCGATGCTCCCTAATACAATTCAGAGCACTGTATTAAGAATTTGAGTATAAAAAAGTTATTTGACATAATCAATCAATGGCATTTATTGAGCACATACTATGTGCAGAGCACTGTACTAGGCACTTGAGAGAGCACAATATAAAAGAGTTGGTAAACACTGCCTGCCAACTATCCTCAAGAAGCTTACAGGCTACTGTGTGCAAAGCACTATATTAAGAACTTTGGAGAATATAATAGTCTGAGTAGGCACGATCCCTTTTATCTGAACTGACTCTGCTCTACCTTAGTGGGAAGGACTGTGCCCTGGTAGATAGAGCTGGGACCTGGGATTCAGAGTACCTGGGTTCTAATCCCAGCTCCTCCACTTACCTGCCGTGTGACCTTGGTCAAGTCACTTCAATTCTCTGGGCCTCAGTAGTTCCCTCGTCTGCCAAATGGGAATTCAATACCTGCTGCACCTCGTACTTACACCGTGACCCCATTGTGGAACTTGATTGTCTCGTGTCTACCCCAGCGATTAGTACAGTGCTTGGCCCATAGTAAGCTCGTAACGAATACCCCAATTGTCGTTATTATCCTTGATGTTGTCTACCCAACCTAAAGGGTTGTGTTCTGGCCCCAAGCCCCATGCAAGGATTACCCACCGCCAAATCTGGAAAGATTCACTTTAGTCAAAGCTAGAACTGCAGCTCCAGGGTGGGGAACGGAGGTGACGCAGACTTGTGAAAAGACCAGTCCCACAGGGCTTAGAGAAGCAACAAGGACGGTGTATAGAGCTCGGGCCTGGGAGTCAGAAGGCCATGGGTTCTAATCCCAGTTCCACCACTTGGACCTTGGTCAAGTCTTTTTCTGGGCCTCAGTGCCCTCCTCTATAAATTGGGAATTGACACTGTGAGCCCCTTGAGGGATACGGATTGTGTCCAACCTGGTTTGCTGGTATCTACCCCAATCCTCAGTACAGTGCCCGGCACATAGTAAGCACTTAAATCCGAAAAAAGATAATGGGGATTAAAACTGTGAGGCCCATGAGGGACATGGCCTTTGTCCAGCCTGATTTGCTCGTACGTACTCCGGCACTTAGTAGTGTCTGGCACATAGTAAGCCCTTAAATACAAAAAGAAAAATGGGGAGTTCAGACTGTGAACCCCACATGGGAGTCGGACTCTGTCCTACCTGATTAGCCTGTACCTTCTCCAAGGCTTAGTTCAGGGCTTGGCACCTAGTAACAAATACTATTTGAAAAAAAAATTTGCTTATGTTTCAGTTTCAACCCCCACATCGGGCTCGGTGAGGAGAGCAGTGTCATCAACTCTGCTCTACAATCTCTAACATCTGCAATGATGAAACTCCTTCTAGGTTATTATTCTAATTTCCCCTGCCCACCACCAGCCCCCCTCCCAGATCATTTCATCTCTGTGCTCTCTACTTGGGTATGTAAGCTCAGAACAAGGCCTCTGATATCCCACTGCAGTAGCTCTGAACCTCATCTCATTTTTCTTCTTATGTTTCGTAGCACATGATGAACTGTTTTGATTTTCAGTTAGTATAAAAACAGCAAACTCAGGCCTTTACAAAGTATTCTGAGGCACCACATTACCAGGAAGCTTAAATAAATGCCAATCGAAGTAAATAAAACAATCGGCGGTAGAGAAGACATCATTTGACAGAAAACAACAACGGGTTCAGTCCAACTGTCATCCTACATGGAGTCCACAGCTAAAAGACAGTTACTGCCAGCCGTTCTGAATTGTCTGATAATGTTTGGAAGAACAAATGGGAAATCACCAGGAAATACATAATTTTATAAATGGCTCCAAAAGGGGAAGAGGATATAAAAAAAGGAAGTACGCCACTCCCTTCTCAATCTCATTTAATATAAAAAATCCAAAAAAAAATAGGAAGAGATATTACAGATGAATTTCTCCCCTGACTTTTATGGCAAGAGATGTAACATATAAGAGAGCTGTAAAGATGATGTGAATTATGCCTGGATTTGATGCTTAGCCTTGCAATGGGAAAAAAAATTCATGTTCTGTCTTTTCTCTGCACTCTGTGTGTGTGTGTATTTATATATATAAATACATATAACATATATACACATATATTATATATATATATATATACACATGTACAGGCGAAAGAGTTGTGATGTGTTCTTTGAAAACATGACTGTATCATGAATAGCTGTATCACTCATTCATTCATTCATTCAATCATATTTATTGAGCACTTACTGTGAGCAGAGCACTGTACTAATCGCTTAGAAAGTACGATTCAGCAATAAAGAGAGACAATTCCGGCCCATGCTGGGCTTACAGTTTAGAAGGGGGGAGATAGGCATCAATGTAAATAAATAGAATTACATAAATGATAATGATAATAATAAATAAACAAGTAAACAGGCATCAGTATAAATAGAATTGTAGATATATGCATGAGAAGCTGTGTGGCTTAATGGAAAGAGCCCGGGCTTGGGAGTCAGAGGTCATGGGTTCTAATCCCAGATCCACCACTTATCAGCAGTGTGACTTTGGGCGAGTCACTTAACTTCTCTGTGCCTCAGTTACCTCATCTGTAAAATGGGGATTAAGACTGTGAGCCCCACGTGGCACAACCTGATTACCTTGTATCAACCAGAGCGCTTAGAACAGTGTTCTGCATATAGTAAGCACTTAACAAATACCATTATTCTTATTATTTCATATATACATAAGTGCTGTGGAGAGGAGGCGGGCGGGAAGGGTAAAGGGAGCGAGTTGAGGTGACGCAGAAGGGAGGGCGAGCTGAGGAAAAGTGGGGCTTAGTCTGGGAAGGCTTCTTGGAAGAGATGGGCCTTCAGTAGGGCTTTGAAGGAGGGGAAGAGTAATTGTTTGGCAGATGGGAGGAGGGAGGGCCTTCCAGACCAGAGGTAGGACGTGGGCCAGGGGTCACCAGCAGGACAGGCGTGAACGAGGCCCAGTGAGGAGGTGAGCGGCACCGGAGGAGTAGAGTGTGCGGGCTGGGCTGGAGAAGGAGAGAAGGGAGGTGAGGTAGGAGGGAATAAGGGGATGGAGAACTGTGAAGCCAATAGTGAAGAGTTTTTGTATCGTGAGGTACATTTTCCAATAGACTTGCATGATATAAATTAGGATCTGTTCCCAAACCTCTGGAAATGTGTGAAAATCCTTTTTAGGCTCTATGCAGCTAGATTAAGCAACACTAAAATATATCTTAATCTTTGTTAAACTAATTCCAAACCATAACACCACAATAACTGAAACATTGCAGTATAATAATGAAACTTTGCAGGCTGCTGTGAAAAAAGTTTGTTCTGCTGACTGTAGTGGTGGTTTTTCATATTTAGTGAAAAATTTACTCAGTTTAGATTAAACCACAGTTTTCTTCTGTTTTCATAAGGTATCTTGTGGCAGATCAATTCCTTGTAGAGAAGCAGCGTGGACTCACGGGAAGACCACAGGCCTTGGAGTCGGAAACCCTGGGTTCTAATCCCGGCTCAACCCCTTAACCTGCTGTATGACTTTGGCCGAGTCACAGTTTCTCCGTGCCTCAGTTTCTTCATGCCTCAGTTTCTTCATCTATAAAATAGGGATTAGATACTTCTCCCTCCCCGTTAAAATGTAAGCCCCAAACCGACACAGGGAAGGGATCTGATCAGATTCTATCTACTCCAGGGCTTAGGAGAGTATTTACCACATAGTAAGCACTTAACAAAAACCACAACTATTATTATTATTCCCAACACCCCTTCACACTTTCAAATTCCTCTCTACATAAGGATCCTTCCCCAGTTATTTTTATAAATCCATCTAGTTTCTTTAAACATAATATAAGAATTTTTCTTTTTTGTCTTTGAATCTCACCGTATTAGCAAGTGATGGAAAGCCTTAACTTTTGTTTTCTTTTTTCAATGGTATTTGTTAAGCTCTTACTATATGCCAGCCACCATACTAAATTTGGGGGTAGATCCAAGCTACCCAGTTAGGACACAGCCCATGTTCCAACTTGGCCTCACAATCTTAATCCCCCTTTAACGGATGAGGTAACTGACGCACCGAGAAGTGAAGTGACTTGCCCAAGGTCACATGGCAGACAAGAGCCAGAGTTGAGATTAGAACCCAGGGCCTCTGACTACTCCTGGACCAGGGCTCCTTCCATTAGGCCACACTGCTTCTAAACCTGAAGAGTCCTTTGAATTGAAGTCAAATGGGCTACCAATTTTGGAAACCTGCAATAATGCACTGGAATGTCGAGGTTTAAATAACTACAACTGTATCCTCGGGTTGTATGTTTCGTGGGGTGGCTGTGACCTGGGGGAAGGATCAAACCATAATGGTTGTATTTCTGAGTTGCATATGTGTCTACCAGTTCTGTTGCATTGTACTCTCCCTGTCCCTCCATGGGGCTCACAGTCCAAAAAGAAGGGAGAACAGGTGTTGCAAACTCATTTTAGAGATGAGAAAACTGAGGCACAGAGGAGTGAAGTGACTTGCCCCAGGTCACACAGCAAAGTGGCAAGAACTTGCATTAGAATCCAGGTCCTCTGTCCCCTTGGCCTGTGGGGAGGGAATGGCATCCTCATGTTTTGTGTTGCCAAAGGAAAACCTTTAGTCTCATGAAGGACTGGCTCAAAATCTAGGGTCCAACCTGTCTTTAAAATCAACTACAGTTTGCTTATTTTTCACGTATGCAGACCTATTCCCTTCACTATCTCCTAGAAGAATATTCTGAAAAGAGCCAAGAGAGATGCTGTTGAGATATTCACATCAACTCATCTTACAAATACTCCTGGAAGAGTTCCAGTCCAAGGTTTTATTTCCGTGAAATTGACAGAAGACTAAATGTAAGTTCCAGCCTAATTTCCGGAAATATACATCTCCAGCATATATAGCATATGTTATTTAGGCATAAATAAGAAATATCCAACCAGCTGTTTCAGTCCTTGACAAATAACAGATCTTTACCGCTAATCGATATATGTATATATCACTAGTATATGCACATATGCTAGCTCTCCTCAGCTGAATTTTCCATCATCCATCTCCGTCTTCACGCTATTTCCGGGCTGCAGTCGAAAAGATAGGCACAAGATTGAAAAAAAGTTCAGTGGTAATATCTTCTGAGAAATCACCAATTAAAAATTGCATGTCTGGTCACCAGTGTACAGAATTATTATTTTTATTATTATTGTCATTATTATCACCTTCCTGGAGGGCAGGGGTTGGCACAGAACAAATTTCTCGTGGTCCCTATCCCTTGAGACCCTGGAATTTTATACATTTTTCATTTTGTTTTGTTTTGCTGTCTCCCCCTTTTAGACTGTGAGCCCGTTGTTGGGCAGGGGTTGTCTCTGTTGCTGAATTGTACATTCCAAGTGCTCAGTACAGTGCTCTGCACAAAGTAAGCGCTCAATAAATACGATTGAATGAATGAATAAATAAGCCACTGTAATGATCATGCAGAAGAGATGGTTCCCCTGTGACTTTTGTCCTTAAGGACTCCTTGTCCTCACACCTCCATGAACGAGAACCTAGTGTCATCTTTTCCCAGTTTATACCTTCCGTCACAGCTACTACCAAGCTAAAGATAGAGGGGGAAAAGAGATTGCCTGTACCTGGAAGCAGCATGGACTAAGTGGAAATCAATCCATCAGTGGTATTTATTGAATGCTTACTACGTTCTGAGCACTGTACTAAGCGCTTGGGAGAGTACACTACAGTAGAATTAGTAGACATGTTCCCTGACTATAACGAGCTTAAGCACAGGAGGGAGGGAGGGACATGAGACCTGGGTTCTTAGTACAGTGCCCAGCGTTTAATAATAATAATAATAATAATGATAATAATAATAATGGTATTTGTTAAGCGCTTACTATGTGCCAAGCATTGTTCTTAGTGCTGGGGTAGAAACAAGGGCTTCAGGTTGTCCCTCCTGGGGCTCACAGTCTTAATCCCCATTTCACTGATGAGATAACTGAGACGCAGAGAAGTTAAGTGGCTTGCCAAAGGTCATACAGCAGACAAGTGGCAGAGCAGGGATTAGAACCCACGTCTTCTGACTCCCAAACCCGTCCTCTTTCCACTGAGCCACACTGCTTCTCCTGACACATAGTAAGCACTTAACAAATACCATAATTCATTCATTCATTCATTCATTCATTCATCCCCACTCCACCACTTTCCGGCTGAATAACCTTGCACAAGTCACTTAACTTCTCTGTTGTTCAGTTTTCCCATCTGTAAAATGGGGCTTAAATACCCGTTCTCCCTTCCCCTTAGATTGTGAGATCCTTTTTTTTGACAGAGAAAGTGCATAATCTGATTGGATCTACTTCAGTGTTTAGTACAGTGTTTGGCACAAAGTAAACCCTTAACAAATGCTTCACATTACTATTAGCTAGGACTGCTAATCCCATGAAGATTGGAGGAAGGAAACCTGGCTTGAGGATACTCCATTTTCGACAGGGCAGTAATGGGAAATGAAGGGCTGAGGGAAAATCAGGCGGTAGGAAGAAAGCAAGTTATAGTAACAATAATAATAATAATTGAAGTATTTTACTGGTTAAGTACTTGCTATGTGCCAAGCACTGTTCTAAGCGTTAGGATAGATACAAGATCATCAGTTCCCCTGTGGGGTTAACAGTCTAAAATAAGAGGGAGAACACATTGACTTCCCACTTTGAAGATGAGGAAACTGAGTCACAGAGAATTAATATGGCTCATCCAAGGTCACCCAGGTCCCCCGACTCCCAGGTCCATGCTCTTTCTAGTAGGCCACACCGCTCCCAAGTTATTTGTCACTAAGGATGAAAATAATAATGTTGGTATTTGTTAAGCGTTCACTACGTGCAGAGCACTGTTCTAAGCGCTGGGGTAGACACAGGGGTTTCAGGTTGTCCCATGAGGGGCTCACAGTCTTCAAGCCCATTTTACAGATGAGGTATCTGAGGCACAGGGAAGTGAAGTGACTTGCCCACAGTCACACAACTGACAAGTGGCAGAGGCGGCATTCGAACCCATGACCTCTGACTCCAAAGCCCGGGCTCTTGCCACTGAGCCGATGAAAATCTCTTCGAGAGCCCTGATCGATCAATCCAACTGCCAATTTCCAACTGTACTGGGTCAGAACGAGATAGCTGGAGTAACGTCGCTGAATTTATGTTAGATTTATAATGAACTTCCATTCAGCACTTTCCCGTCTTATGGAGTAGAGCAAGGTAAAAACTGGGGACTGTCCAAAATTTAAACCACAATGATATGCTCGGGAAGATTTTTAAATAACAGAAGCCTGACAGGATCCTTGGTGTTGGATGCTGTTATAAGTGCTGAAATTATGTCTCACCCCGAGATTATCATCTCATAGTTCCAATGGGGCAGAATCACTAGAAAGGTTCTCTTTTGCTCATCCAGTGTATTTCGCAAATTTTGCCCAATTTCAGAATATCCTAACTGCTGAATTTTGGTCCAAATGTGGAAGTTGTTTTTCAGGAAGTAAACCGACTGCTGTACTTTCACCCTAGGATGGTTTTTAGAATTAATGCGGAGAGGGCACTTCTGTAGACCTCGGTGAGACAGAAGAAGGTCCAGGCTCCTCCCTGCCTTTCCCCGTGTCTTTTTTTTTTTTCTAAATGGTGTGTGGTAAGTGCTTGCTATGTGACATTAATGATGGGCTAGATACGAGATCCCCTCTCAGGGTGGCACTTGGGGAGTTTCCAGTCCTCTACCAGTCTCGACTACGGGAGGGAGAGTCAAGCAGAGGCCCGTCCGTTCCATTCTTAGCTCGGGCAGCGGCTAGCGAGTGGAAGACCATCTGCTACAAGTCAAAACTCACCCGTGCTCAGCAGCGGCATGGGAGAGAGTCGAGGGAGGAGACTCAAGTTTACCGCACGGAAGGAGACAGTGGTAAAAAACCTGCGTATTTTTACCGAGAAAACTCTGTGGATCCACTACCAGAATGATTGCAGATGGAGGTGTGGCGTTTTGGGAGAGACGTGTCCAGGGCGTCACAACGGGTCGGAGACGACTCGACGGCATAAGACAAGATACAAGATAACTAAGTTGGACACAGTCCATGTCCCACGTGGGGTTCACAGTCTCTATCCCCATTTTACTGATGAGGTAACTGAGGCCCAGAGGAGTGAAGTGATTTGCCTAAGGTCACACAGCGGACAAGTGGAGGAGTCGGGATTAGAGTTGAGGTCCTCTGACTTCCAGGCCCGTGCTCTTCCCACTAGGCCACTAGTGTCTTCCTAGAAGGCAGGAATCATCCCTCTTAAGTCTATTAAACTCTCCAGGTTATTAGGACGGAGCTCCCAGTACTTTCTTTCTTTCACTCATTCATTCAATCATACTTATTGAGCACTTACCGTGTGTCAAGCACTCGTGTGTCCTCGCCCAGGGCATATCTCAAATGGAAAGCAGGGTCACCCAGAATTTATCCACGTCCTCGCCCGCGGTAGAATGGCTGGAAAGGACTGGGTGAGTCGACTGCTGGGAAAACAAGCAGAGAGGCAGGATGGTCTAGTGGATACAGCACGGGCTTGGGAGTCAGAAGGACCTGGATTCTAATCCCAGCTCTGCTACTTATCTGCTGTGTGACCTCGAGCAAGTCGTTTCACTTCTCTGTGCCTCTGTCACTTCATCTGCAAAATGGTGATTAAGACTTTGAGCTCCATAGGGGACAGGGACTGTTTCTAACCTGATTACTTTGTATCTACTCCAGTGTTCGGAAAAGTGCATGGCACATAGTAGCGCTTAATAAGTATCATTAAAAAAAGCGGCAACTCCCTCCAATTTTCATTAACATTTATTGAATGCCTACTCTGTGCAGAACGCTTAGACTGTAAGCTCATCTCTAGACTGCAAACTCGTGGTGGGCAGGGAATGTATCTGTTTATTCTTTTATTGCACTCTCTCAAATGCTCAGTGCAGTGCTTGACACATGGTAAGAGCTCAATAAGTATTGAATGAATGAGTGAAAGAAAGAAAGTACTAGGAGCTCTGTACTAATAACTTAGGAGAGTTTAATAGACTTAAGAGGGATGATTCCTGCCTTCTAGGAAGGCACTAGTTAAAAAAGAGATGGTTAAAGACAGACACTAAAATAAATTACAAGTTATGGGAGGCAATGGAGTTTAAAGAAAGGAATGTAAGTGCCGTGGGCAGAGTGAGTGGGGTTTATTATCTCAGGGCTTATGGGGGTGGGTTCAGACGTACAGGAGACGTAATCGTTGGGGAAATAAGGTGGAGAGATGAGAGGCGAGCCAGAGACGGCTTCCTGGAGATGTGATTTTAGTAGGACTTTGACGATGGAGAGAGCAGTAATCCGATGGATTGATCCACATCCAGTTGCATTTATTAAGCGCTTAGCATGTGTAGAGCACTGTAATCAGAGCTTGAGAGAGTACCGCACAACAATAAACAGACACATTCCCTGCCCACAACGAGCTTTCAGTCTAGAAGGGGCAGACAGACATCAACACAGATAAATTAATTACACATAGGTACCTAAGTGGTGTGGGGCTGGGAGTGGGAAAGAGAAAAGGGAGCAAGTCGGGGAGACGCAGAAGGGAGTGGAAGATGAGGAAAAGTGGGGCTCAGTCTGGGGAGGGCTCTGGGAGGAGATGGGCCTTCAATAAGGCTTTGAAGAGGGGGAGAGTCACCGTCAGATGTGAGGAGGACGGGCATTCCAGGCCAGGGGCGGGACGTGGGCCAGGGGAGAGTGGCGAGATAGGCGAGATGGAGGCACAGTGAGAAGGTTGGCATTAAAGGAGCTAGATGTGCGGGCTGGGTTATAGAAAGAGAGAAGCAAGATGAGACAGGATGTGAAGGGGAGGTGTCCAACTTGATTATCATATAGTGCTTGACACATGGTAAACACTTCACAGATACCATAAAAACTCCCTCCCCCTCATGGAGAAGCAGCATGGTCTAGAGGATAGAGCACAGGCCTGGTAGGCAAAAGGTCATGGGTTCTAATCCTGGCTCCACCACCTGTCTGCTGTGTGATCTTGGGCATTCATTCATTCAATCGTATTTACTGAGCACTTACTATGTACAGAGCATGGTGCTAAGGGCTTGGCAGAGTACGATGTAACAATAAACAGACACATTCCCTGCCCACGACGAGCTTACAGTCTAGAGAGCATTCAGAGTGGGGTATAGGGTGGGCCAAAAGAGGGGATAGAGTGGAGAGTGTGGATGAGTTGGCTGGGAGTGAGACGTTGAGGGGGAATTGCTGTGGAGGCGGGGGGTGGGCCAGGAGTGAAAAAGGAAACAGGGATGTAGTGTGCAGGGCCTGGCTTACCAAATCGCCTTTCTGAATTTCTGGAATTTCAACTCATAACTGAGTGGTTCCAAAAAGTGCTCGCTTCCATTCTCCCTTCCTGTTTTTTTGATGGACCCATCTCTTTGACAGATTTATCATCTTCAGCTATTTGAGAACGCTTTCCTTTTCTCCTTCGACAGTTTGCCAGCAGGTTCAAAAGATCTGCAGGCCGGCAAAACTTTTTACAGGCACTCAACACTTTCATTAGCTCTGGCCAACCTTCCTGTGGGTCAGAAATTATAGGGGAAATATAAGGGAACACTAGGAGCCTGAAGAATCCCAATATTTCTGTTATAATGACCTTTACAGTGATCCAGAGCTTAGCGCAGTCCCCCAGCACTTAGAAGAGTTCTCGGCACACAGTAAGCGCTTAACAAATACATCGTCATTATTATTACGGTGCCTGGCATCTCTGTGCCATAGCAACGTCATCTGTAAAATAGGGATTGAGAATGTGAGCCCCATGTGGGGCAGGGACTGTGTCCGACCTGATTACGCTGTATCTACCCCACTGCTTTGAACAGCGCTTTGCACATAGTAAGTGCTCAGAAAATACCATAATTATCATTATATACCAATCTCCCCACCTTCAAAGCGTTATTACAAGTCACATCTCCTCCAAGATGTCTGACCAAGCCATCATTTCCCCTACTCCCTCAGCCTTCTGCATTACCCGTGCACTTGATTCTGTACCCTTTAGACCGTAAGCTTGTTGCGGGCAGAGAATTTATCTGTTACACTGTCGTATTCCACTCTCCCAAGAGCTTAGTACAGTGCTCCGTACATAGTAAGCGTTCAATAAATATGGCTGATTGACCGAGGAGGCGGAGATCCCTGGGAGCTGCAGTGGGGTGGGGGAGGCGATCACAATAATAATAATGTTGGTATTTGTTAAGCGCTTACTGTGTGCAGAGCACTGTTCTAAGCTCTGGGGTAGACACAGGGGAATCAGGTTGTCCCACGTGGGGCTCTCAGTCTTCATCCCCATTTGACAGATGAGGTAACTGAGGCCCAGAGAAGTGAAGTGACTTGCCCACAGTCACACAGCTGACAAGTGGCAGAGCCGGGATTCGCACTCATGACCTCTGACTCCAAAGCCCGTGCTCTTTCCACTGAGCCACGCTGGAGTTGCGACTCCGTCTGGCGTGAGACAGAGGAGGGGCAGCTAACTCCTGGCAGCATTCATTCATTCAGTTCAGTCATATTTATTAAGCGCTTACTGTGTGCAGAGCACTGTACTAAGCGCCTCTGAAAATACAACCATAAAGAGTGACAATCCCCGCCCACAACGAGCAGCATTTCCTGAGCGCTTACTGTGTGCAGAGCACTGTACTAAGCACTTGGGAGAGTACACTGAAATAACAGAACAGACACATTCCCTGCCCACAATGAGCTGATAGTCCAGAGTGGGAGACAGACGTTAATATATATAAATAAATGACAGATAAAGGCATAAATGCTGTGGGGCTGGGAGTGGGGGATGAATAAAGGGAGCAAGTCAAGGCAGCGCAGAAGGGAATGAGAGAAAAGGAAAAAGAGGCTTAGTCAGGGAAGGCCCCTTGGAGGAGATGTGCTTTCATTAAGGCTCTGAAGGTTGGGGAGAGTGATCATCTGTCAGATATGAAGACGGAGGGCATTCGAGACCCGAAGCGGGACGTGGGCAAGAGGTCGGCTGTGAGATAGACGATGCGGCACACGCCCGGAGGTGCCCAGGACATCCTGGGAGCAGAGCGGAGCGGGGCAAGAGGGGCCGGGCCGCAGGTTCCTGGATGATCGACACGGCCATCTGGTAGAGAGGCAAATTCCATGTCAGCGGACAAGGGCGGGGCTGGTTTCACACTAAGGTTTCCGTCCAAAAATATGACATGTTTCGAAGATCTATTTTTGACCCCAGGAACTTAGCTGTCACTTCCATTGCACTGTGCTCAGCTATTTTAATTAAGAATACGGCGAAGCCCAACCATCTGCGAGGTGGAAGTCAAGGCCGGATTCGGTGAGACCACTTGAAACCATCAGGGAGGTAACAAGTGAGTCCGATGAAACCCAAGTGCAAGATGCATCGGCATCATCATCATCATCACCACCACGATAGCATTTATCGAGTGTTTGTTTACCACGTGCAAAGCACTGGGAAGGATACAAAATAATCAGATTGGACATAGTCCCTGCCCCGCAGCGAGCTCACAGAGGGAGAAGTATTTTATTCCCCTTTTATAGATGATGAAACTGAGACACACGAAAATTAAGTGACTTGCCGAAGGTCACCCAACAGGAGGTCTTTCCAGACTGAGCCCCCCTTTTTCTTGGTTCCTCCTCCCCTTCCCATCGCCCCGAAACCCTCCCTCTGCTCTACCCCCCTCCCTGCCCCACAGCACTGGTGTATATATGTACATATTTATTATTCTATTTATTTTATTAATGGTGTGCATGTACCTATAATTCTATTTATTTATACCGATGCCATCGATGCCTGTTCACTTGTTTTGTTGTCTGTCTCCCCCCTTCTAGACCGTGAGCCCGTTATTGGGTAGGGATTGTCTCTGTTGCCAAACTGTACTTCGGAAGCGCTTAGTATAGTGTTCTTCACACAGTAAGCGCTCAACAAATATGGTGGAATGAACGAATGAAAGGAAAGTGGCAGAACCGGGATTAGAATCCTTGGTCCTCTCACTCTTAGGCCTGCACTTTATCCATTAGGCCAATTCACTGTGTGCTCTGCGTACAGTAAATGCTCAATAAATACCATCGATTGATCAGATAAATAATATATAAGCTACCTACGTATGGTTAAAGAATAAGCTGGTGCAGTCCGGATGGGAAGAACTCCCCTAATTCAGAGAGCTCTCCATCCCATGGGGAAGACGAGCATGGATTTCTTTGAGCCTCAGAGGAGTGGCTCTCTGAAACCTGGGTGCTACCTGTTCCATCGGGCACCCCAGATCTCAGAGTCACAGCGCGACGTCAGCACGGCGTAAGCTCGTTACGAGCAGGGAATGCGGCGGCTCTCCCAAGCGATTAGTGCGGTGCTCTGCACACGCTATGCATTCGGTACCTAGGACTGACTAAAGAAGCAGCGCGGTGTAGTGGAAAGAGCACGGGCCTGGGAGTCAGAAGGCTTTGCCACTTGTCTGCTGTGTGACCTTGGGCAAATCACCTCACTTCTCTGGGTCTCAGTTACCTCAGTGGTAAAATGGGGATTAAGACTGTGAGCCCCATGTGGGAAAGGGACTGGGTCCAACCTGATCGTCATGTATCTACCCAGCACTCAGGACAGTGCTTGGTACATAGCGACCGCTTAAAAAGTACGACTATTATTTTTATTATTATTAAAGGGACACATCTGGGTACGCTCATCGATGATGATCATGATACCAATGATTTGTTAAGCGTTTACTATGTGCCAAGCACTGTACTAAGTAGATATAAGATGATCTGGAGTAGATACAAGATAATCTGGTCCCAAATAACAATAATAATAATAATAATAATGATGGTACTCATTAAGAGCTTACTATGTTCCAAGCACTTTCTAAGCACTGGAATAGATACAAGCTAATCAGGTTGGACACAGTCCCTGTCCCACGTGGGGCTCACACTCTTAATCCCCATTTTACAGAAGAGGGAACTGAGGCCCAGAGAAGTGAATTGACTTGTCCAAGGTCACACCGCAGGTGAGTGGCCAAGACAGGATTAGAACTCAGCTCCTTCTGACTCCCAGGCCTATGCTCTTCCCACCAGATCAAGCTGTTCCTCTAAGAAAGTCCTTACCTGAGTCATAGGTAGCAGTAGGACCCTGGATATACTCTCAGGCATCAGAGTCAGAGGACCTGGGTTCGAATCCCAGCTCTGCCACTTGCCAACCCTGTGACTTTGGGCAAATCACTCCGCTTCTTTCCACCTCAGCTTCATCGTCTGTAAAATGTGGAATCGATAATGGTTCTCCCACCTACCATGACGCTGAGTCTCATATAGGTCAGGGTCTCCTCTGATTATCTTATATCTACCTCAGTACAGTGCTCAGCACAAATAAGTGCTTAATTAATACCACTGCTCTTATCATTATTATTACAGTAGCTTAATGCTGCTTTGGACACAAACCCAGCACTTTGCCTGAAAACCCGCAGACCCGGTGACTCAACCCAGCCTGAGATCGGATTCCCCACGATTAGCTGCAGAATGGCCCATCTCCAAGCACTCTGCCTTCTCCAATAAATAGTCTCTATTGAGTGCTTACCGTGTGCGGAGCAATGTACTAATCGCTTGGGAGACCACAGAAGCAGCGTGACCTAGCAGATAGAGTCCGGGCCTGGGAGTCAGAAGGACCTGGGTTCTAATCCCGGCTCGGCCAACTGTCTGCTGTGTGAGCTTGGGCAATCGCTTCTCCGGGTCTCAGCTACCTCAGGCGTAAAATGGGGATTAAGACTGTGAGCCCTGGGTGGGACAGGAACTGTGTTTAACCCAATTATCTTGTAGCTACCCCGGCACTCAGAACAGTCCCTGGCACTTAAAAAATACCTCAATAATGATAAAATTATTATTAGTGTCACAGTATAACACTATTACAGATCTGGTAGATACATTTTCTTCACACTTATCCTTTCTGATCAGGAGAGATCCCCGCTGCACTCAAACTTGCCACTTCTCACCTAGTAGCAAAACTTTACAGCCCTTTGAGAAAATCTGGAACTCAACCAACGACTAATCTTTAGCAACATGAATAATGTTAGTCTTCAAAAGAAAGAAAACACATTGGACCGATAGAGGGAAAATCAAGATATATATTTACTGTAAATTCTGGGCAGGGAACAAAGCCTATGAGCTGTTCCAAATCATTTTTATTTGTCATGCTTGTAAAGACTTTCCCAAATATTATATAGCGTCCTTTATCCTCTTTGCGTCCAGGTACGTTTTGCAGAAGAAATATTATTCCAGAGCTGCGGCCGTCTTTTACCTCGAAAGGAGGGCACATAGGAGACGAGAAGATTTGTGATTGACCAGCGCTGAAAACTGAGGCGATGTTTAGATGCTGAGCTAATATAATACTCTCTCTGATTTACTAATGAGATGATGTCAGAGGAAGAGTAATAACAAATACCACTTACTGGATTATTTCCATCTTCTTCTTGTTCTCCTGGCTCATCCTTTCCCTCTGGCATTGGATGGTTGCATCCAAAATGACCCTCAGAACAGAGTCAGCAATTCTCCAGCTACCCTCTCCCTGGATTATTCATGATGATTTTATTTTCACAATAACCTTGTCCCATTGCAACGTTGAGGTCTTTGATCCCAGGAAAGGTTAGTGAATCTCTGAAGAACGTTGCCTTTGAAAATATCATTTTCCCCGAAGGAGGAGAGGAAAAGTCTAGCTGAAAGGACTCGAGTCAACAGAGTCGAAGGCATCGTCCTCAGCCGATTACAACCAGCTTCAGTGGAGGCCGGCTTAGTTCTTCGGTTGAACAAAATGACGGTTAAGAGATGCTTTCTGGCTCTGACTAGACTTATCCTACTTCCGTGTTTGCTTGTTTTTGATGAGTCCTTTCAATATTTCCACCTCCTGCTTCCTGACTAACAGAAGAGCTCATTAGTCAATCTCGCTATTTCACTCATCACCCACGAGTACACAGCTGATTTCGTTTTGCCGGAGACCGTCTCTTCTTCCAGATCTGGAAGAAGAGATTTTGAGAGAACTAAGAGAACCCGAGAAGCAGCCTGGCCTAATGGAACGGACAGAGGCCTGGATGTCAGCGGAGCTGGGTTCTGATCCCGGCTCTGCCTCCGGCTTCTGTGTGACCTCGGGCAAGTCGCTTAAGTTCTCCGAGCCTCCGTTTCTTTATCTGGAAAATGGGGATTCATTCGATCATTCGGTCATATTTATTGAGCGCTTTGCACACTGTACTAAGCGCTTGGTAGAGTACAATTTGACAACAAACAGACACATTCCCTGCCCACAACGAGCTCACAGTCTAGGGGGATTAAATCCTACTCTCTCCTACTTAGACTATGAGCCCCACAGGGGACGGGGCACTATGCCAGGCCTGATTACCTGGCATTCACCCCAGAGTTTAGTATAGTTTTTGGCATATAGTCAACACCTAAGACGTGCCGCAATTAATTGATTAATCAGTTTAGAATCCTGAATGGAATAAGAAGATTAGACTCCATCCTTAAATTCCCTCTGCAACAGTGCCCCGAAGGACTGTCGAAAGAACAGCACGAAGCAACTAATGTCGATTCTCAGAGCTGATGGATCACCTAAAATACCTCATTTTTCTCTCTAATTCAGTCAACCGTATTTATTGAGCACTTACTGTTTGCAGAGCACCGTACTAAGCGCTTGGGAGAGTAGAGAAGCAGAGTGGCTTAGTGGACAGAGCCTGGGAGTCAGAAGGGTTCACATCTGGGCTCTGCTACATGTCTGCTGTGTAAACTTGGGCGAGTCACTTGACATCTCTGGGCCTCAGTTACTTCATCTATAAATTGGGGCGTAAGAGTGTGAGCCGCCTGTGGGGCAGGGATTGTGTCCAACCTGATTAAGCTGTATCTACCCCAGCGCTTAGAACATTCATTCAGTCATTCAATCATATTTATTGAGCGCTTACTGCGTGCAGAGCACTGTACTAAGCGCTTGGAAAGTACATTTTGACCACAAATAGAGACAATCCCCGTCCAGATATGGGCTCACAGTCTAGACTGGGGGAGACAGACAACAAAACAAAACAAGGAGACAGGCAACAGTAGCATCAATATGAATAGAATTATAGATGTGGGAGGCAGCATGGCTCAATGGAAAGACCCCGGGCTTGGGAGTCAGAGGTCATGGGTTCGAATCCCCGCTCTGCCACTTGTCAGCTGTGTGATTGTGGGCAAGTCACTTAACTTCTCTGTGCCTCAGTTGCCTCATCTGTAAAACGGGGATTAAGACTGTAAGCCTCATGTGGGACAACCTGGTGACCCTGTATCTCCCCCAGCGCTTAGAACAGCGCTCTGCACATAGTAAGCGCTTAACAAATACCAACATTAGCATTATTATTATTATTAGATATTTACGCATCATTAATAAAATCGAGTAATAAAGATGTACATATATACACAAGTGCTGTGGGGCAGGGAGGGAGGTAGAGCAGAAGGAGGGAGTCAGGGTGATGGGAAGGGGAGGAGGAGCCAAGGAAAAAGGGAGCTCGGCCGGGTAGACCTCCTAAAGGAGGGGAGATTTCAGTAGGGCTTTGAAGAGGGGAGAGTAATTGTTTGGCGGGTGTGAAGAGGGAGAGCACGTCAGGTCGGAGGGAGGACGTGGGCCAGGGGTCGACGGCGGGACAGGCGAGAACGAGGCACCGTGAGGAGGTTAGCGGCAGAGGAGCGGAGCGTGCGGGCTGGGCTGGAGCAGGAGAGAAGGGAGGTGAGGTAGGAGGGGGCAAGGCGATGGACAGCTTTGAAGTCAGTAGTGGGGCGTTTTTGACGCTTGGCACGTAGTAAGTGCTTTACAAGTACCATAATTATCGTTATTATTATTATTACGATGAAACAATGCGATAGACGACACATTCCCTGCCCACCACGAGCTTGGGAACTTAGTGTCTGTGAATCTATCCAGGCTTTTGTTTAGAGAAAGATCGAGATGAACTCCTTCACGGGGAGAGGCGTTCCCTTCTAAATCTGAGCAGTGCAAAAGAGCAAGTGAAATAATTCCAGGGAAAGAGAGGCGTCCCTTGGAGGATCGCCTGAAAACCCAATGATCTATCGGTCTGAAAAGACACAAGAGCAGAGGGCTTGTCCCAAGGCTTGTAGCTATTTCTACAGTATGAGTTTTCTTGAATGTGGGGTTTGGTTACAACATAAACTCTGCACTGTAGAGGCACTGGATATATTCTTAAATCTCTCCCCTACAAAAAATATTCACCAATTTTAATACAAACCTATTCTGCAGCATTAGGTTTGATATGGGCGGGGAAAGTGTCCGTTTATTGCCGTACTGTCTTCTCCCAAGAGCTTAGTACAGTGCTCTGCACACAGAAAGCACTCAGTAAATACAACTAAATGAATAATGAATTCCATTTAGTTTCTTCATTCGAAAAATAACCCGATTCCAATTCTGGAATGGTTCTAAAGGGTAAGAGACTGTTTCTTTTTCTTTTAAATGTCAATCATTCCTTCAATCACTGATATTCATTGAGTGCTTACTGTGTGCACTGCACTGTAATAAGCATTTGGAAGCATGACCTTGGGCTTGTCTTTGTACTTCTCTGTGCCTCAGTTTCCTAAACTGTAAAATGTGGATTCACTACCTGTCCTCCTTCCTACTTAGAGTGTGAGTCCCACGTGAGACAGGGACTGTGTCCAACCTGATTATCTACTATCTACCACCAGCACTTAGTACAGTGGTTTGCACATATTAACTGCTTAAGAAATACCACAATTATTATAATTAATATTATTTTTAACATTATTATAATCACAATAGAGTGGGTAGACAACAGAGTTATAGTAAAGTTGGAGAAGCGGCGTAACCTGGAAAAAGGAGGACCTGGGTTCTAGTCTTGGCTCTGCCACTGGTCTGCTGGGTGACCTTGGGCAAATCACGTAACTTCTCTGTGGCTCGGTTATCTCGTCTGTATAATGAGAATTGAGACCGTGAGCCCCATGCGAGACATAGACTATTTCCATCCTCATCTATCTCGCCACCGACCTCTTGCCTACGACCGGCCTCTGGCCTGGAACATCTTCCCTCCTCAAATCCCACAGACAATTGCCCTCCCCTGCTTTGAAGCCATATTGAAGGCATATCTCCTCCAAGAAGCCTTCCCTGACTAGGCCCTCATCTCCTCGTCTCCCACTCCCTTCTGTATCACCCTCACTTGTTCCCTTCATTCGTCCCTCCTCCCGGCCCCAAATCATTTATGTATATATCGGTCATTTATTTCTTTACGTATATTAGTATCCGTCTCCCCCTCTAGACTGTAAGCTAGTTGCGGCAGGGAATGTGTCTATTTATTGTTCATTCAATAGTATTTATTGAGCGCTTACTATGTGCAGAGCACTGTACTAAGCGCTTGGGATGAACAAGTCGGCAACAGATAGAGACGGTCCCTGCCGTTTGACGGGTTTACGGTCTAATCGGGGGAGACAATTGTTATCCTTTACTCTCCCAGGTGCTTAGTGTAGTGCTTTGCACACAGTAAAGAAGAAGAAGGGAAGCAGAGAAGAGAGGAGAAGCAGAGAAGCAGCATGGCTCAGTGGAAAGAGCCCGGGCTTGGGAGTCAGAGGTCACGGGTTCTAATCCCAGCTCCGCCGCCTGCCAGCTGTGTGGCTTTGGGCAAGTCACTTCACTTCTCTGGGCCTCAGTTACCTATCTGTAAAATGGGGAGTAAGACTGCGAGCTCCACCTGGGACAACGTGATTCCCTTGTATCTACCCAGTGCTTGGCCCACAGCAAGCGCTTAACAAATACCGTCATCGTCATTATTATTATCATTAATCAGCACTCAATAAATATGATTGAATTGAACCTATTTATCTTATATCTTCCCCAGAGCTTCATTCAGTGCCTGGCACAGAGTAAACACATAACAAATACCATTTGAAAAACAAATAACATTCAGTCTCATCTCTGACAAGATGGAGTTTACAATCTAGTGGGTACCGGAATGTAAATAAGCGAGGCGAACTCTAACTGTGTGGCTTTTAGGAAAAATCAATATCCACTTCTGTTTAAACTGAATTCCAAATGTTCTCTTCTTAAAAGTGTAAGGAACCCAGCTTCTCCCTCTTCTTGGGGGTTAGCGCTCTGGGTGGAGTCTGGAAGAGGACACTTCTGCCTTTTTATTTGGGTGGGGAGGATCGGTCTGTGGGTAGGACACAGAGCTGTAAAGGGGCAAGGGATTTGGTCAGCTGGCAAGCTGTGGCACCTAGGGGTGCTTTTCTTTCGAAAACACCCTATTTCACACTTGTAGAAGAGTAGTCTACCGAGCAATGTTGAATCTCTTTAAATCACTCAGACAGGAGCTGCTAGAACTGCCTAGAACCCTGGAAATATGGACCCAGGAAGACTCTCTGAGGATGAAGGATTTCTGTTCAGAATCAGCCAAGTCCTCCGAACGAGCAATGAGGCTGAAAATGGAAAGACGTGCCCAGGGTACGGTCTATTGCATTATACTGGAAAACTGGGCCGCCTCAATCGAGTTAGCCGAAAGAGACGGGGGCAGGAGTTTTCAACCTCGCAAAGTGGACGGAGCTGAACAAGAAAGTTGCGCAAGTGTGAAAAGGAAAAGAAATCCGCATGATGAAACTCTAAAACGTTGCCAAACATTGAAAATGGGTTTGTTTCCATCTGACTTCCTTAGCTTCCTGTGAAGTATCCTTTACCCAGCGTACTTTCCTCTAAACCAACGGATACACTCAGTGCTACAGATTGGGTAATCAGTGCTGACTGAAATGAGTGTGACAATTATAATTATAGTACTTGTTAAGCTCTTTACTACGTATCAGCTGGGGGAGATACAAGCTAATGAGGTTGGACGTAATCTCTGCCCACACGGGGCTCACAGCCTTAATCCCCATTTTGCAGATGAGGTAACTGAGGCCCGGAGAAGTGAAGCGACTTGCCCAAGGTCACACAGCAGACACGGGGCAGAGCCGAGGTTAGAACGCCAAGGTCCTTCTGACTCCCAGGCCCGTGCTCTATCCAGCAAGCCTCGCAGCTCCTCAGCGCTTACTGTGCGCCAAGACGTGTACTAAGCACTGGGGCAGATCCATGATGATCAGGTGTGACATAGTCTCTGTCCCACCAGGAGTTCACAGTCTAAGTAGGAGGGAGTGGGATTTAATCTCCATTTTACAGATGAGATAACTGAGGCACAGAGCAGTTAAATGACTTGCCCAAGGTCACAAAGCAGACAAGCGGCCAAACACTCAACCGAGCTTTCGGGTAGTAGGTACAAGAAAACCAGGTTGGACACCGTCCCTGTCCCACGGGGGGCTTACAGTCTGATGGGTTACCTAGGTAACAGAAATTCAATCACAATATTCAAGGCTATGTCACTGACCTCCTATTTTGTAGGTTCCTCTAGGCATGGCCAGAATATTTAGGGAAGCAGCATGGCTCAGTGGAAAGAGCCCAGGCTTGGGAGTCAGAGGTCATGGGTTCGAATCCTGGCTCTGCCACTTGTCAGCTGTGTGACTGTGGGCAAATCACTTGTAGAGACAATCCCTGCCCGCAACGGGCTCGCAGTCTAGAAGACAGAGATGTTAAGTGACTTGCCCAAAGTCACACAGCAGACAAGTGGTGGAGGCGGGATTAGAACCCATGTCCTTTGACTCCCAAGCACTAAGCCACGCTGCTTCCCAAGTCCCACAGCAGGCAAGTGGCAGAGCCAGGATTAAAGCCCATGAAGTTACCAATTAATCAGAAGTATTTCTTGGGTGCTTACTGTGTGCAGAACACTGTACTAAGCATTTGGGAGAGTGCAATATAACAGAGTTGGTAGCCATTCTCCGCTCACAAGAAACTTACTGGGTAGAGGACTAGCAGGGGAAAATCCTTTTAATAATTACTGTGGTATTTATTAAGCATTGACTATGTGCCAGGTGCTGTACTAAGCCCCGGGGTGGATACAGGTTAATCAGTCTCCTGTCCCACATGGGGTTCGGTCTGAGTACGAGGGAGAATCAGTATTTCATTCCCATTTTACAGTTGAGAAAACTGAGGCACAGAGAAGTTTAAATGTGAATTATGTGCCAGTCACTGTACTAAGCACTGGGGTAGATATAAGATAACTGGGTTAGACACAGTCCTTATCGGTGGTCATGGGTTCGAATCCCAGCTCTGCCACGCGTCAGCTGTGTGACTGTGGGCAAGTCACTTCGCTTCTCTGGGCCTCAGTTACCTCATCTGTAAAATGGGGATGAAGACTGCGAGCCTCACGCGGGACAATCTGATGACCCTGTATCTACCCCGGCGCTTAGAACAGTGCTCTGCACATAGTAAGCGCTTCACAAATACATTATTATTTCACAGGTCTTTCCCACACTAATTGTCAGTTCACACACTTCACCGATGACCAGGAAGAGCTGATGATCCAATAAGCAAAGTAGGCCCTGAACGAATGAGACAGTTACCTGCTTCCATCAGCTGGAGGAGGCAGGTCCTTTTGTAAATATTTTTGGAGCCTTCTGAATCCTTTCTTTTCTCTTGTTTAGTATGACAAAGTGAACTTGGTGGAGTGATTCACTTTCACTTCACCTGCCATAATCGCGAATTCTCAATCAATCCTTCCAGTGCCCTTTTTAGGTTTAATAACTATCCCTTTCCCATCGGTCATCGTATTTAATACCATCATCATTTTTCACTGTTTCTTTCCTCCATCTTCGTGCAACCGCAGTTCTCAACTTTCAGTAAAGCTTCCAAAATGGGGTAAATCTGTGGCTAAGAATGTATTCTGAGGAAAACCTTCAAGGGATACATTGTTAATATTCAGAAAAACGATCGTTACTGTAGTACTTGCTAAGTGTTCACTATGTGCCACTAAGCACCGGGGTAGTTGCAAGATAACGAGACCAGATAGGGTAGCTGTAATACATGGAACTCTAATGATAATAATTGATAATTCTGGTATCTGAGATCTATATTAAACACTACTCTAAGCACTGGCTAGATAGATACAAGTTAATCAGGTAGGACGCAGTCCCTATCTTCACATGGTAAGCACTCAGTAAATATGATCGATCGATTGATTGAGTGATTGATGAGGGCCTCTGTGGGATAAATTCATTTGCATAATGAGAATCAATTCTTTGGAGCAAAAAGCAAGGGAAGGAAAGAGGTCCTTTCTAAGTCACTATTTTCAGCCACACACAAATCGAGGGGTAAAATCTTACCATAATAATAATGGTATTTGTTAAGCACTTACTACGTTCCAGGCACTGTTCTACGCGCTGTGGTAGATACAAGATAATAATAATATTGGTATTTGTTAAGCGCTTATGTGCAGAGCACTAAGCGCTGGGGGAGATGCAGGGTAATCAGGTCGTCCCACGTGAGGCTCGCAGTTAATCCCCATTTTCCAGATGAGGTAACTGAGGCACAGAGAAGTTAAGTGACTTGCCCACAGTCACACAGCTGATAAGTGGCAGAGCCGGATATTTGAGTTAGACATGGTCCCTGTCCCACATAGGGCTCACGGTCTTAATCCCCATTTTACAGAGGAGGGAACTGAAGCCCAGAGAAGTTAAGTGATTTGCCCAAGGTCACACAGCAGGCAAGTGATGGAACCCATGACCTTCAACAGCAGCCCCTCAAAATGGCAGGACAGGTCTGCCTGCCCGTCTTCTTTCTTCCCTTCCCCCTTCCTCTCTCTCTTCCTCACCTCCTCAATCTCTTCTCCCCAATCAATCAATCAATCAACAAGTCATATTTATTGAGCACTTACTGTAGGCAGAACACTGTACTAAGCACCTGGCAAAAGGCAATGCAATAGAGTTGGTAGACACACTTCCTGCCCACAAAGAGTTTACAGTCTAGTGAGCTCTCCCTCTCCATATCTGTGTGTCCAAATGTGTGGGTTGCATGTACATGTAGCGCAGACATAAAAACTCTGCATTTACAAAAAACTGAAGATTTTCACTCGGTATTATTATTATTATCATCATCTTCATTATCATCAATATTGTCATTATTATTATTACCCCCGAAATGGCTGAGGAAACCTCCATATTCACCCTTTTTTTTTTTCCTCAGGAGCTCCTAAACATCTATAATCCAACAGGACATTTTAGGAATCCAGGTTTTTAATGACTAACACCTTTCACATGAACACATTCATTAGATGAAAAGGGAGCTTTTCGGGGAGACAGAGGAAGGTTTTATACCAAAACCAGATCAGAGCTGCAAACCTGGAGGAGCAAGTTCTGCCCTGTATATTTCAAAGAATCTCCTTTCGCAAATACCACCTCCTCTTTCCATTAGGTTTTCTCATTCCCAGAATGGAAACTATTTTCTCCAGGAAGCTGGGTGTCTTTAGCAGGTTGTAAGATCTTCCCAGACTGGCATGGACTGCCTCGTCTTCTTTTTTTATTGCATGCTCCCAAGTGCCTTCTACAGATCGCTCTGCCCTCCCTCTAGACTGTGAGTTCCTTGTGGGCAGGGAATGTGTCTGTTTGTTGTTGTACCGTACTCTTCCCAGTGCTGGGTACGGTGCTTTGCACACAGCAAGCGCTCGATAAATACGACTGAATGAATGAATCATTAGATCCTCAGTAAATTCAGCCTTACCTACCACAGTAATTAGCAACTACTTCTATCCATTCTTCAATTAATGGTATTTGTTGAGGGCTTACAACAAATACGATCGATGAGGTACCCATTCTTCAATCGATGGTATTTGTTGAGCATTTACTATGGGTGGCACACTGTACTCTGTGCCTCAGTTCCCTCATCTGTAAAATGGGGATTAAGACTGTGAACCCCACGTGGGACAACCTGATTCCCCTGTGTTTACCCCAGCGCTTAGAACAGTGCTCTGCACATAGTAAGCGCTTAACAAATACCAACGTAATTATTACTAAGCACTTGGGAGAATATAATAGAGTAGAGGCAGTTGACAGGGTCCCGGCCCTCAAGGAACTTACATTCCTAACACTTCTATATCTATTAATTAGTGTAATTATACATTTAATCATTTTGTTTATTTGTAAATATCTTTATGTGCTTAACAAGTACCATAATATAAAGGGATATAGAACATGATTGTAATCTCCATTTTGCAGACAATGAAACTGAGGCATAGAGAAGGTAAGTGACTTGCCCAAGGTCATCCAACAGGTAAGTGGTGAAGCCAGAAGTAGAATCCAGGGCTCCTGACTTTCAGCCTGACTGGAGCAACCTGTAGAAGTTTTATCAGTCGGCATCCGCCTCTAAAGTTTGTTTCAAGTCGTCCGTATCGTGATCTGTATCAGAAACGCCTTATTTGATCATTAGAATTTTACAGGGAAAATATTTAAAATCGCTTAAAATTTGTTGTTTCCAGTAAACGTAGTTATGATGAAATTTGAATGTTTAAAATTAGTTTCTTATGCAGTGGTAGTAAACTGATTCAGCATTTCTGAATGCAGATACAGACTACACTTCTCTAAGGAAGCAGCGTGATCTAGGGGAGAGAGCAGAGGTCTGGGAGTCGGAGACCCTGGGTTCTAATCCCGGCTCCACCACATAATAATAGTGTTGGTATTTGTTAAGCGCTTACTATGTGCAGAGCACTGTTCTAAGCGCTGGGGGAGACACAGGGTCATCTGGTTGTCCCACGTGAGGCTCACAGTTAATCCCCATTTTACAGATGAGGTAACTGAGGCCCAGAGAAGTGAAGTGACTTGCCCACAGTCACACAGCTGACAAATGGCAGAGCCGGGATTCAAACCCATGACCTCTGACTCCCAAGCCCGGGCTCTTTCCACTGAGCCACGCTGCTTCTCCTATGATAGCTGTGTGACCTCGGACAAGTCCCTTAACATCTCTGCACCCCCGTTTCCTCATCTGTAGACTGTCCAATCTGATTATCTTGTATGTAGCCCAGTACCTGGTACATGTCTAGTCTTATGCCGTCAAGTCATCTCCGACCCATAGCGACAGCATGGACGCGTCTCTCCTAGATCGCCCACCTCCCTCTGCGACCGTTCTGGTAGTGGATCCAGAGAGTTTTCTTGGTCAAAATCTGGAAATGGTTTACCATCTCCTCCTTCCTCACAGCCAACTTGAGTCTCCGTCCTCGACTCTCTCCCGTGCCGCTGCCGCCCAGCACGGGCGAATTTTGACTTGCAGCGGATGGCCTTCCACTCGCCAGCCACTGGCCAAGCTTGGCTCTCCCTCCCATCGTCGAGACTGGTAGAGGGCTGGAAACTCGCCCGATGGGACCCTGAGAGGGTGACTTGGCACACAGTAAGCACAAAACAAATGCCGCACTTTTATCATCATTATTATAATTATTATTTTTGAAGGCCTTCCGCACAAAGCTGCAACACGCTATGTCCAACTCACAGTTTCATCACGGCACTATGCTCCCCTATTCCTCTATCGCCTTCTTATCCAAATAGCACCCTAAAAAGTCACACTTGGGTAGGACGATTGGGCAGATGACTGATTGGGCAAATAAGTTTTCGCATTGCCCTCTGCCTGAACGCCAGCAGTCCTCTCCCAATCGGTCTGCGTATGGAAAAACACTCACCCAATTCCCTTTTCATTCCTGCTCTAGGGTATAGTGCTCTGGTACAGTGCTCTGCCCACAGCAGACACTCAGTCAATACCACGATTGACCGACAGATTGGTTAGCCAAGCTGGTGATATAGACCACCGCAAGGAGCCCTCTAGAAGTGTAAGCTCACTGCGGGCAGGGAACGTGTCTACCAACTCCGTTATATTGTACTCTCCCAAGTGCTTAGTACAGTGCTCTACATACAGTAAGCGCTCACTAAATACCATCGATTTGTCGCTTGATAGCTTGATCTAAAATGCTGCTAGGGCCACGAGACTTATCACTTGCTGTAACAGGCTGATTAAACCCCCATTACAAGAGTCCCCATTCGCTATTGATGCGGATCATTTCTCTAAATGTCGTTAGGAAAGATCAACACGAAATGATTACATTTATTTATGGGACTTTTAACCACCCAACTTCCTTCCTTTTTAGACTGCCAGCCCCATGTGGGACGGGGCCTTCTTCGACCCCATTAGCTTGTATCTACCCCAGCGTTTAGAAGAGTGCTTGACACTCAGTAAGCGCTTAACAATCATCATCGTCGCCGGCAGCCGTCACCTTTATCTGTCTGAAATTGCCGATGACCCCGTGATATGTCGATAAAAGCTAGAACAATGCAGAGGCTCCAGTCGGTAACCCCGAGGGGCAGATGCAATGGAATTCATTAACATTTAAACATTTAAAGCATTTGGCCCTTTTAAGCTTTGAAAACCGATGAAGCATAAAAGCCATTATCACAGGTCATTTGCCTTCAGCTTACCAGAAAGCTCAGAATAGGTCCACTGGCATGTTTCATGCCAGCTGCCCCTTGTCCAGATTTATCCAGCCTTTTCGCTTAGCAATCGAGTGGAAGGGATAACATCTGTGCATCCCCAAAATCAGGACTCTCCGCTATTTTTTCACACCTTGATGGACCTCTGGATTCTGGGATCATGGCAGCTCTCCCCTCCTAACCCTCCTTCCCCCTCCTCCATTCCCTTTCCCTAGAACCCTAAGGGTACCTGAAAAGAAAATGGTAACAATAATAGCAGTAATATTGTAATGATTTATATTAACGTCTGTCTCCCCCCTCTAATAATGATGATGGTGGGATCTGTTAAGCCCTTACTATGTGCCAGGCATCAGATTGAACACTGAGGTGGGTACGAGCACTGAGGTGGGATTAAGACTGTGAGCCCCACGTGGGACAACCTGATTCCCCTATGTCTACCCCAGCGCTTAGAACAGTGCTCGGCACATAGTAAGCGCTTAACAAATACTAACATTATTATTATTATTATTATTACGAGCAAATCGGGTTGGACGCAGTCCCTGTCCCATGTGGGGCTCACAGTCTCAATCCCCATTTTACAGATGAGGCCCAGAGAAATGAAGTGACTTGGCCAAGGTCACACACCAGACATGTGGCAAATAAGTGGGTACGAACACTGAGGTGGGATTAAGACTGTGAGCCCCACGTGGGACAACCTGATTCCCCTATGTCTACCCCAGCGCTTAGAACAGTGCTCGGCACATAGTAAGCGCTTAACAAATACTAACATTATTATTATTATTATTATTACGAGCAAATCGGGTTGGACGCAGTCCCTGTCCCATGTGGGGCTCACAGTCTCAATCCCCATTTTACAGATGAGGCCCAGAGAAATGAAGTGACTTGGCCAAGGTCACACACCAGACATGTGGCAAATAAGTGGGTACGAACACTGAGGTGGGATTAAGACTGTGAGCCCCACGTGGGACAACCTGATTCCCCTATGTCTACCCCAGCGCTTAGAACAGTGCTCGGCACATAGTAAGCGCTTAACAAATACTAACATTATTATTATTATTATTATTACGAGCAAATCGGGTTGGACGCAGTCCCTGTCCCATGTGGGGCTCACAGTCTCAATCCCCATTTTACAGATGAGGCCCAGAGAAATGAAGTGACTTGGCCAAGGTCACACACCAGACATGTGGCAAAGCCGGAATTAGAACTCAAGACCTTTTGGCTCCCAAGCTTGGATGCATGATAAGCTCCTCGTGGGCAGGGAATGTGTCTACCAACAGTGTGGCATCGTGTTCTCCCAAGTGCTCACTACAGTGCTCTGCACTTAGTAAGTGCTCAATGAACACCACTGTAAACTCTCTGTGGACAGAAAAAGTCTGTTTATCGTTATATCGTACTTTCCCAAGAGCTTAGTGCAGTGCTTTGCACAAAGTAACCACTCAATAAATACTGCTGAACGAATGAATGATTGACTCACTATGCCCAAGCCCTGCACTAAACATTTGGGGGAATTAGAAGATAACCATGTTGGATAAGTACCTGTCACACTTGGGGCTCACCATCTAAGGGAAGCAAAATCTCCCAAGTTATACATTATCCATCAATATTACATTCATGATTATTACGGCATTTGTCAAGCACCTACTACGGGCCAAGCACTCTTCTAAGCGCTGGGGTAGATACAAGTTAATGGTATTTATTGAGCGCTTACTGTGTGCAGAGCACTGTAGTGAGTGTTTCATCTATTTCACAGTAGGTCACGGCGTACAGTGCGCTCATTCCTCTAATGCTACCCCTCTCACTGTACCTCGGTCTCGTCTAGCTCGCCGCCTATGTCTCCACCACATCCTACCTCTGGACCGCCCTCCCTCCTCACGTCAGACGGATTATTGCTCTCCCCCACTTCAAAACCTTATCGAAGGCCCATCTCCTCCAAGAAGCCTTCCCTGACTAAGCCCTCCTCTCCTCATCCCCCGCACCCTTCCGTGCTGCTCTTACTTGCTCCTTCATTCATCCTTCCTCCCATCCCCACACCACACATGCATGTATTTTTTATATCTGTAATTAGTTATTCGTTTAATCCATTCATTTATTTATTTACATTATTGTCTGTCTCCCCCTGTAGGCCGTGGCCAGGAAGAAGCGCGGCTCAGTGGAAAGAGCCCGGGCTTCGGAGTCAGAGGTCATGGGTTCGAATCCCGGCTCTGCCACTTGTCAGCTGGGTGACTGTGGGCAAGTCACTTCACTTCTCTGGGCCTCAGTTACCTCGTCTGAAAAATGGGGATTAAGACTGTGAGCCCCAAATGGGACCACCTGATTCCCCTGTGTCTCCCCCAGCGCTTAGAACAGTGATCTGCACATAGTAAGCGCTTAACAAATACCAACATTATTATTATTGTTGCTATTTTGTACCCTTCCAAGTGCTTAGTACGATGTTCTGCACACTTAAGTGCTCAATAAATACGTTTGAATGAATGAACAGCACAAGGTATCCTACCTGGAGCAACTTCTGATCTGTCATTCCTCAGCTTTCAGTGAAATGGACAAACCAAGCCTACACACTCAGCTCACTGTTGAAGCTCGGACCGAAGCGTGTCCTGGGTTTAAGTTGGGAAGTCCACCGGTTCCTGCCTCACGTGCTAAACCACAAATATGTTTACAGATTTTTTAACTATCAGTAAGTGAATTTCTCCCCTGTTCTCGATCATTTTAGATCAGTTGCCCTTCTGGTCTCTGCACTTGGATCCGATATTTCCGCAACTTTCCAAACTCTGGGAAGTCTATTCCTCCCGATCTTAAAAATTAAGGTGGAAGTTTTCACCCAAACTGTAATAAGTTAATAGTTGCGTCCGCCTACTGTCTTCTCTAAGAGGACCCATCCAGCCTTTATGCTATTTTGCATTTATATAGCACGTATCGCTGCACGGCCTTGGGGCTTTATGCTAGTGGTTTTATTTATGACCCTCCCCTAATGTAAGCTATAAGGTAAGAACTCTTCATCTGATAGATAAAGAGCTCCGGTGTGACTTTCTCAAAGGCAGAGGGACTCCTCACCGCCGGTTCGATGCTCTGTCCTTCGTCCTGCCTTTCACAGCTCAATCACCTCGAGAGATTCAAGCACCGTGGGATGCCGGTTTGAATCAATCGATCGATTGCATTTCTTGAGTGCTTACTGTGTGCAGAGCACCGGACTGAGCACTTGGGAGAGTACAGTCTAACAGTTGGTAGAGAAGAGCAAAGCATTAAAACGCTGCTCTGTGTAAGTTATGTGGTCAATGGAGGGTTCTGTTTTGAAACCTCAAATTCAGTCAGTCAGTTGTATTTACTGAGTGCTTATCATGTGCAGAGCACTGTACCAAGCGTTTGGGAGAGAATAATATAACAGTAAATGGACATATTCCCTGCTCACAATGAGCTTACAGTTTAGAGGGGGACAGGCATAAATAAATAAATACATTGCAGTTATGTAAATAAGTGCTGTCCACAACTTAACTTCTCAACTACTCGCGTCAACCCTTCCCTCCTTTTTATCTGGTATTTCTTAAGCGCTGACTATGTGCCAGGCACTGTTCTAAGCACTGGGGTAGATACAAAGTAATTAAGTTGGACAAAGTCAACATCCCCCGCAAGGCTTCCCAAGAGGCCTTCTCCGATTAAGCCCTCTTTTCTCCGGCTCACTCCTCTCCCTTCTGCGTCGTCTATGCACTTGGATCTGTGTGACCTTGGGACATATGATATCTGCCCCATACCAAACCGCACAACACATGTACATATCTTTAAATTAGAAAGAGCCCGGGCTTTGGAGTCAGAGGTCAGGGGTTCGAATCCCGGCTCAGCCACTTGTCAGCTGTGTGACTTTGGGCGAGTCACTTAACTTCTCGGTGCCTCAGTTCCCTCATCTGTAAAATGGGGAGGAAGACTGTGAGCCCCACGTGGGACAACCTGATTCCCCCGTGTCTACCCCAGCGCTTAGAACAGTGCTCGGCACATAGTGAGCGCTTAACAAATACCAACATTATATGAAAAATCGCTTGTTCATTCATATTGATGTCTGTCTTCCCCTCTAGACTGTAAGCTCTTTTTGGGCAGGGAATATGCTTGCTAATTCTGTTATACTCTACTCTCCCAAGTTCTTGGTACAGTGGTCTGCATATAATATTAAGTGCCTTCGAGCCGTTTCCGATTCACAGTGACTCCATGGATATACTCTCTCCAGAACGTCCTGTCCTCTGCCATAATCCGCAACCTTCCTAATGGTTCTTCCATTATCGATATGGTTTCTATCCATCTAGCTGTCGGTCGGCCTCTTCCACGTTTTCCCTGGTCCTTTCCTAGCATCAGTGCCTTCTCCAGAGAATCAGTCTTCCTGACTATGTGTCCAAAATATGCTAATCTAAGTCAAGTCATTCGGCTTTCCAAAGACTACTTCGGCTTAATTCGCTCCAAAATCCATTTATCTGTTTTTCGGGCAGGACGTGGTATTCACAAAATCTCCAACCCCACGTTTCAAAAGAATCAACGTTCTTTCTATCCTGTTTTTCCACTGTCCAGCTTTTGGATCCATACACTGTCACTGGAAACACCATAGAGTTGAAAATTCAATAAATGACACTGATTGTTGGGGCTCCCAACGTTAATCCCCATTTTGCAGATGAGGTCACTGAGGCATAGAGAAGTTCAATGTGCCTTAGTGGAAAGAACACAGGCTTAGGAGTCAGAGGTCATGGGTTCTAATCTCAGCTCGGCCACTGATCAGCTGTGTGACATTGGGCAAGTCACTTTGACTGTATCTACCCCAGCACTTAGAACAGTCCTCTGCACATAGGAAGCGCTTAACAAATACCAACATTATTATTATTATCCTCTGTGGCTCAGTTACCTCATCTGTAAAATGAGGATTGAGACTGTGAGCCTCAGGTGGGACAACCTGATTACCTTGTATCTACCCCAGCATTTAGGACCCTGCTCGGCACATAGCAAGAGTTTAACAAATACCACCATCATCATTATTGTGATTATTCAGTGATCTGTCCAAGGTGAAGCAGCAGGCAAGTGGCAGAGCCGGGTTTAGAATCCGGGTCCTTCTGACTCCCAGGCCCGAGTTCTATCCACTAGGCCTTGCTACTTCTCATTTCCATTCAGAAAGCCGCCATCCTCCCTAAAATTTGCAACCTTGATATCTTCCTTAACCTTTCACTGTTATTCTACCTGCCTGTCCTATAGCTAATTTAGAAGAGAATCACTCTTGCTTTTGAAAACTTCTTGTGAAGAGAGTCTTAGAACAGTGTTAAGCTCTTAATACACTGTTCTACCCCAAGAAAGGTCTCCGTAAATACCAAGATTAATTAATTGATTGAGACCAGTCAGTCATATTCATTGAGTGCTTACTGTGTGCAGAGCACTATATTAAGCGCTTGGGTGAGTACTATATTATATACCACATTCCCTGCCCACAACAAGCTTACAGTCTAGAGTCTCCAATAAAGGAAAGAAGAAAAATGCTTAGGGGAAACTGGTAAATGACTCCAATGTGAAATGTACACATTTCCAACCAGTCCATGGGAATACATAATCCAGCTTTACATTGCTCCTGGTTTTTTGCATCTCTTTCTTCTCCTTTTGGTCACCTTGCTGCGATGAGCTTCCAATAAGAAGAAATAAAAGCTTCCAATAAGGAGAAATGAAAGGTCTTCAGTCTGGCAACATCTAGAATCTCGGCTAATTGGCTAATACTGACAGAAGTCGGGCGGATAAACTCCCCGTCGTAGATTGAAAGGCAGCTAACGATCTTCTCCGTTCACCTATGCCGTAAAAGTCCTCACCAAGCAGCCAACCAACTAGCATTTTACACTCCCAGACAAACTTGACACAACTACTTGTTCCCTTTCTGCCTGGGCTTCTTTAATTTTCTTTGCCTCGAGAAGACACTACAAAGTCAACCAAGGCCTGACTATTCCCCAATCTCTTTATTCCTCTAATTCCTGTCTTCCTGGTTATGATGATTCTTCCTCCTAGGCCCTGTTGGCATAGCAACTGAAGCTGCATAAACAGTACTCAACCTCCCGGGATCACTCATTCATTGGTCCTCCTTCCCTTCTCAAGACAAGACTTGGGATCAGTAGGTATGGGTAATTCTGAGTAAATGAAGAGGATTTAATCTTGATTGGACCAACCCTTTAGACTCTACATGAGCCAGAAATTCTGCATTAGCAGAGAGATGAACATGAGGAGTCTGTATTGTATTCTCCCAAGAGTTTAGTGGAGTGCTGTGTACGTAATACCATTGATAATCGTAAAAATAAGGATAGTTGTGGTGGATAATTTTGTGGCGAGCACTGTACTAAGCACTGGGGCAGATATAAGATTATCAGGTCCCATGTGGGGCTTGCAGTCTAAGAAGGAAGAAGAACAGGTATTGAATCCCTATTTTGCGGATGAGGAAATTGAGGCAAAGAGAAGTTAACTGATTTGCCCAAGGTCACCCAGCAGGTAAGCGGTAGAGGTGGAATTAGGACACAGATCTTCTGACTTCTAGACCCGGGCTCTTTCCACTAGGCTACCCTGATTCTCATCTGTTTATGATGAGTCAACACAACTGAAGTAACACTAATTTCTGTGGCTCTCTAAATCAATTCAAAAGGGGAAAAATAACATCCAAGGGTGGATTTTTTTAGCACCCATGTTCCTGGATTCTTACACTTAAACCTGAAGTAACACCATTCACTTATCTTACAAATGAGGCAATGGAAGAATACACAGGTCCCAAAAACCTTCTTAATGGTTCCTCGGGAGTATTTCAGACTAATGAAGAATGAGACTGGTCTTCCAGACACTTCTGAAAGGTGAACAGTCATTGTTAAGGAACATAAATCTTGAGAAGGCACTAACCGAAGATAAGAGCTTTGACTGATTTTTTTTAAAAAAAGAATGAGAACCTGACCATTTTAGACTCCGTTTTTAATGTCAATAAAAATCAAGTATCGTCCAATGTTCCTTTACCTCCATCTTGATAGTAATTAAGATTTCAGATGCAGAACTCTTTAAAATAATGGCTTGGGGCTCCCTCCAACCAGGCAAAGGAAAATGAAAGCTATGCAATAAATTTTATATGAAATGAAGGTCTAGACCAACTTTCTGCATCAGAGACTCCTGGAGAAGTCATTCACCATAGTCCAGCAGGTGATAGAAGATCAATAATACTGGCGCCAAACGTTGGCCTGTCTTGAAAAATGACCTCATTAGGAATGAACCTTTGGCCGAATAAATGAATTAAATCAAAAAAAAGATTACTTCTTGCAATATTCATCCACAACATTTTTAAGGAAATAGGAAGCAATGCTGTAATATAAAAATTTCACAGATGTTCTAAGATCCCATAAATCACATGTGCATTTAAATAGGTTTTATCTTTATTTGATATTTTTGAGTTTTTATAACAAATGTTGATTTGTCTGGCAATTTTAACTGACATTCCAAATAAACTACAAATCTGAGCCCCGAGAAGCTTTCCAAGGAATTATTTGAGAATATCCTTAGAAACTCTCTTGTGATTCGTATTTACATTCTTCATACTTTTTCACTCGGCCCGATCAGAGTGTCACAGATGGATCTAGTCTGTGAGCTCCTTGAAGGCAGCAATCATCTATAAGTTTTCTTTTATAGCGTTCTCTGCCAACCGCTTAGTACGGTGCTCTGAACATACTTAGCGCTCAACAAATACCATTAAATGATGAATCGACCCAACTCTTTCCCCATTCAGCATACTTAGTGGCGATCGTTTCTCGTTCATCAATCTTTCTAGGCAAGACTTTCCCACTTGGTCCCTCTGGGTATTATGAAATAGGGTAAGCGATTGTCTTTACGATCACACCCTTATGCGTTTCTGAGTTCTCACTAGGAAAAGGAGGTTGGGATTTGAAGGACGGGCTGGAATACAAAGGGAATGGAGAAATCTTTTCGGGCACCTGGCCCGATCCAGACAGCGGGAGGGCAAGACAGGAAGCAAACCAATTTCTGCCAGAACCCAGATTCGGATATGCGGACGGCTGTGTTGCCCTGTTGGCTTTCCCCATTTACTTGTTGAATTGTTTTGGGTGGCAAACTCTCAGTTCCATCGATCAATAGTATTTATCCGTTACCAAGACCTGCCGGTTTCACCTCTACAGTATCGCCAAAATCCGCCCTTTCCTCTCCACCCAAACGGCTAACTTTTACTTCTACGGGCTCTCGTTATATACCGGCTGGACTACTGTGTCAGCCTTCTCTCCGATCTCCCTTCCTCCTCTCTCGCCCAGCTCCACTCTATTCTTCACTCCGCCGCCCGGCTCATCTTCCCGCAGAGACGATCTGGGCCCGTCACTCCCCTTCTTAAACAACTCCAGCGGTTGCCTATCGACCTCCGCACAAAACAAAAACTTCTCACTCTAGGCTTCGAGGCTGCCCATCACCTCGTCCCTTCCTACCTCTCCTCCCTTCTCTCTTTCTACCGCTCACCCCGCACGCTCCGCTCCTCCGCCGCCCGCCTCCTCGCCGTCCCTCGGTCTCGCCCGTCCCGCCGTCGACCCCCGGGCCGCGTCCTCCCGCGGTCCCGGAAGGCCCTCCCTCCTCACCTCCGCCAAACTCATTCTCTTCCCCTCTTCAAAACTCTACTTAAAACTCACCTCCTCCGAGAGGCCTTCCCAGACTGAGCTCCTCTTCTCCCTCTACTCCCTCTACCGCCCCCCCTTCACCTCTCCGCAGCTTAACCCTCTTTTCCCCCCATCTCCCTCCGCTCCTCCCCCTCCCCCTCCCCATCCCCTCGGCACCGTACTCGTCCGCTCGACCGTATACATTTTCATCACCCTATTTATTTTGTTAATGTGATGTACATCGCCTCGATTCTATTTAGTCGCCATCGGTTCTTACGAGACGTCCTTCCCCTCGACTCTATTTATCGCCATCGTTCTCGTCCGCCCGTCTCCCCCGATCGGACCGTGAGCCCGTCAGACGGCGGGGACCGTCTCTATCTGTTGCCGACTTGTTCGTTCCAAGCGCTTGGTACGGTGCTCTGCACATAGTAAGCGCTCAATAAATACTATTGAATGAATGAATAGTACAGCGCTTACGTGTCTACCAACTCTGTTGTATTGTACTCTCCCAAATGCTCAGTACAGTGCTCTGCACAGAGTAAGCACTCAATCACCGTGGCCTAGGGGATAGAGGACAGGCCTGGGAGTCAGAAGGAGCTCTGTACTAAGCACCTGGGAGAGCACAATACACAGAGAGTGTAAACAAGTTTACTGCCCACGAGGAGTTTACAGGGAAGGAGGGGAATTCCTGCATCTGTACAGGGGAGATGATAAGGCAGACCAATTTCTCCCTGATGGAGGATAGCCAAAAGAGTAATATAATGCGTAAACCATGATTATTGAATTGATCAATCAATCCATGCTATTTATTAATAATGATAATAATTGTGGCGTTTGTTAAGTGCTTACTATGTGCCGGGCACTGTTCTAAGCCTTGGAGTAGATACAAGCAAATCAGGTTGGACACAGTCCCTGCCCAACATGGGACTCATTGTCTTTATCCCCATTTTACTGATGAGGGAAATGAGGCACAGAGAAGTGAAGTGCCTTGCCCCAGGTCACACAGCAGGCAGGTGGCAGAGCAAGCTTTAGAACCCAGATCCTTCTGACTCCCAGGCTTGTGCTCTAGCCACTAGGCCACTCTCATTGAGTTCTTACTCTGTGAGGAGCACTGTACTAAACATTTGGGAGAGTACAATACAACTGAGTCGATAGAAACGTTCCCTGCCCACAGTGCAGTCTATAGGGCTCTACACCCATTCTGAACAGAGTCTGCGTGATTCAGTGGAAAGACCACGGGCTTGGGAGTCAGAGGTCATGGGTTCTAATCCCGGCTCTGCCACCTGTCTGCTGTGTGACCTTGGGCAAGCCACTTAACTTCACTGTGCCTCAGTTGCCTCCTCTGTAAAATAGGGATTAAGACTGTGAGCTCCAAGTGGGACAACCTGATTGTCCTGTATCTTCCCCCAGAGCTCAGAACAGTGCTTGGCGCATAGTAAGCGCTTACCAGGTACTATCATCACTATCTTTATTATTATTATTACTATACTAAGTGCCTGGGAGAGCACAACAGATTTAGTAGACGTTATCCCTGCCCTGAAGGCACTTTCTTGCTTTAGACAAGATGATGTTGCCTGAGAAGCAGCGTGGCTCAGTGGAAAGAACCCGGGCTTGGGAGTCAGAGGTCGTGGGTTCGAATCCCGGCTCCCCCACTTGTCAGCTGTGTGGCTTTGGGCAAGCCACTTCACTTCTCCGGGCCTCAGTTACCTCATCTGTAAAATGGAGATTAAAACTGTGAGCCCCACATGGGACAACCTGATGACCCTGTATCCTCCCAGCGCTTAGAACAGTGCTTTGCACAAATGCCATCATTATTATTATTAAGATGTTCTCCTGGCCCAGGATAAAAGCATGCAATCCTAGTGATGGTAGTGGAGGTGGAAATAAAGTCCACAGTTGAGCAAAAGGCTAAGGAATGAAGCAAGATCCAGTGCTTAATATAGTGTCTGGCACATAGTAAGCACTTAACAAATACCATAATTATTATAATAGTGTTCTAGTGCCCATAATTGGTCCATCCTGGTTCTAGAGGGGGGTAAGGGTGAAGAGGGTGAAGGGTGAAGTGGCAGGTTCCATAGGGGTAGGATCAGGAGGGTCAGAGTCCACCTTTCACGCAGATCCTTAATTCTGAACCTAACACACTCTCCGCCTTGAGCTGCTTGGACATTCTAATCTCCAAAATTCATTCATTCAATAGTATTTATTGAGCGCTTACTTTGTGCAGAGCACTGTACTAAGCGCTTGGAAAGTACAAATCGGTAACAGATACAGTCCCTGCCCTCTGACGGGCTCACAGTCTAATCGGGGGAGACGGACAGACAAGAACAATAGCAATAAATAGAATCAAGGGGATGGACATCTCATTAAAACAATAGCAAATAAGCCAGGCACTCCCGTTCCGCCACCTCCTACCTCTCTCAAAAGTCTGCAGAACTCACAAGAGTGGTATTATTTGCAGTAAAATTTACTGACTGCCCACTTGGTAGGAGGCACTGTTGTAGATGCTTGGGAAATACAGAATAATAAAGCAACATGTTCCCTATTCTCAATAAGCTTTCTCTCAGAACACACGATGAATGAAATCTCACTATCCTGATGTCCCAACCCCAGGAAGACTACAGTTCCTGAAGCCAGTAACTGGTATGAAAACATTACAAAACTTGCCCCTTTAACATTTACGAGAAGAGAAATTGTGGGGAAAATCCCTCAGGTACTGATTTTCCAGGAGAAAATTAAAGTTCACGTGGAAAGAGTCGGGCTGGAAAATAGGTCATTTTACTCTAATTCTTTCCGAGGATTTTTCAAAACAAAAGACTAACGGTAAAACAATATTGCATCAGTGTGTCGTGGGAGAACAGACAATTGGAGATGTAAAGTTCTGAATAAAATGCTAGGGAAATGCTCTTATAAATGCAGACCCCCCCAAAAAAGCTATTTCTTTGTGATTTATTACTGCCAAAAGCCCCTGACTGGCTTTTGCGATATGCGGAACTCTCATATGCCAGGTAAGTAAGTGTTTTGCGGGCAACATAGATCGTTAGAACTTACCATCTGGGAATAAAAATAATATACAAAGGGGCAGAAATAGCCGTTAACTCTAATTACCCACCTCACCTCGGTGTTGTTTTTAATGCTCATACATTTTAACAACGTTCCAGAAAGTACCGTAATGTATTTTTAAACAGGGAGCAGTACCAAATTCAGGGCAGAGTCATGATTTTAAAATGGCAGCTCTTAGGCTTTAGTGAAATGGGTTGTTTGCATTCTTAGAGAGTTAGAATTTTATCCTGATGTTGGTGTGTGTATTTTTAGATCACACCCCGGAGCCGTTCCTCGCTCCCCGGGCCCAAGCCCCCAGCCCCACCCCACAAAAGAGGAGCCTGGATCTGCGGCAAGAGGCAGAAATGCCTCCCCCTGAGCCTCCCTCCCTCCCACAAATCGGGGCGGCTGGAGGATTGAGCTTCTGCTATCCCTCCAACGTTCCCTCTTAAACCACTCTGTCCACACCACGTCCTTCCAATCCCCTCCCTCCAATCACCCATCCTCATTCTTTCCCATTGCCATCCCACATTCCCACACTACCCCAACCCCCCCCCCATATTTTTATGGTATCTATTAAGCACTTACTATATGCCAGGCACTGTATTCAGCACCGAGTTAGGTCAGATGGGACACCGTACCTGTCCCGCGTGTGGCTCAGTCATAGAAATGAGGTAAATGAGGCACAGAGAAGTCAAGCGACCTGCCCGAGGTCACACAGCAGAGCTGGGATTAGAACGCAAGTCGTCTGACTCCCAGGCCTGCGTTCTATACACGAGGCCTTGCTGCTTCTCCCCATCAGCTCCCTCCCACCTCTCAGGCCGTCGCCTTACTCCTCCGCCACCTCACAGCTTCGGCCCTGGGCAGCTTGTGAATCCCCCTGCTCCATCATGGGTAAGCTTCCCTTCGTCCTTGATCCGTTCATTCATTCAGTAGTATTTACTGAGCGCTTACTATGTGCAGAGCACTGTGCTAAGCACTTGAAATGTACAATTCAGCAACAGATAGACACAATCCCTGCCCATTGACAGGCTTACAGTCTAATCGTTCCTCACCCAGTCACCGTTCCTTGCCATCGCTGAAACCTGGCTCCCCTCAGACCACTCTCTCCCCTGCCGTTCTTTCCCTAGGGGGCTTCACCTTTTCCCACTCCCCAAGACTCACCGGGAACGGGGGAGGAGAAGGCTTCTTTCTTTCCCTTAGTGTTGCTCTGGCACTAACCCACCCCCACCCCTTCCTCTATCCCCTCCTGTGAAGACCACCCCATCCAGCATAGCTTAGTGGAAAGAGCCCAGGCTTGGGAGTCAGAGGTCGTGGGTTTTAATTCCGCTTCTGCCACTTGTCAGCTCTGTGACTTCGGTCAAGTTACTTAACTTCTCTGCACCTCGGTTCCCTCGTCGGAATTAGAACCCATGACCTTCTGACTCCCAGGCCCAGGTTTCCCATTTGCCCTCCCTTCTACATCGCCCTTGCACTGAAATCTACCCATATCCCATAAGAACTCGACATTTACCCCACCCTCAGCCCCAAAGTGCTTAAGGGCATAATCCTACAGTCTCCTATTCTCCCCAACCTTCAGAGTCTCCTCCTCTAGAATGTGAGCTCCTTGTGGGTAGATTAAAATGTCTACCAACTCTATTGTAATGTTCTCTCCCAAGTGTCTAGTACAGTGCTTAGCGCACAGTAAACTCTCAGTAAATACCATTGACTGAGTGGAGCTCAATGAAGCTACGGATACAAGGCCCAGCATCAGGAGAAGCAGCGTGGCTTAGTGGAAAGCGCACGGGTTTGAGAATCAGAGGACATGGGTTCTAATCCCAGCTCCGCCACTTGTCGGCTGTGTGACCTTGGACAAGCCATTTTACGTCTCTGTGCCTCGATTACCTCATCTATAAATTGGGGATTAAGACTGTGAGCCCCACGTGGGACAAGCTGATTATCTTGTGTCTACCCCAGCACTAAGAACAGTGTTTGGCACATAGTAAGAGCTTCATCATAATAATGATAATAGTACAAATGACCCCTGCAGAAGGCTACCTTAACTTTTTTTTTCTATATATCCCGAACCTTTGCTCAAATGACCCATTTCAGTTCTCTGGTCTATGGATCCAGCCCGCCCACTCTTGAACCTATGGGTCTTCTCAGTTTACACAGCCTGCATATCTCTCTGCATCAACAAAACCCATCTGCTTCTTACATACAGGCCAAAGAAGTGATCTCTAATGTTTTCTTTCTTCTTTGTTTTGAAAGTAACAGCTTCCGGAGTGGTTTCCACAGTCCCAAGGCCTGTAGTGGTAGTAATCCTATTTATTAAGTTCTTACTGTGTGCACAGTACTGTACTAAACACTGGGAAAGAAATGGAAGCAACATAGCATAATGGAAAGAGAGTGGGCTTAGGAGTCAGAGGATCTAGGTTCTAATCTCAGCTCTGCTATTTTCCTGTTGTGTGAACTTGTGTCTTACCCAGCTCTAAGAACAATGCTTTTTTATGGTATTTATTAAACACTTACCGTATGCCAAGCACTGTACGTGTAGATACCACATAATCAGGTTGGACACAGCCCATGCCCCACATGGGGCTCACAGTCTAAGTAGAAGGGAGAACAGGTATTGAACCCCCCATCTTACAGATGAGGCATCTGAAGCACATAGAAGTTAAGTGGTAAATTGTGGAGCCAAGATTAAAATCTAGGTCCTCAGATTCCCAGTGCCGTGCTCTTTTTGATAAGTCGTAATGCTTGACACTTAGTAATCACTTAACACATACCATGAAAAATGTACCCCTGAGGTATATAGCCAATCTCTGGCCCCAATCTCTGACAAACGTGCAAGGAAAAGCGAACCAAAATACCCAAGACAAACATGCAAAGAACAACCATTTTTCAAGGTCCTCGTGATTCAGACCAACAATCATAGAAGTCCTGGATGGATGGATGGATGGATTCATTCATTCACTCAGTTGTATTTATTGAGTGCCTACTGTGCGCAAAGCACTGTACTATGCATTTGGGAGAGTACAATACAACAACAGACAGACACATTCCCTGAGGTTAGAGTCTAGAGGGGAAGACAGACATCAATATACGTAAAAAAATAAATAAATAACATATATATATATGTGTATGTGTGTGTGCTGTAGGGATGGAAGAGAAGGTGAATGAAGGGAGTCAGTGAGGGTGATGCAGAAGGGAATGGGAGAAGAGGAGAGGAGGGCTTAGTCAGGAAAGGCTTCTTGGAGGAGATGTGCCTTCAATAAGGCTTTGAAGTGGGGGAGAGCAATCATCTGTCTCCAATGGCTCTATAGGTAATTTCAATCACTGCGTAAATATTGACAAGGCTCTTTTCTCCTGTTGGAACATAAGGAAATGAAGCTCTAGGGCCCCAGTCGTGAGACCAGGAAGGAAGAGGTTAAGAAGGAGGGTTTCGAATGAAAAGCTCAGAACGGGGAGGGCATCAAACGACTCTCATTCTTAAGGCCACCATTCCTGAGGAATTTTGCCTCCTATACCTTCAAGCCAGATGAGAACAACGGTTAGAAGAAAAACATGATATGGATTCACCTCAGCATTTTTCTGCCAATGTCCTCTTTTTGTCTGACTTTCCTTCCTTCACTCAGCAGGTATTCTACAACAGCATCTGCTAATATTTCCCTCTCTGAGCCCAGATTAAAGCAGGAGCAGCACTCAAGAGGCTAGGAATTCTGAATCCCAAATCTCAACTCCCCCATGGCCATTCATTTGCACCATTAGACCATTTCTCTTTCACATGGCGAGTAGCATTTTTGGGTGAGGGAAAATGGGAAGATCGTTTTCTTTTACACACAGTAGATCTTAATTACTTTGGGAGGTGGAATAAAGTGATTAAGAGGTATTAGGATCTCATTATTGTTGTTAATTAAATTGTGAAAATTGAAATACTTTATGTCACATACCGAGGAAAAGATGGATATAAGCCCAATGAGACATGTCTGCCATCTGAAGAAATGGTGGTATGGTCTCTGTTTAGTAGAAAATATGATCTATTAAAATTTGACATACAAGGAAGGTTTTCTTTCAATGTGTCAGCTTGATTATGGAAAAGGCCGGTATCTTGCTGACTGGAAATATACTGGGGTGGAAATACAAGGATTACAGAAATATGCATTTGGGAATAGTTTCCTGGACAGAGTGTGTTAGGAAAAGCAAGCATCTTACAGGTCTCTCGGGGAAATAATCAAAAATAACTTAGCTCTGTGTGGGCAGTTTTTCATTTTGATTATATTTCAGACACACTAAAAACCATAGAGGGTGTCACTTATGTAAATCCAACTAAAAGCTAGAGTAACTCTCAACGTTTCTTTTTGGCAATTGCCTCTTGAAAACTAAATCTCCAAAGAGAAAATACTTTCCGGTAACATTTGCAAACAGAGCAAATGCTACGATTATTTTCTTTTTGCAACTTTGACGATTTTGTCTTTTGTTGGAAATTATCTTTTTCTTGACTAAATTGCTTTTTGTGTTTTATGCGCAGATAAGAGTCACTGGTAAACCTCAGGCATTGGATTAAGTGTGAAAGTAAGAGTTGCTGCTGAACAAAGCATAAGCTTGCACCCTCCTTAGAGAAGAATTCCCTTCTTTCTCTGTGCCTGTCTCTCTATCCCTCTCTCTTTCTCTGTCTCCTTTCTCTCTCTCTCTCTCTTTCCTCTTTCTCCTACCTAGGCCTCCTGCTCTCAGAGTTTGAGTTTCTCCCACTCAAATCTCCGTGATATTCAAACTGGAACATCAAGGTCATTTCCACGGCAACAGGCTAATATCACGAACATCCCCCGATTGTAACTTCTGCACAGGATCAAGGAACGAGTGAAATGTTCCACAGTGAAAACAATACGTAGGAACAGGTGATTTACTGAATCATAATGGGAAGAACTGACACTAAAACAAAAAGTCTATTTCATTATCGACTCCTCCAGACCATAAGCTCTCTCAGGGCAGGGAAAGGACCGGCCAACTCTATCGAATTGTATTCCACCAAGAGCTTAGTACAGTGTTCTGCGTTGATTGATTTATCAATTGAATGATGTTGTTTTTATTGACATTTGATTTGGGGGACCTCTCCATTCGAAATGAAGCCTCTCATCTTGGCTAGCCTCACGCTCCAAAGACTATTCCAGTCTGCTCTGCAGTTCTTAGGCCTGTCTTTATTCCTGCACTCTGGTTTCTCTTCATCGTTGGGTGTAGGATGATAGCAGGATACTCAAACAGCTAGGGTGTTTTAGGATGAGCTGAAACTGAGCTAGCTAAACCTGAGGGGCAGAACCATTTTTTGGGTCTGAATTACTGTATTGCAACAAGCAGATCATCAATACTAGTAAACTCTCCACCTGCCATTTGTTATCGAGTACGATCCATAAGTACCACTGGCAAAACTACTCAAGGAGTCAATCAAGCCTGGTATATTGCCGATAGAAAAGTGGGCATTACTCCAGCTACCTACTTCTTTAATTTATGAAGACGCTTAACATTCCATTGTGCTTCTCCACTTCAAGGAGCAGTGTGGTTGACATGGGCCTGGGAGTTAAAAGATCTGGTTTCGAATCTTGACACTTGTCTGCTTTGTGATCTTGGGCAAGTCACTTACCTTCTCTGTGCCTCAGTTACCTCATCTATAAAATGGGGATTAAGACTTCAAGCCCCAAATGGGACATGGACTGTGTCCAACCTGATTACCTTGTACTTAGTACTGTGCCTGGCATACACTAAGCACTTAACAAATATCTTTAAAAAATGATGATAATAATAAGAACGTCTGTAAAGGTACCAACAGTAGCATTATCCTTGATTCCTTGTTTCCTTTCAGCTCCGGCATTCACACTCTAAATACCAATGGTTTTTCTTCTGTGATATTTCCCAGATCAAACACTTCCTCTCCATCTAGTGGCAAGAGCACCTGGCTTCTAACCCTGGCTTTTGCCACTTGCTGTTGTGTGACCTAGGGCAAGTCATTGCACTTCTCCGTATCTCAGTTTCCTCATCTTTCCTCATCATTCCTGTTTTCCTCATCTTGAGAAGCAGCGTGGCTTAAGGGAAAGAGACCGGGCTTGGGAGTCAGAGGTCATGGGTTCTAATCCCAGCTCTGCCACTTGTCAGTTGTGTGACCTGGGGCAAATCACTTAACTTCTCTGTGCCTCAGATACCTCATCTGTAAAATGGGGATGAAGACTGTGAGCCCCACGTGGGACAACCTTATTGCCTTGTATTTACCCCAGGGCTTAGAACGGTGCTTGGCGCATAGTAAGTGCTTAACAAATGCTGACATTATTATTATTATCTGTAAGATGGGGATTTAGTACTTGTTTTTCCCCCACCTTCAACTGTGAGCCCCATGTGGGGCAGGGACTATTTCTGACCTGATGGCACCGATCCCAGCAATTAGCACAGTGTTTTGTACATAATAAGCAAGCAGCGTGGCTCAGTGGAAAGAGCCCAGGCTTGGGAGTCAGAGGTCATCGGTTCCACTCCCAGCTCTGCCACTTGTCAGCTGTGTGACTGTGGGCGAGTCACTTCACTTCTCTGTGCCTCAGTGACCTCATCTGTAAAATGAGCCTCACGTGGGACAACCTGATTACCCTGTATCTCCCCCAGCGCTTAGAACAGTGCTCTGCACATAGTAAGCGCTTAACAAATACCAACATTATTATTAATAAATGTTATCATTATAATGATTATTATCTCTGAAGTCCTTTAGCACTTTTTCAGTATTCCATATGATAAGGAAGAACTCAGGCAGATGCCCGAGGATTAGGCTCAGTCAGTTGATCAGTGGTATTTATTGAGCACTTCCTGTGTGCAGGACGTTATATTAAGCGACGGGAGAGTTCCAGATAATGGAGTTGGTAGATATGTTTGTAGATTTCTGCAGAAATTATATCACCTCTAGGTTCTTTAAGCTGTAGTAGTTGCCTGATAGTGATATTGATAATGATGATGTTGATGATTATTGTAACTCAAGAGCAGGCAAAACCCAGAACTTCATGGATTGAGCTGGAAGAGAACAGAATTTATCTTACCAGCAACCAACTTTCCACAACGCTTTTCTTATTGGTTGGAGAGAGATGAGAGGCTATCTTGGAATTCTGGAGGTTTATTATTATCAAGAAGGAGGAGAAGAAGAAGGAAAAGAGGAAGAAGAAGTTTTTCATTAAGTGCTTACTATGTGTTAAGCACTATATTAAGCACTGGGGTTGACGCAAGGTAATCAGGACCCATATGGGTCTCACAGGTCTAAGTAGGAGGGAGAACTGGTATCAAATTCCCATTTTGCAGATTAAGTAACTGAGGCACAGAGAAGTTATATGATCTGTCCAAGGTCACACAGCAGAAAGGAGACGTGGCTTATCCTATCTTACCTAACTCAGACCAACTCACCCATCACACCCCCTCAACCCCTAAATGGGAAAGATGAGATCATATTGACACATGCGGTCTATCTTCTACAAGGAATGAGCAGCAGGCAAGAATCTGGTTGATCCCCCTACCCTCTGAGCCCCCCAAGATAATCAATCAATCAATCATATTTATTGAGCACCTACTGGGTACAGAACACCGGACGAAGCACTTGGGAGAGTACAGTACAACAAAAAATAACATGATCATTCATTCATTCATTGTCGTATTTACTGAGGGCTTACTGTGCGCCAAGCACTATGCTAAGATCGCACAGAGTAATCAGCGGACAGCACGGGACAAGATTTGAGAGCCAGAAGAGGTGACCAAGGCATGAGGATCGTTTATCGAGAAACAACCCAGATGGAAATGGGTGGGGGAGGGCCCTCAGATTTATGTACTTCAAATGTTTGAAAACACAATTGGGGCGGGGTGTGTGCGTGCGTGTGTTACAAACTCACTCACCTACTATTTACTCAGGCCCTATGTTTCTCTTTGTTTTTTAATGGTATTTGGCAAGTCACTTTACTTCTCCGTTCCTCAGTTATCTCATCTGTAAAATGGGGATCGAGACTGTGAGCCCCCTGTGGACAGGGACTGTGTCCAACCCGATTTGCTTGTATCCACCCCACTGCTTAGTACAGTGTCTGGCACATAATAAGCACTTAACAAATGCCACAGTTATTATTATTATGTATTTACTAGGTGCCAGGCACTGTACTGAGCGCTAGGCTGAGATAAAAGATGGTCAGGTTGGGCACAGTCCATGTCCCCCGTGGGGCTCACATTCTTAATCCCCATTTTACAGAGGAGGAAACTGAGGCACAGAGAAGTTAAATGACTTGCCCAAAGTCACATGACAGACAAGCGGTGGAGCCTCTATGGTCTTATCGGATCGGCACAAAGGGGAATTCTAGGGTATATATTTCATATATCACATATTATATTTCTGATTCATATCAGTATTTTAATGAAAGACATAAACGTTAAGACTAGAGTCTCTTGACAGATGAGTGAGAAAATAAAACAGAAGATCTATGGTAACTTAATTCAAGGGCAGTACTTTGAAACAAACGCATGAAATGAAATGGCAAAATTATAGTCCCAACCAGCAATAGCAAATAGCAAACTGATATAAAGGATGAGAATTAGCAGAGTCCCCGCTCCAGTCTATTCTTCACTCTGCCGCCCGGCTGATCTTCCCGCAGAGACGATCTGGGCCCGTCACTCCCCTTCTTAAACAACTCCAGCGGTTGCCTATCGACCTCCGCGCAAAACAAAAACTTCTCACTCTAGGCTTCGAGGCTGCCCATCACCTCGTCCCTTCCTACCTCTCCTCCCTTCTCTCTTTCCACCGCCCACCCCGCACGCTCCGCTCCTCCGCCGCCCACCTCCTCGCCGTCCCTCGGTCTCGCCCGTCCCGCCGTCGACCCTTGGGCCGCGTCCTCCCGCGGTCCCGGATCGCCCTCCCTCCTCACCTCCGCCAAACTGATTCTCTTCCCCTCTTCAAAACCCTACTTAGAGCTCGCCTCCTCCGAGAGGCCTTCCCAGACTGAGCTCCCCTTTTCCCTCTGCTCCCTCACCGCCCCCCTTCACCTCTCCGCGGCTAAACCCTCTTCTCCCCCCTTTCCCTCTCCTCCTCCCCCTCTCCCGCCCCATCCCCTCGGCACTGTACTCATCCGCTCGACTGTCTATATCTTCATTACCCTACTTATTTTGTTAATGAGCTGTACATCGCTTTGATTCTATTTATTTGCTATTGTTTTAATGAGATGTTCTTCCCCTCGATTCTATTTATTGCCGTCGTTCTTGTCTGTCTCCCCCGATTAGACTGTGTGCCCGTCAAAGGGCAGGGACTGTCTCTGTTACCGACTTGTACATTCCAAGCGCTCAGTACAGTGCTCTGCATATAGTAAGCGCTCAATAAATGCTATTGAATGAATGGTCATTTTATAGGCTTTAAGAAGAAAACAGCAAACCAATACAGAATATTAGCCAACCTATAATATAATAATAATTATTATTATGGTCCTTGTTAATCACTTACTATGTGCCAAGCACTACCTGATCAAGTCTAGCGTATCTTATCAATAGCCACATGGAATTATACACTCCATTCATCCTTCCCTCAGCCCCTCAACACTTATGTTCACACCCATGCTCTATTTATTGATATTATTGCCTGACTCTCCCTCTCGACTACCGTGGGCAGGGAACATGTTTACCAACTCTGTTGGATTGTACTCTCCCAAGTGCTTAGAACAGTGCTCTGCACACAGGAAGATCTCAATAAATATCATTGATTTTCACCTGTGACCAAATAGCCGTTTCTCCGTTTGACGGGCCCGATGCCAGAACACATCTTAACTTTTACTTCTTATTCATGTAAGGTAGTCTCCTGTGTTTCCAAATTATTCACCTTCCAGATGGTCAACTGTGTTCTACCCTGGAGCTACCAGGACTATTTGGGCGAAACAAACTCCCCATTAAATTCTCTATACATTGGGCATTATCACCTCAAGCATTCCTAACAGTTCCTAGTCATAACTATTTTTCTTATTCGTCCCATGGGCCCTTATTGTATTAGAAATCAATTTTTAATCAGTCACTGGCATTTACTGAACACTTTCAGTGTTTGCAGGAGGCACTTGGAAGAGTACAACAGGTTAAGTAGGCATGATCCCCGTCCTTAAGAAGCTCGTAATCTAGTGAGAGGAGCTTATTAGAAGCACTGTGGCTTAGTGGATAGAGCACGGGCCTGAGAGTCAGGAGGACCTGGGTTCTGATCCCGGCTCTGCCACGAGTCGGCTGTGTGGCCTTGGGTAAGTCGCTTAACTTCTCTGGGCCTCAGTTACCTCAGCTGTAAAATGGGGATAAGGATGCCCTTGTGGGACAGGTTCTGTGCTCAACCTGATGGATTTGTATCTACCCCGGAGCTTAAAACAGTGCTTGGAACTTAACGAGTACCATGATTATTATTATTGTATTTTCACTGTGCTATTTGATGTCATCTGCACTACATATTGTTGGGATCAAAGTGAAGCAGAGATAATGATCGTCATAGGGAGGGGCCAAAAAAGACACCGAAAGAAAAGGAGAGAAAGAGGCAGAGGCTCAGAGACCAAATGACGCAGAGGAAAAGGCAGCAGAGGAGAGAGACCCAGAGAGAAAGAGAGAGTCAAAAAGAAGGGAGGAAGCAGAGTGGAAGCAACGAGGTAATAACAGAGAGATAGGAAAGCAAGTGGAGGAATCAATCCATCGTATGTATTGACCGCTTGCTGGGTGGAGAGGATTGTACTGAGCGCTTGGGAGAGTACAATACAAGAAAGTTGGTAGATTCATTCATTCAATAGTATTTATTGAGCGCTTACTATGTGCAGAGCACCGTACTAAGCGCTTGGAATGGACAAGTCGGTAACAGATAGAGTCCCCGCCCTCTGATGGGCTTACAGTCTAATCGGGGGAGGCGGACAGACAAAAACAATAACAATAAATACAGTCAAGGGGATGAACATCTCATTAAAACAATAACGAATAAATAGAATCAAGGTGGTGTATATCTCATTAACAAAATAATAGAATCAAGGTGATGTACATCTCATTAACAAAATAAACAGGGTAATGAAAATATATACAGTTGAGGGGACGAGTACAGTGTTGAGGGGAGGGAAAGGTGGGGGGAGGAGCAGAGGGAAAGGGGGGATGTGTTCCTTGCCCACAGAGAGCTTAGAGTCTAGAGGGGGAGACAGACAATAATGTAAATAATTTCCTCCTGTTTCCTCTAACTCCGGGTGACTCAACCGACGAGTAGATGCTCTGACCAACCACATGGTTCCTGAGCCAAGGAGATGCTCCAAGGTAAGCCTCCCTCTCCCTGGTCTTCATCTTTGTACCTGGTCTTCATCTTTGTACCTGGTCGTGCACTAGCCCAGGCACGACAAGATGGTGGCCACGACATCCCAAATAAGGTGGCTCGATAGCCTCGGTTCAGGTCAGTCAGGAGGATACAGAATTGAGTGGGACACGGAGACGAGCAGGCCGTGGAGTTTGGTAAGTCTTGGGGGTCAGTAATAATACTAATGATGATGGTACTTGTTAAGCAGCATGGAAGCAGCATGGCTCAGTGGAAAGAGCCCGGGCTTGGCGGTCAGAGGTCATGGGTTCGACTCCCGGCTCTGCCACTTGTCAGCTGTGTGACTGTGGGCGAGTCACTTCACTTCTCTGCGCCTCAGTTACCTCATCTGTAAAATGGGGATTAAGACTGTGAGCCTCATGTGGGACAACCTGATTACCCTGTATCTACCTCAGCGCTTAGAACAGTGCTCTGCACATAGTGAGCACTTAACAAATACCAACATTATTATTATTAAGTGCTTCCTATGTGCCGTGCACTGTTCCTAGCACTGGGGTAAATAAAAGGTAATCGGGTTGTCCCACATGGGGCTCACAGTCTTAATCCCCATTTTACAGATGAGGTAATTGAAGCAAAGAGAAGGTACGTGACTTGTTCAAGGTCACACAGCAGACAAGTGTCAGAGGCATTATCAGAATCCACATCCTGTGACTCCCAAGCCCCTGCTCTTGCCACTAGGTCATGGAACAGGACTTAGAGGTTGACAGAACGTATCTTTGATAATGTTATTTTGGTTTGGGGTTTTTTTGGGGTTTCTTGGTATCTGTTAAGTGCTTACTTTGTGCCAGTCACTGTTATTAAGCACTGGGGCAGATTCAAGTTAATCTGACCGGACACAGCCCCCTCCCACACGGGGCTCACAGTCTGAATCCCCATTTTACAGAGGAGGTAACTGAGGACCAGAGGATTGAAGTGACTTGCCCTACGTCATGCAGCAGGCAAGTGGAGGAACTGGGATTAGAACCCAGGTCCTTCTGACTCCCAGGCCTGGGCTTTATCCTCAAGGCCACGTTATTTCTAAGCACTAGGCACTACGCATTTGTTAGTGACTGTCTGCTGAGTATTCTGCTAAATCCCAGAGTAGATTAAACAATTCGGACACACCCTCTGTCCCCTTAGGGCCTGTGGTCAGTGGATATGAAGGTCTGTGGGACCTCACCTGGATGAGATGACTGAATTTGGGGCCTCAGATTATTTTTTTAACGGTATCTAAGTGCTTACTATGTGTCAAGCGCCGTCCTAAGTGCCGGATTTTTGTGACATGATGCAACACTGAGCCTGACTATAACATCCAGAACCCAAAAGAATACTGGATCTGAGATAACCGAACCACCTAGACTTGATCATAGTGATTGACAGATGTTTTCTCCTCCATGTGCTTCTAAATGGAGCTTTATCTGAAGTATCTGTGGTCTTAGGCTGATTCGTTATTCCTGCCCTAAGGTACTTCCTAGAGCAATAAACGTTTAGGGTAACCCCTCCAACGAACGAATCCATCCATCCACCAACATTATTTATGGACCGCTTATTGTGTGCGGAGCCCAGAACTAAACACTGAGGAGAGCACTATTCGACAGAGTTGGTAGACATGATTCCTGCCCGCGGTGAGTGTACAGTGTAGAGGGAAAGACAGGCATTGATAGTAATAAATAATTTACAGATCTGTAAATTCAGTGTTTTACACCCAGGAAGAGCTCAATAAATTTCACAGATCAATCGATATCCCTGTATATTGCTGCAGCCACGACCCAGCATCCATAAAACCAATTCCATAATGCCCTGTTCGACCGAGTCAAGCAAACATCTACCTCCCTACTCTCTATATCCTCGTTCAGGGTTTGGAAGTCTAGATCCAGCTATGTTAAGTGCTTACTATGTGCCCAACACTATCCTAAGCACTGGGGTAGATAAAAGATAATCACATCAGAAACTAGTCTCTGTCCCTCATGGGGCCCACTGTCTAAGAAGAAGGAAGAGCAGATATTCTGTATTTTACAGATGAGGAAACGGGCTAAATGACTTGCCCAAGGTCATACAGCAGGCGCATGGCAGTGTCAGAATTAGAACTCAGGTCCTCGGATTCCCAGGCCCGTTTTCTTTCCTCTAGGCCATGCTATGTGGCTTCAGACTAGTCATTTAAATGTTCTTTGCCTCAGTTTCCCTATCAGCAAAATTGGGATAATGATGCCAGCCTCTCTACCCTAGAAGGGATATTGTTAGGGCAAAATGAGATGAGTAACGTGAATGCTTTGGGAAAATAAAAGAACCATACAGATTCTAGGTATTATTAATATAAGGCTGATGGTATCTACCATCGCTGCAGTGACACGAGCTGTTGTTATCGCAAATGATGCAGCCGTTTCCTACTCCGGCTGGAGATGAGAAATGGCACGTTACAAAAAAAAAAAAAAAGCAACGCCAGCCACCTGAAACGGGCTTTGTGGAGACCCACCTTTTGAGTCGGGATGCTAGGGCGGTAAGATAATAGGCGGTATTCTTCCAGCCCTGTAGATGCACCCCGAACAAAGAAATGCTGACATCCTGATGGATAATTGCTCTCAGTACATTATCAGATTATCCGCTGTGCATAGTCATTAACGCATAATCGGCATAATGTGTTTACTAGCCACTTCAATAATGAGCTACTGGCAGGCCGCGTTAGCCGACAAGGTGGAGTCGGTGAGCGGAGTGGAAAATCATTTTTCTTCTTTTAGTCAGAGGTGATCATTGTGTCTGCAATTGGGGAGGAGAGAGCTTGACTCCGTGGAAAGAGCGTGGGATTGAGAATCAGAAGGCCAGCTAGGTGACCTTAGGCAAGTCACTGGCCCGCTAGGTGACCTTGGGCAAGTCATTTTACCTCTCAGGGTCCTCACCGATAAAATGAGGATAAGATGCACGCCAAGTTCCCTTGGGTACAGGTCTCACATGTCTCCTATGTCAAGTCTCATAACGTTATATCTAGCCCAGTGTGTAGAAAATACTAAGTGCCTAATAAATGCTATTATTAATATTTGTGTCATTAATTAAGGGAAGCACAAATGGTAAAAATGGTGGTTTATAAATCCCTAAATAGAAATCAAACTCAGGCCTGAAAATGGAATGTAATAATAGTAGTCTTCCAATAAGCCTCCCAGGTCGAATCACCAGGACCCTAAATCTCATCACGCATCCAGTCACCTCTTGCACTTACGTGATTATTTATGCCATCTTCAGCACGTATATGTATGCCTGTGTAGATTTATTTGATCGGACGGTTAATTTAATTGACGCTGCTTGCCTGGTTTGTGACTGTTTCTGTGCGAATCTCCCCCGTTAGAGTGGAAGTTCCTTGTGGGCGGAAGACAAGTCCTGGGCTTCTGTTGTACGTAACAAGGGCATAGTCTGGCACGTTGCATTCAGTTGGCACCGAACCAGTCCGTCACATTTATTCATTCAATCGTATGGATTGAGCGTTTACCGCGTGCAGAGCTCTGTACTAAGCACTTTGGGAGAGTACAATACAGCAGAGGTGGTTGACACGGTCTCTGCCCACAAGGAGCTTACAGTCTACAGGGGAAACAGACGTTAATATAAATAAATGAATTATGGATACGTACATAAGCGCTGTGGGGCTGAGGGGGAGGTGAATAAATTCCATTATGACTAACACCGTGACGGTTACGGCTTAGAGCTGGAGCTGTGTCATTTTGCTCTAAAGGGTCATCCACAAGAACCACCTGCCTGTCAGGATTTCTGTTAAGCCTGTCCACACTGCAGAACAGCGGAGGTGGTTCTCCGATCAGAAGGCTTCAGCGCAAATGACCTGGGCCCATCGGGAATTCCCTGACTTTCAGTGCTCTGACTAGAACTCAGGCTTCTGTGTTCTGCGTTTCTAAGGATCCAGCAGCAAGGCTTGGGGAGAAGTAGTAATAGCTAGTAACAGAAAGGGTGTCGGAAGAGACGCAGCGGAGAAGAGAAGCAGAGGGGGCCTACTAGGTAGGACGCTGTTCGGAAGTCATAAGGACCCGGGTTCTAATCCCCCTCCGCCACTCGTCCGCTAGGTGGCCTCGGGCAAGTCGCTCTGTGCCTCGGTTACCTCATCTGTACAGTGGGGATTAAGACTGTGAGTCCCACACGGGGCACGGACCGCGTCCAACCGGATTAGCTTGCAACTGCCTCAGTGCTTAGTACAGTGCCTGGCACATGGTAAACAACACCATAAAAACAAAAAGAAATATGTATTATGTGTGGGGGTGGGGTGGAGAAGCAGCGTGGCTCCGTGGAAAGAGCCCGGGCTTTGGAGTCGGAGGTCATGGGTTCGAATCCCGGCTCCGCCACTTGTCAGCTGGGTGGCTGTGGGCGAGGCACTTCACTTCTCTGGGCCTCAGTTCCCTCATCTGTAAAATGGGGATTAAGACTGTGAGCCCCACGTGGGACAACCTGATTCCCTTGTGTCTACCCCAGCGCTTAGAACAGTGCTCTGCACATAGTAAGCGCTTAACAAATACCCACATTATTATCAACATGCCTTCATGGGTAGAGCACAGTCTTGGGGGTCAGAAGGACATGGGTTCTAATCGCGCCTCCGTGACGTGTCTGCTATGTGACCTTGAAATCATTTCACTTCTCTAGGCCTCAGTTCCCTCATTTGAAAAATGGGGATTAAGGGATTCTGTCCAACCTGATTGACTTGTATCAACCCCGGGGCTTAGAACAGTGCTTGGCGCATAGTAAGGGCTTAATGAGCACCATTATTCTTAATCATTATTAGCTATTCGTTCATTCAACAGTATTTATTGCTCGCTTACTATGTGCAGAGCACTGTACTAAGCGCTAGGAATGGACAAATCGGTAACAGATAGAGACAGTCCCTGCCCTTTGACGGGCTCACGGTCTAATCGGGGGAGACGGACAGACGAGAACAATAACAATAAATAGAATCCTCTGGAGTGAGAAAACGGAGTCTTTTTCCCAGTTAAGCACTTTAATCGGTAACTTAAAGTTTCAAAGTGGCCCTGTTGTTCAGCTCTCTCTACAAACATTTCTTTCTCTCAGAGTCGCCCGACCACTGAGCCCCATATTTGGTAAACTTTACGCGTCGGAGGAAGTACACGGCCCTTCGGTACGAATCACGCGACTCATCACTTTCCTTCAAAGTTTTCCCCTGGAAAACATCTGTTTGGCATTCTCTGCTTCATTCCATACATCTTCATAAACGGACCATCTGTACAGTGCTCCGTACTTCCTGTTCAGTCCATAAACAAAATACGCCTATTCCGTATTCACCGGATTCCTCTCCAGTCACGCTTCGGAAAATTTTGGGCAACAAGATACGAAGGGAATCGTCCCTTTATCTCTATCTGTGACTAGCAGGATTCTTATCGATTTTCTGGGCCAGTCTTTGTAAGAGAACCAGATGGCACTTATCAACAAACCCAAATTCCGTTACTAAAAAAGCAGGCCCATGCACCACTCGTGGAGTATTTCTGATAACTTTTGAAACCAGCATCTTTTGCCTTAAGGCATGCCTTCGGGGACAGAAATGATCACGTCGGCTTTATCACCCACAGATGGACTCCTTTACGGAGGTGTAGGGACACAAGGGATGGAACACGGCCAATGGAGGGTATCATTTAAACAAAAACGAAAAATAATCCACAACTCTATTCACAATTTTCAGTTTCCAAACAAGCTGCGACACTCTCAAAAATAGAGTCTGCAATCTGGTTCCTGGAAGCTAAATATTACTATTCATCGGCGTCCACTAACTCGATTTTATTCCGCAAAGGGCCTAGCGCCGTATTCTGAGTACAGTAAGTGCCCACTAAATACCCTCTCCCTTCTCGACGGGACTAAGCCAAGCAAGTTTGTCCTCAAGGGGGAAACACGGAGTGGGACTGAATTCCACAGAACGAGGTGGTCACGGGATTGCATCCCCACGTCGGTCTTTTGGGTGGCCGAGGGCCGCCAGGAGCAGAGGGGTTTTCTATAGAAATGTTCAGGTCATGTCACTCCTCACAAAGATCCAGTGGTGACTGCCCATCTACCTCAGGTTAAATAGAAATTGCTCACCACTAGCTTTAAAGCAGTCAATCCCCTTGCCCCCTCCTACCTCACCTCACTACTCTCCTATCACAGCCCAGTCCACGCACTTCGCTTCTCTAACGCTAACCTTCTCACTGTACCTCAACAGCATCTATCTCACCGCCGACCTCTCGCCCACTTCCAGCCTCTGGCGTGGAACGCCCTTCCTCCTCGTATCCGACAGACAATTAATCTCCCCCCTTCAAAGCCTTATGGAAGGCCCATCTCCCCCAAGAGCCCTTTCCCTGATTAAGCCCTCCTTTCCTCTTCTCTCCCTCCCTTCTGTGACACTGTGCCTGTCTCACACAGGACTCGAGCTCTTATTCCCCATTTTACAGACGAGGTAACTGACGCACAGAGTAGCGAAGTGACTTGCCCGAGGTCATACAGCAAAGAGTGGAGGAGTCGGGATTAGAACCTAGATCCTTCCTACTGCGGGGGAGGCCTGTGTTCTAGCCACTGGGCCAGGGTGATTTGATCAGCCCAGATCATACAATATCAACAATAGGTGAGCCTCTCAGGAAGAAACTTATCTTGGGAAGAGGCTTTTTCTGACAAGTCGGCATTTACTTCTCAAAATGATCTGGAAAAACATTTTTCCTCTCCTGGTCGTAGAGAAACAGGGATGAGGGAGGTCAACAAGTCCATCCCCCTGCTCACCAGCAGGACTATTCATTAGATTGGAAGCTCCACAAGGGCTAGGATAATATATATGTTCTATTTCTATGGCACTCCTCCAAACACTTCGATCAGAGCTCTGTGCCTGTTAGGTATTCAATAAATACTACGCAATAAATGAAGGAATGATCGACAGAGAGCCATCCGCCGCTTGAGGAAAAGGGCATTTCCCTTTGAACAGACACGCGGCATGATGCAACGGATAGAGCATGGGCCTCGGAGTCAGAAGGCCACGAGTTCTAATTCCGGCTCTGCCACTTGTCTGCTGTGTGACCTTGAGCAAGTCATTTCACTCCTCTGTGACTCCGTTACCTCATCTGTAAAATGGGGATTGAGACGGTGAGCCCCACGTGGGACAGGGACTGTGTCCAACCTGATTTGTTTGTAACGACCCCAGCACTTAGTACAGTGCCTGGCACATAGTAAGCACTTAATAAATACCATCATTATTATTATTATTATTATTGAGGAATGGGAATATGGTAAGTTGAGGGGGAAGAGACGAAAGATAGAGTTATGACACACCTGGAGTAGAATCTCTGGAAAATGTCTTGAAAAACTGACTCAGGTTAAATTAAATATGAAAAGGAAACTGATCTAGGAATCTCGATCTAGTTGATCTGGGGTTGGTAATTGAATGCCAGCGTTAAGGAGGCAGTGTGGTCAAATGGAAAGAGCATGGGCACTGGGAATCAGAAGACCACGATTTTAATCTCACTCCACCACTTGCCTGCTGCGGAACCTTGGGCAAATCACTTAACCCCTCTGAGCCTCAATTTCTCTATTTGTAAAATGGGATAAAATACCTGTTCTCCCTCTATTAATGGATAATAAGAATAGCTTGTTTTGCATCCACACCAGTGATTGGCATGCAATAAGAAATGAATAAATGAATAAATCAATTAGACTGTAAGCTCGTCGGTGGGCAGGGACTGTCTCTACCTGTTGCCGATTTGTCCATTCCAAGCGCTTAGTACAGTGCTCTGCACATAGTAAGCGCTCGATAAATACTATTGAATGAATGAATAAATAGCCTTATCATTATCATGTCCACCTGTCCCAGCGGGTCCCCTGTCTCACACTCGTTAGGCAGAGGAGAGATTGTGCTCGCATCTCTTTTCATGATCCTGGATGGTTTGATGGGGTTGACTCGGTTTTTTATTGTTGTTTGCTTTTTTTATGTATTTGTTATGTGCTTATTATGTGCCAGGCACCGTATTAAGTCCTTCTGACTCCCAGGCCCATGCTTTATCCACTAGGCACACTTCTTCTCTTAGCTTCTCTTCTCATATCTGCCCTCGGATCACCAAATTCACCCGTTTCGTGAAGCGACTCGAACGGTAAACTCGTTCGTCAGACAGGAACCGTGGCCGTGAGGCTTCTACTCCTAACGCCCAAGAGAAGCCTATAAAAATCTGGATTGTTCAGTAGATGGAGATCTGAAAATGTTGAACTCCCGCTATTCATGCCACATTTCTCAGGAGTGCTATTGCTTAAGAATAACATACGCAAAAAATCGAATGGCGCTTCTTTAAATGTCGCCCTCTCCATGCACGAAGTTATCTCCAGAAGCAAATGAGACAGAAAATACAATCTAGAGATGGATGCTGTGACGGTAATTCAGCAGGTAGCCTCTAATGCTGTGGTTACAACTGGATCTTAGACAACCGACAAAGAGAAAAACAAATTAAGAATGCCAGCAAGTCTTTGAGGGAACAACGATGTTAAAAACTTCATCCTACCTCAACTCATTGAACTCCTCCTACGGCCCAGCCCACACACCTCTAGAGCCTCCCCGCCTCTAAAACTAACCTTCTCGCTGTACCTCCATCTCGTCTTTCTCCTCGCCGACCCCTTTCCCTCATCCTCCCCCTAGTCTGGAACTCCCTCCCCGTCCATATAAACCAGATCGGCCGCTCTCTCTGTCTTCAAAGCATTATTAAGGTCACAACTCCTCTAAGAGGCCTTCCCCCATTAAGCCCTCTTTTTCCCAGCTTGCTCTCCCTTCTGCATCATCTTTGCACTTCGATCCATGATTTATGGACATTACTCCACCCTACCCCCAACCCCACAGCACTTGTGTACGTATCTTGAAATTATATATTATAAATTACTTATAGTTATATAATATATAATTATATTATAATGTATAGTTATAATTATGAATAATGACATTATTCATACTAATGTCTGTCTCCCCTTCTAGGCTGAAAGCTCATTATGGGCAGGGAACGTCTGCTAATTCTGTTGCATTGTTCTCTCCCAAGAGCTTAGTCCAGTGCTCTGCACATAGTAAGTGCTCAATAAATACCACTGGATGATTGATGAATTCAGGGAGCAGTAGGGGACTCTACTAATATATTACTGAGACAGGGGTTTTGTCACAGGGAGTAAACCGGTTTTCCTACGGTGTTTCATCACCCTCGTTGGACTGTGAACCCCATAGGGGACAGGTATTAAATAAAAAATAAATTAAGGTATTTTTTAAGCGCTTACTATGTGCCAGGCACTGCATTAAGCATTGGTGTGGATACAGGAAAATCAGGTTGGACACAGTCCCTGTCCCCCATGGGGCTCACAGTCTGAATCCCCATTTTACAGATGAAGGAACTGAGGCCCAGAGAAGTGAATTGACTTGCCCAAGGTCACATAGCAGACAAGTGGTGGAGCTGGAATTAGAACCCATGATCTTCTTACTCCCAGGCCCTTGCTCTATGCACTATGCCACGCGGACGGGAAAAGCGAGGTAGTTCTTGAGACACAGTAAGCACTTAAATATATTGATGATAATAATAATAATCCATTATCAGCGTCAGTCAGAAGGGTAGGATGGATGCCCTACTGCTACTTGTGTTTCCTCCTCTAGACTGTAAGCTCACTGTGGGCAGGGAAAGTGTCTGCTTATTGTTTTCCAAGCGCTTTGCACACAGTAAATGCTCCATAAATACCATTGAATGAATGAATGAAATGAAAAGACTCCCTCTCAAACGGAAGGTGGGTTAAACAGATCCCGCTGCCGTGATCTCTACTGGGTCAACAATACCAAAGTCCAAGAATACGCTCAATGCTCCGGCTCCCGAGTAATGCTCATCATGACATGACCTCACTAGGCATCACCTCATGGCTCTCAAATTTAGCATCTCTGTGTACTGGACGTCACTGAAGGAAATTAAAACAACCATACAATCGCTATAAATAAGAATAATAATGATGGCATTTGTTAAGCATTTACTATGTGCCAAGCACTGTTCTAAACGCTGGGGGAGATACAAGATCAGGGGGAGATACAAGATCATCAGGTTGTCCCATGTGAGGCTCACAGTGTTAATCCCCATTTTCTAGATGAAGGAACTGAGGCACAGAGAAGTGAAGTGACTTGCCCAAGGTCACACGGCAGACAAGTGCGGAGCAGGGATCAGAACCCATGACCTCTGACTCCCAAGCCCATACTCTTTCCACTGTCACACTGCTTCTCATAGCCAGGTTGCTATGGAAGAATAGGCCTCTCTGAGAGATTAGGACCATTTCTAATCCCCCCCATGTATTCTCTCCTAGAGTTTAGTAATAATAATTGTGGCATTTATTGAGCACTTGCTATTTACAACGTTCTAAGCACTGGGGGGTGAATACAAGTAAATAGGATTGGGCACAATCCCTGTCCCACAAGGGCTCACAATCTTAATCCCCATTTTACAGCTGAGGGAACTGAGGCACAGAGAAGTTAAGTGGCTTGCTCCAGTTCACACAGCAGACACGTGGCAGAGCCGGGATTAGAAACCAGGTCTTTCTGACTTCCGGACCCATGCTCTAACCACTAGGCCATGCTCCTTCTTGATTAGTAGAGTTGTGGAACATAGTGAGTGCTTAATAAATACTATCTACTCCTACTACTATCTACTCCAGTGCTTAGTACAGTGCTTGGGATATGGCAGGCATTTAAAAATACTATAATAATAATGATGATACTCTCCAGAAATGTCATTATAACCCCCCTCCCCCCCGCAACATCCCACAAGCATTCAGGAGATAATGTATTTCTTATATTCTATCTGTATGTTTGTAATGGTCTTTGTTAAGCGCTTACTATGTGCCAGGCAGTGTATTCATTCTTTCATTCAATCATATTTATTGAGCGCTTACCGTGTGCAGAGCGCTGTACTGAGCCCTTAGGAGAGTACGATAGAATAATAGACACATTCCCTGCCCACAACAAACTTACATTCTAGAGGGACGAGCTTTCAGGCGCTCAGATAGACACAAGCTAATCAGGTTGGACACAGTCCGTGTCCCACACGGGGCTCACAGTCCTAGTCCTCATTTCACAGAGGAGGTAACTGAGGCATAGAGAAGTCGAATGACTTTCCCTAGGTCACACGGCAGACGAGTGGCCGAGACAAGATTAGAACCCGGATCTCCTGATTCCCAGGCCTTGTTCTTTCCTCTAGGCCATACTGCTCCAGAGCAAAAGGTTGCCCTTCAGGTCCATCTCGAATGGCCTTGGTGGTCCAGAGCCCAAAGTAATTGAGGAACTAAAATTTGTTTGAGGAATCATGAATCCCAGATCATGAGAGCTTTTCAGCCCATTGAACCCCAAAATGGGTAATCTCTCGATAAAACCACTGATGGGGGCAAAGATAAAACAGTATATCCTCATTGCCTCTTGAGGAAACCATAGCAGTGCCGTGGCGGAAAGGCAAAGCACATTTAGAATTTTGACCACAAACCATTCATTTCGAAGGAAATCATTTCATTTAACATGCAAGTTCCTGTCCTGTAACTCCTGGAGCTACTTTGACTCTCAGTTCAGCTCAAGGGGAGAACGTAATATTTCTTCAGAAGATTTTCCATCAGCGATTGTCCGCGAGGGGTAACGTTACCTCACAGACTACGATCAGACTCACCATCAGCAGTATTTATTGAGTAGCAAGCTTGGGGACAGACAGACTAATTACAAATTGGGATCTCTGGCCTTGAGGGTTTTAGGAACTAAAGGAGGAGTTGACAGCTTAATGAGGTCAGGTGAGGTAACTGCTAAATGGTTTTAAATTCAATAACCCTGGGATGAATAAGGTAAACTCTGCCCCAGAGAGCAACCCACTAAAAGTTGGTCGGACCTCATTACACCACAAATCTCACAGGTTACGTCAGTGAGCTTTGAGCTGCTCTCATATAAACTTACCCAAACTTCCAGAATGAGTCTTCATATTGGCTCATGTTGAACTCTGACTCTTCAAAATGGAGGCACCCAGTGAAATCCAGGAATCTGAGTATTTTGTAACTCTTTCGATTCGTGGAAAATGCAGTGTATTCTGGGCCTGAGAAATGCTACCTCATAAGCTCCGTGAGGGCAGGAATCGTGTCAGCTACCTTTAACGTAACAAGCGGAACCAGCGTGGTCTAACGGCTAGAACACGGGCCTGAGAGTCAGATGGACCTGGGTTCTAATCTTGACTCCGCCACTGTCTGCTGGGAGACCTTGGGCCAATCATTGCACTTCTGTGTCCTTCAGTTTACCTCACCTGTAAAATGAGGAGCAAGACCGTGAGGCCCATGTGGGGACAAGAACTGTGTCAAACCTGATTAAATTGTGTCTACCCCATAGCTTAGTAACAGCTCCCGACACCTAATAAGCACTTAACAAATACTATTTTTAAAAAAGAGTCATGCCTACTTCCTTTAACGTACCAATCTCTAGTAATAATAATAACAATAATAATAATAATTACAGTATTTGTAGAGTAAGCACTGGAGAAACAACGTGGCCTAATAGAAAGAGCACGGGCTTGGGATTTTACAGATTTCACAGATGAGGTACCTGAGGTACAGAGAGGATAATTGACTTGCTCAAGGTCACACGACTGATAAGTGGCAGAGCCAGGATCAGAACCTACAACCTCTGACTCCCAAGCCCAGACACTTTCCACTAAGACTCACTGCTTCTCTCTCACCGACGGGAGTGTCTTCTTCAAAAATGGAACACGCATATATAATGAGGAATAGCTACATTTACGTTTATATATATATATACACATTTATACGTATACATGTATACATTTAAACGTATACATGTATACATTTATATGTCACATGTATCCATATATACCTGTATGATTATACAGAGGCATCCCCTGTTACGATATTCCTTTAAGCATCATGGAAAGAACATGGGCCGGGGATTCGGGGACCTGGGTTCTGATCACGGCTCTGCCACTTGTCTGGTCTGTGATCTTGGGCAGGCAACGACGACTCCGGGCCTCATTTTCCTCTTCTGGAAAATGGGTATTAAGTCTGTGATCTCCCTGCCACCTAGAGTGTGAGCCCCCTGTGGGGTAAGGACTGTGTTTGACCTCATTTTCTTATATCTATCACAGACCTTTAGGGCTTGGTGTTTAGTGCTTGATGCATATCAAGAGCTTACCAGATTCCACTCTCCCGATCAGTCCACAATTGGAATATTGAACATTAATGGTGTGTTTGTTATATGTGGTCTCTGTGGGATAGCACTACTCCTGCCCTGAAATGCCCTCCCTCCTCAAGTCTGCCAGACAGTCACACGTCGCCCCTTCAAAGCCTTACTGAAGGCTCACCTCCTCCAAGAGGTCTTCCCAGTCTAAGTCCCCCTTTTCTTCAGCTCCCTCTCCCCTCCCCGTTGCCCCGACTGGCTCCCTTTGCTCTATCCTCCCTCCCCGCCCCACAGAACTTGTGTCTGTATGTACATATCCATAATTCTATTAATTTAGAATTCATACCTGTTTACTTGTTTTGAAAATAATAATAATGATGGCATTTCTTAAGTGCTTACTATGTACCAAGCACTGTTCTAAGCGCGGGTGGGCGGGGCGGAGGAGGGAATACGAGGTAATCAGGTTGTCCCACATGGGGCTTACAGTCTTCATCCCCATTTTACAGTGGAGATAACTGAGGCACTGAGAAGTTAAGTGATTCGCCCAAAGTCACCCAGCTGACAAGTGGCAGAGCCTGGATTAGAACCCATGACCTTTGACGCCCAAGCCCGGGCTCTTGCCACTGAGCCACGTATATATCCACAATTCTAATTATTTCTACTGATGCTATTGATACCTGTTTACTCGTTTTGCTGTCTGTCTCCTCCCTTCTAGACTGTGAGCCCATTGGGGGCAGGGATTGTCTCTCTCTGTTGCTGAATTGTTCCTTCCAAGTGCTTAGTACAGTGCTCTGCACACAGTAAGCGCTCAATAAATACAATTGAATGAATGAATGAATGAATGTCAGAAGTTCCTGGGTTCGAATCCCAACTCTACCACTTAATAATAATAATAATAATAATGATTGTAGTACTTGTTAAGCACTTACTACATGCCAAGCACTGTTTTAAGCGTTGGGGTAGATACAAGTTAATCAAGTTGGACTCAGTCCCTGCTCCCCGTGGGACTCACACTCTTAATCCCCATTTTACAGAAGAGGTGACTGATGTGCGGAGAATTTAAGTGACTTACCCAAGTTCACGTAGCAATCACATAGCAGAGCCAGGAATAGAACCCAGGCCCTCTGACTCCCAGGCCCGTGCTCTGTCCGCTAAATCACGCTGCTTCTCTCACTTGTGTGCTGTGTGAGCTTGGGCAGGTCATTTACCTTTCAATGTGCTTCACTTGCCTCATCTGTAAACTGGAGATTAAGACTGAGCCCCACGTGGGACAGGAACTGCGTCCAACCTCGTTACCTCATTTTCACGTATCAGCCCCAGGGCTTAGTATAGTGCTTGGCACAGAGTAAGCGCTCAAGAAATGAAAAGCAGTTTGGCCCCGTGGACGGAACAGGGGCTTGGGAGTCCGAACGACCTAACTCGTCTCTGCCACTTGTCTGCTGTGTGACCTTGAGCAAGTGAGTTCACTTCTCTATGCCTCAGTTACCCCATCTGTAAAATGGGGATTGAGGCTGTGAACCCCATAAGAGGCAGGGACTGTGTCCAACCTGATCACCTTGTACCCACCCCAGCGTTCAGTACAGTGATTAGCACATAATAAGCGCTTAAATACCACGAAAAACCAAAACAATAAATACTATCGATTGACTGACGGACTGACTGAGGAAGCAGTGGGAAGGAGAGGGCCCTAACTGAGAAGATGGATAGGAAGCCTGGTTGGCTGGCCAGGGGGAGAGGGTGAGGAAATGGGTTGACGTAGAATCCGAACTCATTCGGGAATTTTTGCTACTGACGGCGTAGCTTCAGCACAGACACCGAAGGGAAACTGCCTCACCAGAAGCAGTGTGGCCTCTGAAGCAGAAGACAATCCCGTGGACGCACCAAAGTACACATACATTTCTGGGCCGGAAGCTGAATACACGTCCAAGAGCCCAGATCCTCTTTATCCGATACAGATTTCCTGCCCGCCTTCACGGGTTCCTTCCCTTTCCACCCCTGCCTTGGCTTCCTCAGAGCGAAGCGGGGCAGCGCCCGCTATCAACAAGCCCCGAGAGACATCTCTCCTCAGCTTTCGTGTGGGAGCCTGACGGGGGGAAACAGGCCACAGCCTGTCCGGGGAAGGCGTTTAATTGTGGACTGTGTACGTGCTTTCTCCTGGGTGCCAGTCAGTCAATCATATTTACTGAGTGCTTACCCTGTGCTGTACGTGCTTTATCCTGGGTGCCAGTCAGTCAGTCGTATTCATTGAGTTCTTACTCCGTGCGGAGCACTGTACTAAGCGCTTGGGAGAAGACAGTGAAACGGTATGAGACACGTTCCCTGTCCACAACTAGCTTGCCCTAGGAACGCTTAACCAGGATCAGTAATGAGCGTGGCAAATAGAAGACCGTGTTCCATAGTGTGCGCTGTCACTTCGGCTTTCAGGGGACATTGTGTACTTGTGGAAGGGTTGTTAATTTATCCCGTGTAATTAAGAGCCATTAAAACGCAGTATTTCACCGTGTGTGTGTCCTTGCGAGTTAAAGAAAGCCTTCTTCGATGATTCTAACAATTTACTGTTTACATGTAGCCAGCGTATGGAGAGAACACATTACAGACTTTGAATGTCTTGGTTTCCTGAATCCCCTCTCAGCACAGATAAGGCAGGTGGAAGGGGAGGAGGAGGGGTGATTTAGTCTTATTTGTTCTAACTCAGCTGCTAGGAGCTCTGGTCTCCTGCTTCTTGTTGATTTCCTGCCTCTATTTTAAAATGCTTTGAACTTCTCTTTCTCTTTCAGTCGAAAGAGATTTCCTGTTTAACTAAATCACAATAGCCTCAGTAAGGAGGGCAGGTTATAACGAAATCATTTACGTCTGTACAGATCCAAGCTCCAACTCATTCTGATGCTAAAATTGCCGCACTGCCTAGGCCGAACCAATAACTTGAAATTCTGCCTCCCGGTGCTCTTGCTTCAGGTTTTCCTGCATGACCAATCTCCAGAGTCAGGTTACTCCTCTGCACTCCGCTTGAGCACGTTGAAAACAAGCCAGTTAGAGATATAGGTCTATAAGCCAGCCAGTTTGCAGGTTTGGGGGATGTGGTCTCTAAGGATGTCTCTTATTTTGTGACCTGATTAGAGGCGTGTAGAATGAGTGAGTGTGTGTTTGTGTATACGCATGACCGTGTGTGCCTGTATGCCTGATTTTGTGTAGGTATATGTGCATGCATTTATGATTATGTGTGTCTATCTGCATGTGGGCCCGACCGCGTGCGTGTCTGTGTTGGGGTGTGTGGGTGCACATAAATGCTTGATTGCGAACGTATACGTGCATGTGTGGGTGCACGTGCATGCTCGATTGTGTAGGTGCCCGTGTGCTTGATCTTTGGGTGTGCATGTGTACATGCATACGCGATTGAGGGAGCATATGGGTGAGCGTAGCTCTTTGTGTGTGTGCACGTGAGTGTTTGATTGTGTATGCGTGTGTGCATGCTTACATATTTGTGGGGGGGTATATGTGCACGTGAACCTGATTGTGTGCATGTGTGTACGTGCGTATGTTCGCATGGATGGCTAGTGTATATATGTGCATGTGTGCCTGGATGAAGGGGGATGTGGGTGGGGGTGTGTCAGTGGGGGTGTGATTCCCCTTCTTCGGATGGGAAGGGGAGGCTATAGGCCCCCGAAACAAGCAAGCCGTTTCTGTTGTTAATCCTCTCAAGAGTCCAGTGGGACGGACTCCCCATAAAATATGTTTATCATCACAGAGGAGGCCAAAGTGGGCAAGTCTAACCCTCACATTAGCATCATCCTCCACATCATCGTCATCAACGTCATCATAACCCACCGATCATTTACGATCCAACCGAACTCCCGATTCAGAGGAAGTCGCTTCAGCAGCCAAAGCCGCGAAAAATGAAGAAGTGCCCAGATCAGAAGGTGTTTCGGTAGAAATCTACTAATGAGGAGGGAATCGGAGATGTTCGCGTCTCCATGAGCAAGCTCTTCCTCAACATAGAGAACCTGGAGGGAATAACTCAGGATTTGAAAGACATCAGCCTCACTACCATCATCAAGAATGGTGAGCAAACCATTGCCCGTGAGATTCGATTCGGAATCTTTCCGGACAGTCACGGTTTCACCACTTTTATCTCCACCACCCATTGTCTACTGGAAAGATCACAGCCCTGAGAATCAGACTTTGGGTTCTAATCTAGAGGAGCAACGTGACTTAATGGAAAAAGCCCGAGCCTGGGAATCAGAAGATCCGTATCTAATCCTGGCTCCGCCACATGCCTGCTATGTGACCTTGGACAAGTCACTTCACTTCTCTGGGCTTCAGTTCCCTCATCTGCAAAATGGGGATTCAATCAATCAATCAGTGGTATTATTGAGCGCTTACTATGTGCAGAACACTATACTAAGCACTTGAGAGAATATGAAACAACAGAATTAGCAGTCACGTTCCCTGCCCCAAATGAACTTTCAATACCTGCTCTCCCTCCCACTGGGGAGAGTAATTGTCGGATATTAAGAGGAAGGGCGTTCCAGGCCGGAGGCAGGACGTGGGCCAAAGGTCTGCGGCAAGATAGACGACATCAAAGAAGCCACAGGACCTCTAGATTCTTTCCACAGAGAAGCTGCATTGCCTAGTGGATAGAGAATGGGCCTGGGAGTCGGAGGATCTGGGTTCTAATCCTGACTCTGCCACATACCCTCTGTGTGACCGTGGGCTGGGCAAATCACACCTTCTCTGTGACTCAGTTGCGTCATCTGCAGGGGTTTCAATGTCTGGTCTTCTCTCTACTTTCTCTGTGAGCCCCAAGTGGGACCTGATTATCTTGTTTCTACCCCAGAGCTTAGTATAGTTCTTGGAATAGTGTAAGCCCTTAACAAATACCAGTTATTATTTTTACTGTTATTTCATCGCTCTTACAAAAGTTTATGAAACTAGCAATTCATTCATTCATTCGATTGTATTTATTAAGCACTTACTGTGTGCAGAGCACTGTACTAAGCACTTGGGAAAGTACAACAATAAACGGTGACATTCCCTGCCCACAATGAGCTCAGAGTTTAGAGGTGGGGAGACAGCCGTCAATATAATAAATAAAATGACTCTATTTATGGCCGTCGTTCTCGTCCGTCCGTCTCCCCCGATCAGCCCGTGAGCCCGTCAAACGGCAGGGACCGTCTCTATCTGTTGCCGACTCGTTCGTTCCAAGCGCTCAGTCCGGTGCTCTGCACGTAGTAAGCGCTCACTAAATACTACTGAATGAAATGAACGAATATACCTAAGTGCTGTGGGGCCGGGAAGGAGGGAGAGCACAGGGACCGAGTCAGAACAATTCAGAAGGGAGTGGGAGAAGAGGAAAAGTGGGGTTTAGTCTGGGAAGGCCTCTTGGAGGAGATGCGTCTTCTGCGGGGCTTTGAAGGAGGGAGAGTAATTAACTGATCGATTAATTGATTTAATAACAGATACTAAATAAATAAATACATAAATTGAAGTTGCCCTGCCTGGCTCTTTCCCAATTCAAGTTAGAATAATCCAGAATCCAGACTAAAGCTGGATCGTTGGGCCAAATCTACTCAGTTGTGTCTCATCTGTAAAGTACCTCATCTGTAAATCCCAGTCCACGTGGGAGTGGGACTATGTCCAACCTCATTATCTCGTATCTACCCTAGTGCTTAGAACAGTGTCCGGCACATAATAAGCGCTTAACAAACGTCATTAGTCCAAAAAGAAAAAAAAAGCGCTATTCTTAGCCACTGTATCCGAAGACCCGTTCAGTCAAATTTATTGAGCACTTACCGTGTGCAGAGCACTGTACTAAGCGCTTGGGAGAGGACACTATAACGACAAACTGTCGACAGCGAGGGACCGGGAAGCTGGAGTCAGAAAATGCTTTCGATCCACAAGACCGAAACCGGTTGGAAGCATCAGCAAATGGATCCGAGACAATTATTCAGCAACTGCTTGCTCTGTGCTGACGACCGGTTTCTTGAGGCTCGTAAGCAAGAAAACAGGCAAATAGTGATGTGACGTTTTTCAGGATTGGCACGGGGCCTACTATCCCGCTGCCAGGAGGGTGGAAATACAACCCAAGATTTTCACTGGCTTCAGAGAAGCTAACGCCCTCCACAGATTCTACTTTCTTAGCGGGATACTCTTCGGTAACGCGCAGAGAAACGCAGAAGGAGAAGCAGAATGCAAAAAAGTCAGTCAGTCAGTCGTTCAGGGGCAGAATGGGATGGCAGTGGAGCCCGTCACTGGGCAGGGATCGTCTCTATCTGTTGCCGAATTGTACATCCCAAGCGCTTAGTACAGTGCTCTGCACGTAGTAAGCGCTCGATCAATACTATTGAATGAATGAATGGAGCGATGATGATAATTAGAGAAGCAGCGCGGCACAGCGGAAAGAGCGTGGGCTTGGGAGTCAGGGGTCATGGGTTCGAATCCCGGCTCTGCCACTTCCCAGCTGTGTGACTGTGGGCAAATCACTTAACTTCTCTGTGTCCCAGTTACCTCATCTGTAAAATGGGGATTAACTGTGAGCCTCACGTGGGACGACCTGATTACCCTGTATCTCCCCCGGCGCTTAGAACAGTGCTCTGCACATAGTAAGCGCTTAACAGATACCAATATTATTATTAATATTCTTTAACCATTTCGCCCTCACACTTGGATGTGTACCCTTTATTCACCCCATCCTCAGTTCACAGCCTTTTATGTACCTACTCTTTATTTATTGATATCAACGTCTGTCTCCCCCCCTTTAGACCGCAAGCTCCTTGTGGACAGGGAATGCGGCTACCAACTTTGTTATGTCATGCACTCCCAGGTGCTTAGCACAGTGCACTGCACACAGTAAGCGCTCAATCGAATGATCAAGCAGATAACAGTTCCCGGCTTCCCTGCGATGTGGCGAGGCCTAGTGGAAAGATCACAGGCTCGGGAGTCAGTAAGGTCAGGTCCCAGTCCTGGCTCTGCCACTCGTCTGCTGTGTGACCTTGGGTGACTCACCTGGCTTCTCTGTGCCTCAGTTACCTCGTCTGTAAAATGGAGATTAAGACAGTGAGCCCCAAGTGGGACAACCTGATTACCTTGTATCTAACCCAGTGCTTAGAACAGTGCTTGGCACATACTTAACAAATATCATTATCATTATTATAAACACCATCAACTGAGTGATTTACTGTGTGCTAGGTACTGGGAAATGTTCAGGATAGTTAGGTGAGACACCGTCTCTGCCCGACGTGGGGTTCACAGTCGAAGAGGAAGCCTTTTATCCTCGTTTTCCTGATGATGAAATTGGAACCGGAGAAGTTAAGCGATTTACCCAAGGGCACACTGCAGGCAAGTGCTGGAGCTGGGATTAGCACCCAGGTCTCCTGACTCTCTTGCCCGTGTGCTTCGAGAGAAGCGACGCGGCTTAGTGGAAAGAGCCCAGGCTTGGGAGTCGGAGGTCATGGGTTCTAATCCCGCCTGTGCCGCTCGTCAGCTGTATGACACTGGGCGAGTCACTTAACTTCTCTGGGCCTCCGTTACCTCATCTGTAAAATGGGGATGAAAACTGTGAGCCCCAAGTGGGACAACCTGATTCACTCATTCAGTAGTATTTATTGAGCGCTCACTATGTGCAGAGCACTGTACTAAGTGCTCGGGATGGACAAATCGGTAACAGATAGAGACGGTCCCTGCCCTTCGATGGGCTTACAGTCTAATCGGGGGAGACGGAGAGACGAGGACGATGGCACCCCAGCGCTCAGAACAGTGCTCGGTACATAGTAAGCGCTTAACAGATACCGATATTATTATTTCCACTAGGCCACACTGCCTCCCCCAAGATGCACAGGTGGCACTCATGAAACTGCTTGACAAGACTCCGACCTAAACCTTAATCGATGGGGACATCTCCCCACATAGCAGCCTGCCTAGTTTCCAAAGTGGGTAAGAACAGACCGGATAGTCACCCGGTGAGGCAGTCGGTCTAACTCACGGTCAGGAGCGGGAAAAGGAATCCAGGAGGGTCAGTCCACGGTGGGATGAATGCCTCATATGGCAGTATTTGGAGGCCAGCCAGGCAGAGGGAAAGATTAGGGAGGAAGTAGGAGCGGGGCAAGAAGTTGGGAAAGAAGACCTTCGGCCGTCTTGAGATGAGAGGTGACGAGTGGTGCCCCTGGGGGAGCAGGACACAAGGGAAGAACAAGGACCTGGGAGTCGGAGAACCTGGTTTCTAATCTCCGCTCTTCCCAGTCTCCTGATGTGTGACGTTGGGCAAGTCACGACTTCTCTGTGCCTCGGTCTCCTCTACTGTTAAAAGGGGATTCAACAGCTGCTCTCCCTCCTACCTAGACTCTGAGCCCTATATGGGGCCCGATTATCTTGTATCCACCCCAGGGATTAGTTCAGTGTGCGACACCTAGGAAGCGCTTAACAGATACTACGATTATTATGCATCCACTCCACATATCGAGGTGGTGATAGCTCCCTGTTGACAGGAAGTAGCTCTCAGATGAACCACTCGCCCCTAGAGAGACACCACTCCCCAAACCGAAGGCCACAAAACTATAGTCCAGTCCTCTTCCTGTTTATGCAAAACTGTCCCCCAGTTCTGAAACTGCTGCCCGGAATTCAGCCATTCCCCCTGAAGGTAGAAATGAGGATTTATCCGTGGTAAAATCTGGGTGCGCGAATCCATCCCCACATTCATCAGCCCCAGGCAAATTAATGACCCGGGAAACTAAACAAGGAAAAAAGTGGCACTCGTCGCTGCTAAATCATCGTTCCATTTTCTGGGTAAATTAGCATAGCATTGTCTAAATTAAATTGAATGAATTAATGTCTAGGGACCAGTCAGATATGAACAATAGGTTAGTTAATTGTAATGCATACTGTAAAGTTCCTCTTTGAAATGGTGGGCATTATCCTCGCTGTAACGGAATATTGCAGCTCATTATCAGAGCAGATTTCCCTTCTCATCTCCCGCACCCAAAGCAGACAATCATATGCTCCTTTGTGCAGCCATTGAAAACTGTTTTGTTGCCCTTTTAAAAACCATTTTCTATTCTGCATAATGCAAGACTCGAAAAGACTTAATAAAAGTCAGAGATATCTGAATCAACATCACCCAAACTCTTTACTGCAATTATAATGAACAGACACGCATTCTCTCCTCTAATCGTTGTCACTTCCTCTCGGCAAATCCGCTTTGTTGTCTCACTGCTCATTTGTCTGGACTCGGGCCAATTGGGCTTCTTATCCAGCAAGGTGGGCTCCTGGGGGTGGGGTGGAGTGGGGAAAGGTCATTCTTTTTGTAATAATAATAATAATAATAATAACAACACTGATTATGGTATTTGTCAAGAGCTTACTAGATGCCAAGCACTGTTCTACGCTCTGCGGTAGCTACAGTTTAATCCGGTTGGACACGGTCTCTGTCCCGCAGGGGGTTCACACTCTTACCCCCATTACACAGAAGAGGTAACTGAGACAGAGAAGTGAAGTGACTTGTCCAGGGTCACAGAGCAGACGAGTGGCAGAGCCAGGGTCAGAATCCAGGTCCTCTGACTCCTAGGTCCGCGCTCTCTCCTCTAGGCCGCACCGATTCCCTCGTTCCCTGCCCACGACGGGTTTACACGTGGCTCAGTGGAAAGAGCGTGGGCTTCGGAGTCAGAGGTCGTGGGTTCGACTCCCGGCTCTGCCACTTGTCAGCTGAGTGACCGTGGGCGAGTCACTGAACTTCTCCGTGCCTCAGTTCCCTCATCTGTAAAATGAGGATTAAAAGTGTGTGAGCCCCACGTGGGACAACCTGATTACCCTGTATCTCCCCCAGCGCTTAGAACGGTGCTCGGCACCTAGTAAGCGCTTAACGAATACCCACGTCATTATTATTATTAGAGTCTAGATGAATGTAGAAGGGCGGATGGAGTGGAGCGGAAAGACAGACAAAAATAATTTACAAATATTGGGAGCAGGAGGAAGAATAAGGAAACAGGAAATAGTACAAATGCGTCAGGATAAGACAGCCATTTTAAGCACTGAATAGGCAAATCTCTATCCATAAAGATATGAGTTGAGGATAGACAGGAGATATATGTGCTGAAGCTTGTGTTGCATTGACGTGACTGAGGTAAATTTAGCTAGCATGTGGCAGCCCTTGACATGGTTTAGAACATGATTCTAATTCTTGCTAAATTTAAAGGACCAGCTGTTCATAGCTTACGAGGAGTCACTGCAAGGCTGTGAGGAAATGGTCCACTTTGGGGCCCACGGCCGAAAGATCTGATCGGATGTCCAGGGAAGTAACGGGGCCTAGTGGAAAGAGCACAGCTCTGGGAGTCAGAGGACCTGGGTTCTGATTCCGGCTCTGCCGTGTGTCTGCTGTGTGACTTCGGGCCAGTCACTTAACTTCTCTGTGCCTCAGTTCCCTCATCTGCGAAATGGGGTTTCCTTTCTCCTACTTGGACTGTAAGCCCCACGTGGGACCTCATCATCCTGCATCTACCCCAGCAGGAAGTAAGCGCTTAACAAACAATACTAGTAGTAATAATAATTATGGTGTTAGGTCAGTGCTTACTACGTGCCAAGCACTGTTCTAAGCACTGGTGTAGATACAAGGTAATGAGGTTGGACACAGTCCCCGGCCCACATAGCGCTCACAGTCTTAACCCCCATTTTACAGATGAGGTAACCGAAGCACGAACAAGTGAAGTGACCTGCCCAAGGTCACACAGCGGACAGTTGGCAGAGGCGGGATTAATATGTTGGTATTTGTTAAGCGCTTACTATGTGCAGAGCACTGTTTGAGGTGCTGGGGGAGATACAGAGTCATCAGGTTGTCCCACGTGAGGCTCACAGTTAATCTCCATTTTACAGATGAACTGAGGCACAGAGAAGTGAAGTGACTTGCCCACAGTCACCCAGCAGACAAGTGGCAGAGCCGGGATTCGAATCCATGACCTCTGACTCCCAAGCCCGGGCTCTTTCCACTGAGCCACGATGAGAATCCCTGACCTTTTGACTTCCAGGCCCGTGGTCTGTCCATTAAACCGTGCTGCTTCTCAGAATATCCAAGGTTCACAGTTTCCTAGTGGAAATACCACGGGACTAGGAATTAGGACAATTAGAGTCTAATCCCAGCTTTGCCACTTTCCTGCTGGATGATCTTGCCCAAGTCACTTAACTTCTCAGTGTTCTCAACTGTAAAATGGGGATATAATATCTACTCGCCTTTCCTCCTGGATCATGAGTCCCATGAGGGACAGGGAATAAATGTGATTATCATGCATCCACCCAGTAGTTTGGTGCATGGTAAGCACTTAAAAAATGATATCATTATTACAACTAGCTACACAACACTGAAAGATTTTCCTCTTTTTTTATGGCATGTGTTAAGTTCTCGCTATGTGCCAAGCACTGTACTAAGCACTAGGCTAGGTACAAATGAATCAGGTTGGACAAAGTCCTTGTCCCACAGATTACCTCATCTGTAAAAGGTAACTGAGGCACCGAGAAGGGAAGTGACTTACCCAAGGCCACACGGCAGACCAGTGGAGGGGCCGGGATTAGAACCCAGGTTCTCTGACTCCCAGGCCTGTGCTCTTTTCACTAGGCCACACTATTCCTTGAGCGGCGGCGTACTGTTGACCAGAAACACTAATGATCCAATCAGTTTTTTCCATCAGGAGATACTCCAAGCCTCGCAAGATGTCCATTCAAACCCTCAGATGGAGCTGGAGCGTCTCGCCTCCGAGCAGGGAGAAGTCCTTGATTGGATTGGCACGTTCCACTAGTTTTAAAAAGGTGAGCAAATAACTGCCTGATAAAGCCTGCAAGTGTAAACCAAGAGTTCAATTTTTAGTTACTCCTCTCGCTTGACTCTCAAGTGGTCCTCTGATCAGGTATGCTGTTTGGCTGATTTGCGAGCCTGCAACCTTTGAATTTTATTAAAGAAATGTTTTTTTTTTTTCCCATTGCTCCAAATGGCCAAGTGAAACGAATCCCCTTAATATTATTGCTGACATCATCGATTGTATAATCTGACTCCGCGATACCCCTCTGTCAGCTCCTCTTATTGTTACCTTGAACTGTTCATTTCACGATCTATTCGTGATAATCATCATAACGATAGTGACAGTGGTATTTGTTAAGCGCCAAGCACTGTTCCAACTGCTGGGGTAGACACAAGTTAATCAGGTTAGCCACAGTCCTCTTCATTCATTCGATAGTATTTACTGAGCGCTCACTATGTGCCGAGCACTGTACTAAGCGCTTGGAAGGGACAATTCGGCAACAGATAGAGACAATCCCTGCCCGTTGACGGGCTTACAGTCCTTTTCCCCCATGGGGCTCGCAATCCTAGAGGGAGGGAGGGAGAACAGGCAGTTAATCCCCATTTTTTAAAGATGAGGTATCCGAGACAGAAAGAACCTAAGTGACTTACCCAAGGTCACACAGCAAGCAGATGGCAGAGCTGGGATTAGAACCCAGATCCTCTGGCTCCGAGGCACACACTCTTTCCATTAGACAACGCTGCTTTTTACGGTTGCTTTGTTTCCCAACTGTTACATTATTCTAGGTGTCCGTTTAGCCAGCTTTGGGCTCCGAACTCTCGGTGGGACCGAAGAATGCTTAATCTGGAACCACCTAAGAGCTCAATAGATCCCTTTCCCGCTATTATTCCCACACCATTAGTCAACAAGGGAAAAGTATGTTCGCCCAGCAGTCCAACACGCACTTGAGTTATTTTTGGAGGAGTGGGGATGATTTGCACTGAGCCATCCACACTCTCCCGCTCTCTCACCCAGTTTGCTGTACCTAGGGAAAAATAGAGGGAAGAATTGGTAGGGAGAATTGGTCAGTGGAAAGAGTATCGAGGAATCCACTCTCAACCCGCCTTGGGAGAGACCATTCCCACCCAGTCCATCCTTGCATTCCAACTGGGGCCATTTCTGCAGAGCAGTGAATCTTCACCATCACAAAATGACCTGATCAGAGGGGGAATGATGTCAGACACTTGGAGATAGTGACGATAATAACGATAATAACTGTGGCATTTGTTAAGCGCCTGCAACGTGTCAAGCGCCGTTCTAAACTCCGGGTTAGGTACAAGCTCATCACATTGGACGCAGTCCCTGTCCCCCATGGGTAGCTGCCAGTCTTAATCCCCATTTTACAGGTGAGGTAACTGAGGCACCGAGAAGTGAAGTGACTTGGCCAAGCTTACGTGTGGCGGAGCCCAGATTAGAAGCCATCTTCGGTGGTCCACTGGGCACTGAGAACTCAGTGAATTCATTCACTCATTCATTCATTCGTATTCATTGAGCATTTAATAATAATAATAATAATGTTGGTATTTGTTAAGCGCTTACTATGTGCACAGCACTGTTCTAAGCGCTGGGGTAGACACGGGGTAATCAGGTTGTCCCACGGGAGGCTCACAGTGAATCCCCATTTTACAGATGAGGTCACTGAGGCACAGAGAAGCGAAGTGACTCGCCCACAGTCACGCAGCTGACAAGTGGCAGAGCCGGGAGTCGAACCCATGACCTCTGACTCCGAAGCCCAGGCTCTTTCCACTGAGCCACGCTGCGGCAGAGCGCTGTACTAAGCTCTTGAGAGAGCACAGTACAACACGCACTGCGACAAACTCCTTCCACCAAATGCTACTAAGGGGAAATGTATGCCTTTCCTTTTAGTTCTGCCCCGAATTTAAAAAAACAGCCCTGGAGACAAAACGGTTAATTCCGATCGTTCTTCTGCCCCTGGTTCACACGGAAGCCGCAATTTACTCTAAACGCGAGGCTGGTTCTAACTCCAGGGGCTTGATTCTGCCAGACCAACGAAGCCACGGGTTTGACGAACACGAGATGGTTTGCGTCTCCGGCGACTCTCTAATGATTGTGGATATTTAGGGGAAGGTGTCGGTCATGAAAACAAATGACGAATGGCCCTGGACCCAGTCCCTTCTCCTGCCGTCGGGCGCTTCTTGTGAAATCGAGCACCGCTCAGCCGATGCACAGTGGTCCTAACCAGTAATGGTCGTGTTATTATATTCCTGGATTTGAAGGCCTCCTCTAAACCATTTTGCTTTGAATACCCTCTCGCTGCTTTAGCAGCATTATTGACTCTAAACTGGTATAAGAGTTGGATCCTGTGTAATATACTCATTATCCTGGATGCGGTGTTCTCCGGTGATTTCATGAGAAACTGAATCATAAGATGTGTGATTTACCAAGCACGCCTATACACGCACACATGCGTATGTGCGCGCACACACGCACAACTCAAATACGCACACCACTAGTGTCTGTTGTGGAGAATGCCGGGCCGGCAAATCTTTCTCCCTCGCAGCAATCACAGTGATATTTACTAAGTGCTTACTGTGTGCAGCTGACTCTCCGTACGTCCTGCTGTTTATAGGAAGGGATATATTGAATTTTCAACTTGACCAGAGATACAGATAATTATAACAGTGGTACTTGTTAAGCACTTACTCTGTGCCGAGCACCGTCCTAAGCACTGGAGTAGATGCAAGATTGATCAGACACCGTCCCTGTACCTCGATTTTTTTTTGTGGTATTTGCTAAATGCTGACTATGTGTCAGGTACTGTACTAAGCACTGGAGTAGATACAAGACGTTCTTTCATTCAATCATTTTAATTGAGCGCTTACTGTGTGCAGACCACTGTACTAATCACTTGGAAAGTATAATTCAGCAGTAAATCGAATCAGACAATGCCTGTCCTTTTTGGGTTTTTTTTTTTTTTTGGTGGTATTTACTACATGCCAGGCACTGTACTAAACACCCGGGGTAGATATAAGATAATTGGGTGGGACAGAGTCCCTGTCCCACATAGGGCTCACAGTCTTATCCCCCATTTTACAGATGAGGTAATCGGGGCACAAAGATGTGAAGTGCCTTGCCCAAGATCACATAGCAGAGAAGTGGCAGAGTCAGGATTAGAACTCAGATCCTTCTGACTCTCAGGGTGTGCTCTTTTCACTAGGCTATGCTGCCTACACAGAATTCATATTCTAAGAGAAAGAAAGAAAAGGTATTGCAGATGAGGAAACTAAGGCCCAGAGAAGTTGACTTGTTCTTGGTCACACTGCAGGCTGGTATTTATTAAGCATTTACTGTGTGCAGAATAATAATAATGTTGGTATTTGTTAAGCGCTTACTCTGCACAGAGCACTGTTCTTAGTGCTGGGGGAGATACAGGGTCATCAGGTCGTCCCACGGGAGGCTCACAGTTAATCCCCATTTTGCAGATGAGGGAACTGAGGCACAGAGAGGTGACTTGCCCACAGTCACACGGCTGCCAAGTGGCAGAGCCGGTATTCGAACCCGTGACCTCTGACTCCCAAGGCCACGCTCTTTTCACTGAGCTACGCTGCTTCCCTACTGTACCGAGCACTTGGTACTCTATTGTACAATACAATAGAGTGGATAGATATGATTCCTATCCACAAGGAGCTTACCGTTTTCCCCAGGTGGAGAGAGCCCACATATTCAAACATTACTTCAAAGCCAATTTGGGTTCAGAAAAATCCCTTTCAATTTTCCTTTAATCGGTTTAATGCCCTCGGGCCTTTTTTTTTCCTCTCTTTGAGGGGCGTAGAATAAAAGATGATGTATTCACTGATCCTCACCTTCTCCCGAGAGAAAGGAAATCGTCTGAGAGAAGAGAAGAGAGACTACACGAAACAAGTCTAAAGGATAAATATCCTTGGAATTTCCTGATCATTCCCAGATTTGAGTGGTAGGGAAAGCACTTTGAAAATTGTCATTCCGCGTCATAGGGGCGACTGAAACCTTGTTGCAGGCAGGGAATGGGTCTGTTTACTGGTATAGTGTACCCTCCCAAACGCTTAATACAGTACTCTGCACACCGTAAGCGCTTAATAAATATGACTGAATAATCATATTCAATTGCGCTATTAAGAAGGTCCAGTCATTCAGCTTTCGAAGAGAAAAATCCTCCTCCGGGATGGATAGTAATAACAAAAATTATGGCTGGTTTTAAGCACTTACTGAGGCCTAAGTGCTGGGGTAGCTAGAGGGTTATGAGATTCATTCATTCAATCGTATTTATTGAGCGCCTGCTGTGTGCAGAGCACTGCACTAAGCACTTGGAAAGTACAATCCAGCAATAGAGACAATCCCTGCCCACACTGCGCTTACAGTCTAGAAGGGGGAGACAGACATCAAAACAAGTAAACAGGCATCATTATAAATAAATAGAATTATAGATATATACACATTAAAACAAGTAAACAGGTAGATACAGTCACCGCCTCAAAGGGGGATCACAGTTTAGCTTTCCCATTATTCAGAATAGGGAAACTGAGGGACAGAGAAGTTAAGTGACTTGCCCAAGGTCACACAGTGGGTCATTAGTAGAGCTGGTACCTAAACACGCTTCTTTTGATGGTCTCATGTTCTTTCCCCCGAGCCACACGACCTTCCTATCTCTATGCCCTTCCTATCCCCACCTCCTTCGACTCTCTGCCCGTCTGACTGAAGATGAAATAGTTGATCAATCGGTGATATTTACTGAGCGCTTTCTTTGTGCAGAGCACTGTACTAAGTACTGTACTAAGTACATGGGAAGCAGCGTGGCTCAGTGGAAAGAGCCTGGGCTTCGGGGTCAGAGGTCATGGGTTCGACACCCGGCTCTGCCACTTGTCAGCTGTGTGACTGTGGGCTAGTCACTTCACTTCTCTGTGCCTCAGTGACCTCACCTGTAAAATGGGGATTACCTGTGAGCCTCACGTGGGACGACCTGATTACCCTGTATCTACCCCAGCTCTTAGAACAGTCCTCGGCACATAGTAAGCGCTTAACAGATACCAACATTATTATTATTATTACGTGGGAGAGTACAAAGAGTTGGAAGGAAGGAAGGAAGGAAGGAAGGAAGGAAGGAAGGAAGGAAGGAAGGAAGGAAGGAAGGAAGGAAGGAAGGAAGGAAGGAAGGAAGGAAGGAAGGAAGGAAGGAAGGAAGGAAGGAAGGAAGGAAGGAAGGAAGGCGGGCAGGCAGGCACAACGCTCCATACTCAGCTGCAATCCCAGATTGTACACTATTTCTCAATTCAGACCATTAAGGGACAGCAACTTTGCATTTTGGGTGAAGAGCAAAACATAGGGCCGATTATCAAAGGAGTGGGACAGTAAGGTAGTGGGGTTTGGGGGATCAAGGGTTAAAAAAAGGAAGAAAGAGGACGCATGAGGAGAAGGAAAAAGAGAACAAGGAGGAGAAGAATCAATCACATTTATTGAGTACTTAGTGTGTGCAGAGCATTTAATTAAGCACTTAAGGAGAAAGGAAGAAGGGAAAGAACAAGGGGGAGAAGGAAGAGGAGAAAACAAAATATAAAAAAAATAATAATAATGAGAGAAGGAGAAGAAGGGGGGAAACGAGAGAGAGATATGAGGGCACTTGAGGCTGTCTTTTCTACTGAAATGAATTCCATCAGGAAGCAGCCTGGCCTAGTGGAAAGAGTTTAGACCTGGGAGTCAGAGGACTTGGGTTCTGATCAAGCTTTGTCATGTACCTGCTGTGTGACCTCGGGCAAGTCAGTTTCCTCACCTGCAAAATGGAGATTCAATACCTGTTATCCCTCTTACTTAGACTGGTAGCCCCACGTGGGACCTGATTATCTTGTATCTACCCCACTGGGTTTTTTGTACGGTATTTGATAAGCGCTAAGATACAAGGTAGTCAGGGAGGACACAGTCCATGATCCACATGGGGCTCACTGTCTTAATCCCCATTTTACAGACGAGATAACTGAGGTGCAGATAAGTTAAGTAATGTGCTCGGCACATTGTAAGCGCTGAACAAATACCATAATTGTTAATCCCACAATTATAAAACTACACTATTCCTTTGAGAAAATCGATTCCCATTTCTAACATTCTGTGGCTTTCAGGCTCCAACTACTGGATGTCAGAAGACTTCCTGTATCACCGCTGTGTTCACATTTCCTATCGTGAGAATTTCTTTTCTGCCCTTCCCGCTCTCCACTTTGTTATGACTCTCCTGTTCCTTTGCAAACTGGAAAGGGAGAATGGAAATACCTAGGGACAAAACATCGGTCCAGCAGGGCTATCAACAAATATGAAAATATCTGCAAACCGAGTAGGGCCTGACCCCAAGAGCAGTCAGTCATGGACCTGCTGGTGCCATCTCAGGTCTGAGTGGCTTCAGACATCCACCATATCTGCAAGAAGCTTTATCCCAAGAAGATTATAGGATTTGTCCCGAACAGAAATGGCCCCCGTTGTAGCAAATCCCAAGTCCAGGGAGGCAGTCTGGCTTAGTAGATAGAGCACGGGCCTAGGAGTCAGAAGGTCGCGGGTTCTAATCCCCGCTCTGCCACTTATCTGCCGGGTGACCTCGGGTAAGTCATTTCCCTTCCCTGAGCCTCGGTTCCCTCATCTGTAAAATGGGCAGTGAGCCTGTGAGCCCCAGGTGGGAAGGGGACTGTGGCCAACTTGATTTGCTTGAATCCACACCAGTGCTTCGTGCAGTGCTTGGCACCTAATGAGCTCTTAACAAATATCACAATTATTATTATTATTATTCCTTGGGAGGAGATGAATTTTATTATTAATAATGATAATAACTGTGGTATTTGTTAAGAGCTTACTATGTGTCAGGTACTGTACTAAGCACTGGCATACATACAAGGTAATACAAGGTAATACTGGCATACATACAAGTCAACTGTGTGACTGTGGGCAAGTCACTTCACTTCTCTGTGCCTCGGTGACCTCATCTGTAAAATGGGGATTAAGACTGCGAGCCCCACGTGGGACAACCCGATTCCCCTGGGTCTACCCCAGCGCTTAGAATAGTGCTCTGCACATAGTGAGCGCTGAACAAATACCAACATTATTATCATTATTATTATTATCATTGGGTTAGACACAGTCCCTGTCCTACATAGGGCTCACAGTCTTAATCCCCATTTTCTAGATGAGGCAACTGAGGCCCAGAGAAGCGAAGGGACTTGCCCAAGGTCACACAGCAGACAAGTGGGAGAGCCGGGATAAGAACCCGGGTCCTTCTGACTCCGGACCCATGCTTTATCCTTATCTGATTCAGAACCCTCCCATACAACTTCATCTCCAAAAACACCTCCCTTCCCAACTCCAAATCCAAATTCCGGGTTCATCTCCTCATCCTCCTACCTGCTTCACTCTCTCCATCAGCCTCGGTGTGGGCAGGGAATATGTCTGGTTTTCGTGATACTGTACTCTCCCGAGCGCTTAGTGTAGTGCTTTGCACGTAGCAAGCGCTCAATAAATACGATTGAATGAATGAATGAAAAGAACGGAGGTATCGGCAATGGGGTGAATATTCAGAGTATCGTACAAGACAGAACTTTTGAGACAGGTTTCTGATATACGTTTTCCTTGGTCTAGCATCTTGCTGCATGCTTGGCAGGAAACCAGTTTAATGATGTCTGGTATGAATCATTACCTGTTTAATATATATGGCTAGAGCAAGAGAGGCACAGTTTCACTCTTGGGGGTGAACTCAATGGAGGGAAGCAGAACAGTAAACAGAACATAAATTGTCCAAATACACCATCCACGATGGTCATTGCAAAAACCGATGCCCTTGCATCTTCTAGGACTGTTTGAAGGGAAATATTCTGAATTAGGGAGCTGAACCTAGAAATGTTGGGAAGCAGCGTGGCTCAGTGGAAAGAGCCCGGGCCTGGGAGTCAGAGGTCGTGAGTTCGAATCCCGGCTCTGCCACTTGTCAGCTGGGTGACTGTGGGCAAGTCACTCCGCTTCTCTGGGCCTCAGTGACCTCATCTGTAAAATGGGGATGAAGACTGCGAGCCTCACGTGGGACAACCTGATCACCCTGTATCTCCCCCAGCGCTTAGAACAGTGCTCTGCACATAGTAAGCGCTTAACAAATACCAACGTTATTATTATTATTATTAAATGTCGTGGAGAAAGGAGGAACTAACGGGATTCGGTAGCAGTCTGAATAGGAGGGTGAAAAGAGCGGGATGAAATAGGAATAAAATCGAGGTTACCAACTTGGAAAGTCACACGGCCTAGTGGATAGAGTACGGTACTGGAAGCCACAGGATCCGGGTTCGAGATGCCTACCGTGTGACCTCAGGCAAGTCGCTTAACTTCTCAATGCCTCAGTTTCCTCAAGAGCGAAATGGGGATTCGGTGCCCGTTCTCCCTCCCGCTTAGCTCGCAATCCCGGCGTGGGACAAGGACTGCATTTGGCCTGATTAGTTTGGGGGACGTTTTGGGCGAGGATAAGTTTACCATGAGCTCAGGGAAGCCCTTTGGGTTAGGAGAACCCCAGTGGAACATCCTGAATCATCACAAGAGGCAGCTTGGTTAATGACTTGAAACTTGTCCAATCGTAAAAATTACCTGATTCTCCAAATGATTTCTCTCCTCACTTCCTTGCCCATTACAGTCCACAGCTGTTAATCTTTTAGTGTTTTGCACCTTGACAAGGTTTTATGAATGCAAATATCCCCAAAGATCACCGGAATTATTCCACGGGGATTAAAACCTTTACTCGAATAGTATCGCAGTCTCAGAATATGCCGCGTGCGTAACAATCCCAAATGATCTTGGAGGGAATGATTCAAGAGGGTCAGATTGAAGTGCTTCTTTTACTGAATGTGTTTTCCTTACTATTTCTACTAAGGTATGCAAGCAACATAATATTTCAGCATCTCGGGTAGTCTCATAAGCCTCTTCCTATTGCACACAGTGGAAGTAACGTGGTCAAATGGATCACTCGGTGAAATTCACTGAGCGCTGAATGTGCGATCGAGCTCGATTTTAGGCAACTGGGAGAAGGCAGTACGATAGAGGTGGTAGATATGAACCCTGCCCACGAAGAGTTTCAGAGCATGAATCAGAGTCAAAAGACCAGGATCTGGTCACAATGAACAAGTCACTTTACTCAAGTCCTCATCGCAAAATGGGAATTGACTAACCTGTCTCTCTCCATCTCGTTGAGGAAACTGTAAGGACAATTATGAGATAAGTGATGGAAAGGTGCTTCGGAAGGAAATTTTAAAACGCTACACTAATTCAAGATATTACTTTATAACCGATCAGCCTCTACATTCTGTCATATAATTCGCTCAGGAGGGAACAGTGCTGTTCTTCCCCCTTCCCCTCGACAGTCCCCTCGGAATAGGGGGAAAATGAATCTGTCCTAAAGGTGTCTCTGCCAACTTTCTTTTAATGATATCTGTTCAATATGTTTCTAGCACTGCTCTGAGTGCTAGGGTAGATACAGGTTTATCCAATTGGTTACAGTCCCTGTTCCACATGGGCCCCACAGGCAAGTAGGAGGGAGAAAGGTATGAAATCCCCATTTTGCAGCTGAGGAAACTGAGGCACAGAGCAGTTAAGTGATTTGCCAAGGTCACACAGCAGGCATATGTGGATTAGTAAGAAACAATGTCATCTAACGGATAGAGCACAGGCCCGGAAGTCATAAGGTTCTGGTTTCTAATCCCAGCTCCACCACTTGTCTGCTTTGTGACTTTGGGCAAGTCACTTCACTTCTCTGTGCCTCAGTTCCCTCATCTGTAAAACGGGGATTGAAACTGTAAGTGCCGCATGTGATATGGACTCTGTCCAACCCGATCAGGTTATATTTATCCCATTGCTCGGGGCAATGCTTCCCCAGTAGTAAGTGCTGAATAAATGCCATTAAAAAAAAAAGGCGGGGGGAATTAGAACCCAGGTTCTCAGGCTCCCAGGTCCGTGCTTTATCCACTAGGCCACGTTTCCTTCCCGAGAGGAAAGGGAGGGATGTCTCCCCTGCTATCAAGGGTGTAAGAATGTTACATGGCATGTGTGGCCAGGCCCTATCGCCAAACACTCAGAGGGTCTCTTGGGGCGGGGGGAGGCTGAGAGGGAGGTAACTGAGGCAGGGCGGTACTCTTCTCCACCCCGTTAGCCACACCGTAAGAGGCCTTCCCCGACTAAACCCTCTTTTCCTTTTCTTCCACTCCCTTCTGTGACATCCTGACTTGCTCCCTTAATTCATCCCCCTGCCCAGCCCCACAGCACTTCTATCCATATCTGTGATTTATTTATTTCTATTAATGTCTGTCCCCAACTCTGGACTGTAAACTCTTTGTGGGCAGAGACTGTGTCTGTTATGTTGCTCTATTGTACTCTCCCAAGCGCTTAGTACAGTGCTCTGCACACAGTAAGCGCTCAGTAAATGAGATCGACCGACTTGCTGACTGACTGCTCTGTGGCCAAGCCAGCCCAGGTGCTGTGTTCAATTTCTAGTCCTCAGATTTGTTTGAAGTGGGTCTGCACCTGTTCTTTGCGGCTACACGTAGTTTGTTCTAATAATAATAATAATAATTGTGGTATTTGTTAAGTGCTTATTACGTGCTAGACGCCGTTCTAAGGGCTGGGGTAGATACAAGCTAATCGGTTTAGACACTGTCCATGTCCCACATAGGACTCACAGTCTTAATCCCCATTTACAGATGAGGTGACCGAGGCACGGAGAAGTTAAGTGACTTGCCCAAAACCACACAGCAAAGTGGAGGAGCTGGGACTGGAACCCAGAACCTTCTGTCTCCCAGGCCCGTGCTGAACTCTGCCCTCGAGAGTCAGGGCAGACAACTGGACTCCATACCATTTCTAGACAAATCCAAGGCCGCAGCAATCTCTCTACTCCGACTGTAAACGACCAGAAGCAAGACAATCGTGATGAAACCCATCAGATCACTTTTACATCCTTTGTACCGTTTGACAAGCAGGAAATTGTAAAGATGTCAAGTGAGCCCACATGTGGTAAGACAGATGTTCGAAAGAAAATACCGAGATCCAGAGAGTCGGGCGGAAACCAGAATTATAATAATTTTTAAAAACCCAATAAACTATAGAAAGTGAAAACTCGATCTGAAGGCAGCGATGTGGATGGAATCCTTCTGAAGCGTGTTACAGTGTTGTCAAGAGAATCGATTGGTGCAATTTCATTTAATTTCCTTAATTATAACCCTGTCGTGAGGGTTAAGGTATTGGAATTATAATATCAGCTCTATTTGGCCTTTTCTCATTCATTCCATTCCATCGTATTTATTGAATCCTTACTGTGTGCAGAGCACTATTCTAAACACTTGGAAAGTACAATTCGGCAATAAAGAGAGACAATCCCTGCCCACAACGGGCTTACACCGATCATCGACTGATAACTCGTCCCAGTTGGTTGGGAATTTAGGTCGCTGTCCAACCCGGTCAAAAAACCAAATGTGTACAAACCACTTCTGTACATATCCGTAACTTCTTCACTTATAATAATGATGGTATTTCATTTATAATAATGACTGTCTCCTCCAGTTTACAATGACTGTAAACTCATTGTGGGCAGGGAACGTGTCTACCAACTTTGTTGTAGTGTACTCTCCTAAAGTGCTTGGTACAGTGTTTTGCACACAGTTAGCACTCAGTGAAAACCACTGATTGGCTGGTTAGAGAGGGAGAGCGCCACCCGCCCGACCCATTCCATAGTGTGAGGTCACCTCTCCCACCATTCCCGTTATTCCCATCCTTGTCCTCTCTCCCTCCCCTCCTCCATCAATGGAACTAGAGAAAACTGCCCCAGCGTGATCTTTGGAGAACACCCACTGTAAGGCTGATGAGGGCAGAAAATGTGTCTACCTGATTTTCTCCCTTTATTCATCCTCCCGTCCCTAAGCTCTCTTTTCCTTTTCTTCGGCTCCCTCTGGGTCGCCTTGACTCGCTCCCTTTATTCATTCTCCTCTCCCAGCTCCACAACACTTATTCGTTCATTCAATAGTATTTATTGAGCGCTTACTATGTGCAGAGCACTGTACTAAGCGCTTGGAATGGACAAATCGGCAACAGATAGAGACGGTCCCTGCCCGTTGATGGGTTTACAGTCTAATCGGGGGACACTTATGTCCGTATCCATAATTTTATTATCGTATATTAATGTCCATCTCCCCCTCTGAACTATAAGCTCGCTGCGGGCAGGGACGGTGTCTGCTATACTGTCGTACTGTACTGTCCCAAGTTCTTAGTACAGTGCTCTGCCCACAGTAAGTGCTCAATAAATGCTTGCTGTGCTCCATCCCTAGCCCGCCAACTTGTTTGACGTGGGTGTGCCCCTGCGTACCCAGGCCACAACGAGCTCCCCACCCTGTTGTATCACGTTCTTCCAAACGCTCAGTACAGTGCTCTGTAAATAGTAAGGGCTCAATAAATAACATTGATCGATTGATTGATTTCTAACTGTCCCTCTGCCCAGAAGAAGCTACATCTGGAAGGATGAGAGACCCAGGAGCTATTTGTCCAAGGAAACACAAAATTGGTATCGCTTTCCCAAGCCTAAAATGATGTCGTGTCTGCAAGACAGGAGTGATGCTTCCGATAGCATTAAAAAGCAGCTAGTCAGTGAGAATACCGTTGTCAAGATAGGGGATTCATTCATTCGTTCAACCGTATTTACTGAGTGCTTACTGTGTACAGAGCATTGTACTAAGCGCTTATGGTGAGAGGGTTCTTAAAAATCAGTAGTTTTAGGAATGACTCACTTAGGCATATCCTTAAGTCTTTTAGGAGGCCCACAGAAAGACATCCTCCTAAAAACAATATCATTCCTTCACAGTCTTAACCTAAGGTAGTTTTTTTAAAAAAATCTATGGTATTTGTTAAGCACTTACTATGTGCAAGGCAGTGTACTTAGCACTGGGGTAGATACAAGCTAATCGGCTTGGACGCAATCCCTGTCCCACGGGGGACTCACAGTTTTAATCCCCATTTTACAAATGAGGTGAGTGAGGCCCAGAGAAGTTAAGTGACTTGCCCAAAGTCACACAGCAGACAAGTGTGCTCTCCCCTCTAGACTGTAAGCTCGTTGTGGGCAAGAATGTGTTTATTGTTGTATTGTATTCTCCCCAGCACTTAGTACAGTGCCCTGCACACGCTCTTCTCTTGTCTTATGCCATCCAGTCGTCTCCGATCCACTGCGACGCCGTATTTCTTCCAGAACGCCCCACCTCCAACTGCGATCCTTCTGATAGTGGATCCATAGAGTTTTCTTGGTAAAAACACTAAGCGCTCAATAAATACAATTGAAGTGGCGGAGCTCGGCATTAGAACCCAAGTCCTTCTAACGCCTAGACTCATGCTCTATTCGTTAGGCAGCACTGCTTCTCACTGTGATCCAGAGGGATTTGTATCACGTTCCCCTAACAATCAGTCAAGCGACCAAATTTACTGAGTGCTTACTGTGCGCAAGGCACTGAACTAAGCCCCTGGGAGAGCACAGTTCATTCCCTGACCTCAAGGATCTCGGAGTCTAGAGGGGGAGAGAGATATTAAAGGGGAGAGAGACATTTATTGAGGGTCTAGGGTGTTCGGGGCACTCTACGAGGCGATTAGGGAAGTGCGCCAGAGATTAGGAGATCCGGTTCCGCTCCACGAGGAGTTTGCTAACAGAGGAAGATGGGCAGAGCACAATTTCCCAGATCTACCTTTAAGCCTTTAATGTGAGCCGTAGGAAGTAAAGAGAGATGATTCCAGCAGTGGCAATTCGTGCCGATTTGCTGGATCTCTTTCATTTTGCTCTACGTCCTCCCAAGCCAGTGGGTTTCTTGGAATCAATCGGTCAACCAGTTAATCGTCAGTCAATTGTATTTACTGAGCGCTTCCCGTGTGCAGAGCACTGTACTAAGCTGTTGGGAGAGTACAATATAACAACAAACAGACACATTCCCTGCCCACAACAAGCTCGAGTTTAGGGACGAGCTTATCCGTGGTATTCATCGAGTGCTTACTTGTGTGCAGAATACTGTACGAAGTGCTGGGGAAAGTATAACACAACAGAGTCGGTGGACGTATTCCTTGCCCACAAGGAATTTTGTTGTTGTTGCTGTCTTATGTTGTCGAGTAGCGTCCGACCCACAGCGACGCCGTAGACGCGTCTCTCCCAGAACGTCCCACCTCCATCTGCAATCGTTCTGGTAGCGGGATCCACAGGGTTTTCTTGGGAAAAATCCTCAGGTGCTTACCATCGCCTCCTTCCACAAAGTAAACGATTGTCTGCCCTCGACTCTCTCCCGTGCCGCCGCTGCCCAGCACGGGAGTTTTGACTTGTAGTGGATTGATTTCCACTCGCTAGCCACTGCGCAAGCTAGGAATGGAATGGACAGGCCGCGACTTGACTCAGGGAGCTTGCTGTGGACGGGGAATATGTCTTTTTTGTCGTCGATGATAATGATGGTATTTGTTAAGCGCTTACTATGTGCCTAGCACTGTTCTAAGCACTGGGATAGATACAAGGTGATCAGGTTGTCCCACGTGGGGCTCACAGTCTTAATCCCCATTTTACAGATGAGGTAACTGAGGCCGAGAGAAGTTAAGTGACTTGCCCGAGGTCACACAGCTGATAAGTGGAAGAGCCAGGATTAGAACCCACATCCTCTGACTCCGAAGCGGGTCTTTCCATTAAGCCACGCTGCTTCTGTTGTTGTACCCTCCCAAGCCTTCAGTACAGTGTTTTGCACACAGTAATACTCAATAAATATGAATGAATGAATGAATGAATGAATGAATGAATGAATGAATGAACCAGGTGTTTGGGGAAGTACACCAGAGGTTAAGAGATGTAGTTCCACTCCCCAGGAACAACACACCACAGCCCAGTTGTTGTCAACAGGGCAAACACAATTTTCCAAATCTACACTTCAGTCTTCAGTGGTCCGGCGGTGGAGATGCCGTGGCTCCGTGGAAAGAGCACGGGCTTTGGAGTCAGGGCTCATGAGTTCGAATCCCAGCTCTGCCACTTGTCGGCTGTGTGACTGTGGGCTAGTCACTTCACTTCTCTGGGCCTCAGTTCCCTCATCTGTAAAATGGGGATTAAGACTGTGAGCCCCACGTGGGACGACCTGATTCCCCTATGTCCACCCCAGCGCTTAGAACAGTGCTCGGCACATAGTGAGCGCTTAACAAATACCAACATTATTATTATGTGTGTTGATTCCTTGAACGTCTTTCATTTTGCTGAATTCTCCCAAGCCATTAGGCTTCTTAGAATCAATCAATTAATCAGTGGTATTTTTTCAGTGCTTCCCATGTGCAGAACACTGCACTAAGAGCTTTGGAGAGAACAAAATAACAGCATTGGTAGATATAATACTAAAATATTCATAATAACTTTGGACCGTGAGCCTGAATTTTAGAATGTGAGTCCATTGGTGGGCAGGGAATGTCTATATCTGTTGCCAGATTGTACATTCCAAGTGTTTAGTACAGGGCCCTTCACACAGTAAGAGCTCAATAAATATGATTGAATGAATGAATAATAATAATGATAACAATCATGGTATTTATTAAGTGCTTACAATGTGCCAAGCACTGTTCTAAGTTCTGGGGTAGATACATGATAATCAGGTTGTCCCACATGGGGCTTACACTGTTAACCCTTATTTTATAGATGAGGCAACTGAGGCACAGAGAAGTTGAGTGGCTTACCCAAGACCACACAGCAGACAAGTGGCAGAACCGGGATTAGAACCCATGCCCTCTGACTCCCAAGCCCGGGCTCTTTCCCTGAAGCCACGCCACTTCTCTGCTTCTCTATTGGCTCAAGCATGGGCCTGGAAGTCAGAAGGACCTGGGTTCTAATCCTGATGCCACCACCTGTGTGCCGTGTGACCTTGGGCAAGTCACGTGAGCCCGTTGTTGGGCAGGGCTTGTCTCTACCTGTTGCCGAACTGTACATTCCAAGTGCTTAGAGAAGGGCTCTGCGCACAGAGAAAGCTCAATAAATGCGTATGAATGAATGCATTTGACTTCTCTGTGCCTGAGGTTCTCATCTGTCGAATGGGTATCAATACCACATATGAGCCCCGTGTGGGACAGAGACTGTGTCCAACCTGACTAGCCTCTATCTACCCCAGCGCTTGCTACAGCGCCAGCCATATCCTGTCTTGTCTTACGCCGTCGAGTCGTCTCCGACCCATAACGACCCCACGCACGCTTCTCTCTCAGAAAGCCCCACCTCCATCTGCATTGGTTCTGGTAGCGTATCCACTGAGTTTCCACATAGTAAGCACTCAATAAATACCATCAAAAAATCTGATTTTGATGTTTTTAAAACTTTGCGAACCCTGGGAAATCCCTATTTCCAAGAGTTCTTTCTTCCCCAAAAGACATTCTGTCAAGATTCAACTCACCTCTCTTCTTAATGTGAAAGCGTTTCTTCCGTCCAGGAAAACCTTTACAAAAATACAAACCAATTAACATAATTAATTTTCCGATGAAGTTAAAATAATTCGGTTTACTCTCTAAAGCAATCCCAAGAGGCTGTTCATAGGAAAGAGAAACACTAAGATCTCAAAGGCCACTTGAGGGCAGTCCAGGTTACGCTTTCCTTCCAAAGGGACCAAACCCTCAGCCTAATTTCCATTAACCCCGGAGACTTACAATATTAATGAGCTGCGTGACTTCAGATTATCGGTATTCTTAAGGCTCTCTGTCGATAGAGTTTAATTCACTAAATTAATGTGGCATTTTTCTCTCAAAGTCCCACATATATATGGAAATAGCCCACTGTAGTTTCCAATTTTATAACAACTTAATCATCCAAGCACCTCATATTAATGTGCTCTGGACTCGCGCTACAAAGCGAGAAGAAGAAATTGTCCAAGAAATGGAATCGCACCGGGAAATTTATGAGAAGGGCTCTGAAGGGCCATGGTAAAATATTCTCGGATTTGCAAATTTTGGTTTGGGCGAGACTTGTCGATCTGCACATCCATCGATTATTGATTTATATTCACGTTGGTCTCCCCCAGAAGAATGTAAGCTCCTCGTGGTGGGGAACGAGTCTACCAGCTCTGTCATATTGTACCCTCCCAAGGATTTAGTACGGTGCTCTGCGCACAGTAAGCACTCAATAAATTCCGCTGATTGATCGATTCTACTCTTCAGGTTGAGCACATCCCAAACATTATTCCATTACATGTTGGTACGTCCTGATGCAGAGACATAAGATCAGGCAAGAGGCTTGGAAATGCTTCCGTAACATGAGGCTCACACAGCAGTCTTCGGAAGCATTTGGTCTAAAAGTAACGCAATAATCGTGGCATTTAAGTGCATGATGTGTGCATTCATTCAGCTGTATATATTGAGCACTTACTGTGGGCAGGGCACTGTACTAAGCACTTGGAAAGTACAATTCAGCAATAAAAAGAGACAATCCCTGCCCAGTGTTCAAATCGCTGCACTAAATTCTGGGGTAGGTACAAGGTAATCAGTCAGACATAGTCCTGTTTCACGTGCGGCGAAGAGGGCGTTGAATCCCAATTTCGCAGATGACGGAACCGAGGCTCAGAGAAGCAAAGTGACTTGCCCAAGGTCCCGCAGCAGGCGTGTGGCAGACCTGGGATTAGAACCCAAGACCCCAGACTCCCAGGCTAGTTGAACCTCTGCCTCAGCGAGAACATTATACGGAGTGGGAGCTCAGCCCCAATGGAGAGGCTCAAACCAGTCAACTAGCCAGAAGAGGTAATGAGACTTCATTCTGAGGGAAGAGAAAAATGAAAGAGGAGGGTCTCACCCACAAGCGTGGTTTAGTAGATCGAGCACGGGCCTAGGAGTCGAAAGGACCTGGGTTCTAATCCTGACTCTGTCACATGTCTGCTGTGTGACTTTGAGCAAGTCGCTTCACTTCTCTGGACCTCAGTTACATCATCTGCAAAATGGGGATTAGAAGTGAGAGCCCCTTGTGAAACAGGGGCTGGGTCCAACCTGATTAACCCGTTCATTGTCCAGAACTTGAAACAGTGTTTGACACATAGTAAGTCCTTTAGAAGACCTATGAGCACCAGATCAGTCAATTGATCAGTCAATCAGTGTATTTATTGAGAGCTTACTGAGTGTAGAGCACTGTACTAAATACTTGGGAGAGGACAGTATAACAGAGATGGCAGATACCATCCCTGTCCTATACAGTGGTCGCAGTTTAAGTAAGAGGGAGAACAGATATTGAATCTCCTTTTTGTAGCTAAGGAAACTGAGGCACGGAGAATTTACGTGACTTGCCCAAGGTTACACAGCAGTCAAGGGGGAGAATCAGGATTAAAACCCAGGTCTTCAGACTCCCAGGCCAGTGCACTTTCATCTAGGCCAAACTACTCCCCAGAGCAAGTCTTCCTCACATCGTAGCCACGCAAGTTCATCAGTCGGTCAGTTGAAGATATTTATTAATTGCCTACAGAGCACAGAGCACTATGCTAAGGTCCTGAGAGTGTTCCGAAACCCTTTCCCCCATTTTCCAGGAGTTTATAATCCAGAGTGGTGGGTGGGCAGGGGGAGTTTCAGACAGACAAAATACTTTTTTTTTAATGGTAGATGGAGGAAAAACTAAGAAAACAACAGGTAATAATAATACAAATTATCAGGATGGAAAAGCTGACTACAGAGATGAATATACAAGTAAATGGACATCTGTATAAAAGCGCTAAGGCTAGAAATAAAAGGTCTAAGCACCGAGGGCAGTTGTTGAAATGCTACAGCTCGGGGTTTTAAGTGGGGTTGGTTTCCACATTCACACAGCATCGTTTCGGCAGCTGAAAAACCTCTCGGGTCGACCGATGGACCGACAATTGCCACCGGTGTCTATTAGCTGACAGGATCCTGGAGGCATCGAAAATTTAATAAAAAGATCCATTTTATGTCCTGGGATTTACTCTGCCAAGTCAATAACGGTGAAAAATGGGCCGGTCTCCCTTCATTTCATTCTCTTTGACATGGAATATGAGGAGTGGACACCCAAGATGATTGGGAAGGGGAGGGGAGGAGCAGGGAGAAGCAAGGAGAGGGAGGTAGGGAGGAAGGGAAGGGGGAGAGAGGAGAGGCCTCTTCTCAGGAGACTGAATCATCACCTTATCGCTAACTGCCACGAGAAAGGGAAATCTCCTCCTCCCGCTGCTTAGTGCCAGCTGACTATTTCGATAAAATCGTCAGTGGAATAGGCAAGAAAACAGCAGTGGGTTTCATTCAGAACGGGTTATCTCAGAGGAGGTAGACTTAAGGAGAGAGGCCGGGAACTCCCTCCCCCTCTATATCTGCCAGACCTCCTTCAAATCCTTATTAAGGTCACATCTCCTCCAAGAGACGATCTCCAAATAAGCCCTCTTTCCCCGAGCTCTCTCTCCCTTCTGCGTCCTCTATGCCCTTGGATCTGTGTCCTTTGAACACTGGGTATTCACCCCACCCCGTAGCATTTATGTCCCTGTCTGTAATTTATTTATTTACATCAGCGCCCGTCTCTCTCTCTAGACGGTAAGTTGTCGACAGGGAAAGTGTCTACTGATGCTGCTGCGCTATAAAAATAATAATAATTGTGGTATTTCTTAAGCACTTACTATGGGCCAGGCATTGTATTAAGCGCTGGGGTGGATACAAGCCAGTAGGATTGGACCCAATCCCTGTCCCACATTGGGCTCCCAGTCTCGACCCCCATTTTAAAGATGAGGTAACTGAGGCACAGAGAATTGAAATGACTTGCCCAAGGTCACACCGCAGACGAGTAGAGAAGCCGGGATTAGAGCCCACGTCCTTCTGACTCTCGGCCCCATGCTCTAGCCACCAGGCCATGCTGTTTCTTACCATACTCTCCCGAGCACAGTGCTCTGCACACAGTAAGTGGTCAACAAATATCATTGATTGATTGACTGATAGAGTAAATAAAAGATCTTGTGACGGGGACTCTCCCCAGCTGACAGGCATTCAGTCGCTGCTCTAGTTTCTCGCTCTGACCAGCCAGAGAGAGAGAGCCTCCAAATGATGGTTACCGAATGAGTGAAATATACATCCAAAGGTTATCTTCCGGGCGGGCACATTATTATGCAGATGTCATCTAAATGCTTGCTAGCGACAGGAAGAACGATCGCCTTAAAAAAACAGCGAATGAGCAAAGGGAGAATTGTCATTGTGGATCACAGAAAGGTTTTGTCTAGTTTGGTCAGTGCAATCTAATCTTATTTCTAATACATCACAATAACTGAGGGGAGAGAATCTTCTAAATGTATATGTATTCCCAGAGGAGTTAATGGGATGTGATTCTGGCTGACGACTAATGAACCAAGTTTTTCTTCTTCCATTACGTTGCGGCTGAGGAGTAGAAAGATTTGAAGGGTTTTGTTTTGGTTTCAGACTACCCTCTAGACAGTAAGCTCCTCATGGGAAGGGAATGTGCCTAATAATTCTGTTATACCGTACTCTCCCAAGCACTTAGTACAGCACTCTGCACAAATACGTGCTCAATAAATACGACTGATCGATTGATTGGTTAGATCTGGGAGAGGACGGAAGAAAAATGACACTAAAGTTTGAGAAAAAGAAGGCACATCACATCTTTTGATAATAATGATGATAATGATAATTGTTAAGTGCTCACAATGTGCCAAGCATTGTATTTTGCACTGGGATTGATACGTTAGGTCCCACATGGGGCTCACAGTCTAAGTAGGGAGCACGGTATTGAGTCCCTATTTTGCACATGGGAAACTGAGGCACAGAGAAGTTAAGTGGCTTGCCCATGGTCACACAGCAGGTACTGTACTCTCCCAAGTGCTTCGTACATTGTTCTACACACAGTAAATGCTCAATATTTTTAAGGGTACAAATTAAGTGCTTACTATATTCCGGGCACTGTACTAAGCACTGTGGTAGATACAAGCTAATCCGGTTGGTCACAGTCCCTGACCCACATAGGGCTCACTGTTTTAATCCCCAATTTACAGATGAAGTAACTGAGACACAGAGATGTCAAATGACTTGCCCAAGGTCACACAGCGTTCAAGTGGTGGAACGAGAGTTAGAACCTAGATTCGCTAACCAGGCCTGGGCTCTTTCCACTAGGCCACGCTGCGTCTAATGAATCCCACCGACTTATCGATCGATTGATTTTACATCATCAGGCTTCCCTTTACCCCAGCCTTCCGGCCCTCTGGATTCTCTGGGCTGCCTCGACAGACAGACGGGTTCACACAGACCTGAAAAATGAGGACCGTCTGTAAGAAACATCAGATAATATTCAGATGCCGCTATACATCTCTTTTATGGCTACCGAATGCCAGCTCCCCGAAGCATATTTATAACGCCGTTCCTCCGTCACTATCCAGCCGCTAAACAGCCCCACTCTCCAATAAGAGAACCGAGACGGTGAAGGTATCGTTTCATGTCCGGACCTGCCGGGCACAGAGACTGTAGTCTACACCTGAAAAATATCTCCCACCCAGCTGCCCACACACAAAGACCTCAAGGGACCTCACCGTTTAATTGGAAGTCACTTATTGTGAGGAGCCTCCAGCCGTCTGAATCGTATCGCTGGATGGAACAAAAAGAAGTGAGCCTTAAATTCGTTGCCCGCTTATTAGAATCATGATTAAATACACACCCGCAGGAGGACAGGGGTGAGATGACCGTCAAGGTCATAGGAAAATGGATGAAAGGGGCTAAAAATGGAAGGAGCTCCTCCCTAGGAAGTGATTTTCAGTGTTCTGTTGGAAGCTCAGATGAGATGAAGCAGGGGGATCGAGCCAGACGTCCAGGGCTTTCTGGTCTCTCCTGCTCTCTGCCCACTCTGATCCTCGGAGACTTCAACATCCATACGGATGTACCCGACGACTCCTCTGCCGCCCGCCCGCTATCCCTCCTCGACTCTGCCGACCTCCTCCTCCACCATACCGCGCCCACTCACCGACTCGGTCGCACCCTCGATCTCGTCATCTCCTACCGCTGCACTATCTCCTCCCTCACCGACTCTGAAATCCCTCTCTCTGACCATAACCTTCTCACCTGCCTCATCTCTCACACTCCCTCCCCCTGCAAATCTTCGCTACTGCCGCACAGAGACCTCCGCTCTCTCGATCCCATCCGTCTTTCCAATAGCATCTCGCCTCACCTTGCCGCCCTGTCCTCTCTTCCCACTCTCGACGAGCGGGTCTCCGCTCTCAACTCCACCCTCTCTACTCATCTCGACTCTCTCGCCCCCCTTTCCCTCCGCCGCTCTCGCTCCACTAACCCACGGCCCCGGATCACCTCCTCCGTCCGCCTCCTACGCTCCTATGCTCGAGCTGCCGAGCGCCGCTGGCGAAAGTCCAAGCACCGAGCCGACCTCACACACTTCAAATTTATCCTTTCCTGCCTTAACTCTGCCCTCTCCTCCGCCAGGCAAAGCTTCTTCTCCTCCCTCATCGACACCCATGCCCGTCACCCCCGCTGATTGTTCCGGACCTTTAACTCTCTCCTTAGGCCCCCTGTTCCTCCCCCTCCCCCATCTCTCACCCCCAATGATCTGGCCACCTATTTCCTCACGAAAATCAACACGATCAGGTCTGAGCTCCCCAAAGTCACCCCTCCGCCTCTCCCCTCCCCCCCAACGACCCCCTCCCCTACTTTCCCATCCTTCCCTGCAGTATCCTCAGAGGAGATCTCCTCCCTCCTCGCAAGTGCCACCCCCTCCACCTGCGCCTCGGACCCCATTCCCTCTCACCTTCTTAAAACCGTCGCCCCTGCCCTCCTCCCTTCCTTAACTTCTATTTTTAACCACTCGATCTCCAAGGGCTCCTTCCCCTCTGCCTTCAAACACGCCCACGTCTCCCCCATCCTAAAAAAAACCGCTCTTGACCCCACTTCCCCCTCCAGTTATCGTCCTATCTCCCTACTACCCTTCCTCTCCAAAATCCTAGAACGAGTCGTCTACAATCGATGCCTAGAATTCCTTAACTCCCATTCTCTCCTAGACCCCCTCCGATCTGGCTTCCGTCCCCTCCACTCTACCGAGACTGCTCTCTCTAAGGTCACCCGTGACCTCCTTCTTGCCAAATCCAATGGCTCCTACTCCATTCTGATCCTCCTTGACCTCTCTGCTGCCTTTGACACTGTCGACCATCCCCTCCTCCTCCATAACTTATCTCACCTTGGCTTCACGGACTCTGTCCTCTCCTGGTTCTCCTCTTACCTCTCTGGCTGGTCATTCTCGGTCTCCTACGCTGGAGCCTCCTCCCCCTCCCATCCTTTAACTGTTGGAGTTCCTCAAGGGTCAGTTCTCGGCCCTCTTCTGTTCTCCATTTACACTCACTCCCTCGGTGAACTCATCCGCTCTCACGGCTTTGACTACCATCTCTACGCAGAGGACACGCAGATCTACATCTCCGCCCCGTCCTCTCCCCCTCCCTTCAGGCTCGCATCTCCTCCCGCCTCCGGGACGTCTCCACCTGGATGTCGGCCCGCCACCTAAAACTCAACGTGAGCAAGACCGAGCTCCTCATCTTCCCTCCCGAACCCGGTCCGCTCCCAGACTTCTCTATCACCGTGGATGGCACGACCATCCTTCCCGTGCCGCAGGCCCGCAATCTCGGTGTCGTCCTTGACTCGTCCCTCTCGTTCACCCCACACATCCTATCCGTCACCGAGACCTGCCGGTTTCACCTCTACAATATCGCCAAGATCCGCCCTTTCCTCTCCACCCAAACGGCTACCTTACCATTACGGGCTCTCGTTATATCCCGGCTAGACTACTGTGTCGGCCTTCTCTCTGACCTCCCTTCCTCCTCTCTCGCCCCGCTCCGGTCTATTCTTCACTCCGCTGCCCGGCTCATCTTCCCGCAAAAACGATCTGGGCGTGTCACTCCCCTTCTTAAACAACTCCAGTGGTTGCCTGTCGACCTCCGCTCCAAACAAAAACTCCTCACTCAAGGCTTCGAGGCTCTCCATCACCTTGCCCCTTCCTACCTCTCCTCCCTTCTCTCTTTCTACCGCCCACCCCGCACGCTCCGCTCCTCCGCCGCCCGCCTCCTCGCCGTCCCTCGGTCTCGCCCGTCCCGCCGTCGACCCCCGGGTCGCGTCCTCCCGCGGTCCCGGAACGCCCTCCCTCCTCACCTCCGCCAAACTGATTCTCTTTCCCTCTTCAAAACCTTACTTAAAAATCACCTCCTCCGAGAGGCCTTCCCAGACTGAGCTCCTCTTCCCCCTCTACTCCCTCTGCCATCCCCCCTTTACCTCTCCGCAGCTAAAGCCTCATTTTCCCCTTTTCCCTCCGCTCCTCCACCTCTCCCTTCCCATCCCCACGGCACCGTACCCGTCCGCTCGACTGTATATATTTTCGTTACCCTATTTATTTTGTTAATGAATTGTACATCGCCTCGATTCTATTTAGTCGCCATTGTTTTTACGAGATGTTCTTCCTCTTGACGCTGTTTAGTGCCATCGTTCTCGTCTGTCCGTCTCCCCCGATTAGACCGTGAGCCCGTCAAACGGCAGGGACTGTCTCTATCTGTCGCCGACTCGTTCATCCCAAGCGCTTAGTACAGTGCTCTGCACATAGTAAGCGCTCAATAAATACTATTGAATGAATGAATGAATGGTTTAGGTCGAGCTGAGACCTGGTGGAGTGCGGATCCCAGTCCGGGTTGGAACGGGCTGAGGACTGGCGGGACAGGGATGTGATGTGTCTCGCGCTCCCTGACCTGAATCGGCCCTGGGGAGTGCATCTCTAGACCAGGGGTCAGCAACCTTTTCTTGAAGAGCCAAATGAAAGAAAACCTTGGAACTGTTGGTGGGTGAAGAGCCGACCCTATAATTCAAGCAGAAGAGTGAGGGGAGGATGGGAGAAGAGGAGGAAAGAGAAATGATAGAGAGATAAGGAGAGAGTGAGAGAACAAATTTAATCTTCATTTCTAAATTCATTTGGGAAGAGGTAAACAGAATAGTGGGGGGTGGCAAAAGAGGAGGAGAGAAAACTGAGACAGAGAGATAAAGAAAACAAACTTAATCCTGATCCATTTGGGAAGGGGAGAGGGTAGGTGTCAGAATTGCCAAGCACTAAGCTGGGTTTTTTTTCTTGCTTATTTGTTGTTTTTATGGTATTTTTAAGCACTTACCGTGTGCCAGGAACTGTATTAAGTGCTGGAATAGATGCAAGATAATCAGGTTGGGCACAGTCCATGTCTCATGTGGGGCTCACAGCCTTCACCCCCATTTTATAGATGAGACAACTGAGGCAGAGAGAAGTGAAGTGACCGGTCCAAGGACAGGCAGCAGACAAGTGGCAGAGCCAGGATAAGAACCAAGTCCTCTGACGCCCAGGCCCATGTTCTTTCCCCTACACTATGCTGACTTAGCAGAGCTCATAGTCTAAGGAAGGAAAAGTATTGCAGATGAGGAAACTGAGGCACAGAGAAGTTGGGACTTCCCGAAGGGCAGACAGGAGACTGTAAGCTCATTGTGGGCAGGGAATGTGGCGGGTTAACTAGTTATATTGTCCTCTCCCAAGAGCTTAGAACAGTGCTCTGCACACAGTAAGTGCTCAATAAATGCGATAGACCCCAGACTGAAAGTTCACTGTGGGCAGGGAATATGTCTACCAAATCTGTTGTATGGTAGTCTCCCAAGTGCTTACTACAATGCTTGGCACCCAGGAAGCACTCAAAGATACCACTGATTGCGTGGCTCAGTGGAAAAGGGCCTGGGCTTCGGAGTCAGAGGTCATGAGTTCGACTCCCGGCTCCGCCACTTGTCAGCTGTGTGACTGTGGGCGAGTCACTGAACTTCTCTGTGCCTCAGTTCCCTCATCTGTAAAATGGGGATCAACTTTGAGCCTCACGTGGGACAACCTGATTACCCCGTATCTCCCCCAGAGCTTAGAACAGTGCTCGGCATATAGTAAGCGCTTAACAGATACCAACATCATCATTAGTGGAGATAAATATGCTGTGCTCCCAGGCCTCACAGGGTTGGTATTCTTGGACCAACAGGCCGATATTACAGTCCAGCGGTACTTGATTGTCCTAGAATTCCTCTTGGAGGAAGAGAGATGCCATTTTATGGGGAAATAATTTCTTCCTCAAGGACCCACAGCCCATGTGGGACAGCATGGGACTAGCTCTCAGCTCCTGGTATTTCCCTTGTGCCTCTCATCTCATCATTCTTTTATCACTCCAGCAATTCTCCGCACTAATGTTTGGTGTCGTTTTTTGATACCCAACGGTCTTCGGAAAGAAGATGGGCGTTTAGATAGATTCCGTACTTCTCCTATCTATCTGAGACGTTGTCCCTTGTCTAATGGAAAACAGTGAATGAATGTATTTCTTCCAGAGTTTCTTTCTTGAATTTGTGATAGTTTGGGTGAGGGGCAGCGTGGACTCGTGGAAAGAGCATGGCGCTGGGGGTCAGAAGGATGTGGGTTCTAATCCCGGGTCCTCCCCTTGTCTGATGTGTGACCTTGGGCCAGTCATTTCACTTCTCTGGGCTTTTAGTTCCCTCATCTGTAAAATGGGGATGAAGACTGTGAGCCCCATGTGGGACATGGACTGTGTCCAACCTGACTAGCTTATATTTACCCCGGCAGTTAGTACCATGCCTGACACATAGTAAGCACAGTGATGATTCCTGACTCCTTTCCTGGTTCAGTGACGAATCAAACTGCTGACTGTGAAGTGCTAGGTAGGCGTCAGGCACAGAAAGAGAGACGGGGGGGGCATCTCTATCAGGATGGGGTTGGTGTTTCATCCTCCACTATGTTTCAGGGTTAGCGGGTTAGCGGCCGACCATCTCAGGGTGAAAGACCTCTTATGGCGGTGGGTTGGGCTCTGGTCAACCGCTGCTCTGGCTTGGACCTTCTTGCTAAACCGGGAAAGGTTAAGGATACAAAGCCAAGTCGAGGGCTGGACCGTTTGCTCTCATTTATACACTCATCCCTTGGCAAGACTGAGGGTTAAGACCCCCTCGCTGGGAGCTGTGTTTTATGTTGGCAGATGGTGGACCCCCCGTCTAATCAGATCTGTTCACTTTCAGATTCCTACAAGTTGACAGGAGCGGAGACAAACCAACACGGCAACCTGTCCTCGTACGTGACTTTTCACAGACGCCTGGGAGTTTGTCAATCTGTCACCAAGTCTTCTCGGTTCTACCTTCACCACGTTGCTAAAATTCGCTCTTTCCTCTTCATCCAGACTGCTATTATGCTGATCCACTGCTGCCCATTTCTCACTGGCTTTAAGCAGATCCCTTGCTCATTTTTCGGCCCAGAGTCTATTTAATGGTATCTGTTAAGCACTTACTACATTTCAGGCACTGTACTAAGCCCTGGGGTAGATACGAGCTAATCAGGTTGGACACCGTCCATGTCCCACATAGGGCTCAGAGTCTTAATCCCCATTTTATAGATGAGGGAACTGAGGCACAGAGCAGTCAAGTGACTTGCCCAAAGTCACGCAGCAGACAAGTGGCAGAGCCAGGATCTTTCCATCACTGCTGACAACTCCACCATCCTCACGGTCTCATCTCATTTGTATATATTACTTATCTCATGGGTATATATTATCATCCTATTTATTTTGTTAATGAGGTGTACATCCCCTTGATTCTATTTATCGTGATACTGTTGTCTTGTTTTCGTTTTGTTCTGTTTCGCTCTGCCGTCTATCTCCCCCGATTAGACTATGAGCCCGTCGATGAGCAGGGATTGTCTCTATCTGTTGCCGAATTGTACATTCCAAGTGCTTAGTACAGTGCCCTGCACATAGTAAGCGCTCGATAAATATTATTGAATGAATGAATATGACGGAGTCGGAATTAGAACCCGGGTCCTCTGACTTCCAGGCTCGTGCTCTATCCACTAGTACAGTGCCTTGCACATAGTAAGCGCTCAGTAAATACTACTGAATGAACTAGGCCACGCTGCTTCTCCAGAGATCTCTCCTCAGCACTAATATCTAAGGCCTCTTATCTTACACCTTATTCTGTACCGCTCTGGCTATTGCATCTCCCCCTCCAGAGTGTAAGCTCGTGGTAGGCGGGGAATATGTCTGTTTATTGTTATGGTGTGCTCTCCCAAGCGCTGTACAGATGTGTACATAAGTGGTGTGGGGCTGGGAAGGAGGATGAATGAAAGGAGCGAGTTAAGGTGAGTCAGAAGGGAGAGGGAGAAGAGGAAAGGAGAGCTTAGTCAGGGAAGGCCTCTTGGAGGAGACGGGCCTTCAATAAGTCTTCGAAGGCGGGGAGAGTAATTGTCTATCAGACATAAGAAGGGAGAGTGTTCCAGGCCAGAGGCAGGATGGGAGCGATTGGTTGGCGACAAGACAGATGAGATAGATGGGATAACGTGTCTGCTAATTCTGTTTTGTTGTACTCTCCCAAGCGCTTAGCACAGTACTCTGTACATAACAAATGCTCAATAAATACCACTGAGTGATTAATTGGATTCCTGCCGCTGGAAACCCACACCTCACGGCTTGATCTACGTCATGTCCCAGGTTTCTTCAGACTTCCATTTTGTCAAGCTTAAGAGGAGTTGCATAGTGGAGACTATTTCTTGTTTTATTACAGGTGGTTTTTTTAATATTAGATCCATTTTCACTTCGACCAATCTTCCGATTCCTTTTGGTACTGAAAAGTAGGTTTCTCTGTTCCAAAGATAATAATAATAATAATGTTGGTATTTGTTAAGCGCTTACTATGTGCCGAGCACCGTTCTAAGAGCTGGGGTAGACACAGGGGAATCAGGTTGTCCCACGTGGGGCTCACGGTCTTAATCCCCATTTTACGGATGAGGTCACTGAGGCACAGAGAAGTGAAGTGACTCGCCCACAATCACACAGCTGACAAGTGGCAGAGCTGGGATTAGAACTCATGACCTCTGACTCCAAAGCCCGTGCTCTTTCCACTGAGCCACGCTGCTTCTCATGATGAGTTCGGCTTGCCAGTCCCCCTGGCAGACTGCAATATAGACAATGGGATTATATGCATTTTAGGAGCCCTCCGTGTTGCTTTGCTCTTCTTTGAGGGAGAGAAAGACGGTGGTGGTAATTATGAACTGTTGTTTCACGCTGATGTAGAAGCAGAGTGGCCGAGTGGAAAGATCCCAGACCTGGGAGTCAGAGGGCCTGGGTTCTAATCCCGGCTCCTCCACTTACCTGCTGTGTGAACTTGGGCAAGTCACTTGATTTATCTGTGCCTCGATTTCCTCATCTGTAAAATAGGGATTGAATCCTAATCCCTCCTACCTTGTTTCCTTGTAGAATTTAGAGAAGCGGCATGACAGTGGATAGAGCACAGGCCTGGGAGTCAGAAGGACCCAGGTTCTAATTCCGGATCTGCCATTTGCCTGCTGTGTGGCCTTGAGCGGGTCACTTAACTTCTCTCTGCCTCTGTTGCCTCATCTGTAAAATAGGGATCAAGACTGTGAGCCCCGTCTGAGACAGGTTCTGCGTCCAACGTGACTTGCTTATATCCACCTCGGCGCTTAGTAAACTATCTAGCACGTGGTAAGTGCTTAACAAATATTATCATTATTTTTATTAGAACAGTACTTGTCACATAGTAAGCCCCTAAATACCATAATTATTGTCATTTTTTACTGTCATCGCTGGTATTATTATTATTAATTACACATTCACAGAGCAGTAATAGACAGTCTGTGGTCTGATGACCTTATCGTGTGCCCCGGCATCACTCCCATCCTTCTGTTGGAATTCTCCTGATGATCAACTTCAGCAGCAAATACTGGTAGGATTAATTCGCTTGGCTTGTATTTTTCAAATATGAATCACTTCCCTCATGGTTTCCAACCACCTGACCCCATCTACGGCTAGGTATATTCCGGTCTAGCTGATGTCACAGAGATAAGATGCCCCTCATGCCTTCTCCACTGCAGTCTTTGCTCCCCAAATGAACCGCGAGGTCAAAACCAGAAAGAGTAAAACAGGGAACGGGAGTTAGAGAAGGCGATGTGGTGAAGGATGATTCTGTCTTAAAGTGGCGAAGGGATCGGAATCATGCCACTGCATTTCCATTAGACGGTCCCTTGCTCTGAGAAAAATTAATTACTGATCCGGAGTGGTCTGTCGACAAATCACCAGAGATAGAATGGCAAGGATGAGGCATCGCTGAAGTAAAATTGCCATTGAGTCAACAAATTGAAGTCAACGAAGTATTAATTCACTCCCTGTCAAATCTGAGGGGTGAGTCGACTGAAGACAGATGGATGGAAAACGGCTGACTTTGTGGCTCTTCTCACTACAGTCCCTTCCACCAGCCTATCCCCCCACTCCCACATTTCCCTAGGTTTTGTCTCCTTCTGCCATCTCTCCTGCCTTTCATTCATTCAATCGCATTTATTGAGCACTTCCTATGTGCAGAGCACTGTTCCAAGTGCTTAGAAAGCACAATTTGGCAACAGATGGAGACAATCCCTACCCAACAGTGGGCTCACAATCTAGAAGGGGGAGACAGACGACAAAACAAGTAGACAGGCACCAATAGCATCAAATAGCTTTCCCCACGTTCTCCCCATTCTTTGCCCCAACGTGGCTCCCTCACCTCCAACTTCTTTAGAAGGAAATGGGCTGGTCAGTGGCAGACAATCCATTGTCTGGTGAAGCTGAGGAGGAAATGGATCTCATCTCCTCCCCAACTAAGTCCTCATTTCCCCTATTCCCTTTCCCTTCTGCATAGGCCTATGCATTTGGGTCTGTACCTTGGGTCTGTACTTGACCATCCCCCATCCTCCGTACCACAGAATTTATGTACATATCAGTAATGTATAGTAATGTCTGTCTCCCCTTCTAGATTGTCAACTCCTTATGGACAGGAAAAGTGTCTACCGTCTCTGTTGTATTGAACTCTCCCAAGCGCTTAGTACAGTGCTCTGCACACTGTGAGCATTCACTAACTTCGACCGAATGGATGAAGGAAAGCACTCATGGCTGATTAGGTAGGGTTACAGGATATGTCGCTTTCAGGGAAATGATGATCATTCTCCTTGGGATACATAAGGTACCTCTCCCAAGCCCGGTACGAGATTGGATGATAGCTTGCCTGAGAAACGGTGTGGCCTAGTGGATAGAGCTCAGGTCTGGGAGTCAGAAGGACCTGGGTTCTAATCCCAGTTCGGTCACTTGTCTGCTGTGGGACCCTGTGCAAGTCAGTTCATTACTCTGTGCCTCAGTTACCTCATCTGTAAAACAAGGATTGAGAGTGTGAGCCCCATATGGGACAGGGAATGTGTCCTCCTGATTACCTCATATCCACCTAGGGCTTAGTACAGTGCCAGGCACATAATAAGGGCATAACAGATATCATTAAAAAAAATTCCAAAATCAGTTTCTTGACTGTTGTGTGGCTTTGGGTGAGCCACTTAATCTGTCTGTGCCTTTGTCTCCATCTTAGCACAGTGCTCTGCGCGTAATGATAATAATGTTGGTATTTGTTAAACGCTTACTATGTGCAGAGCACTGTTCTAAGCGCTGGGGGAGATACAGAGTGATCAGGTTGTCCCACGTGAAACTCACAGGTAATCCCCATTTTACAGATGAGGTCACTGAGGCCCAGAGAAGTGAAGTGACTTGCCCACAGTCACACAGCTGACAAGTGGCAGAGCCGGAAGTCGAACTCATGACCTCTGACTCCGAAGCCCAGGCTCCTTCCACTGAGCCACACTGCTTCCCGTAGTAAGTGCTCAATAACTACCGTTGACTGACTGGACTGTGAGCCCCATGTGAGACAGGGATTGTGTCTGATCTCTCTTGAATCAAATCACTGCTTAGTACAGGGTAAGTGCTTAAAAATATTATTATTATTATATTATTACTACCAACCAAGCTTGCAATTCTGATCTCCTATCCTTTACTGAGTCAGATGACATTGGGCCTTCTTTTTTCTTTATGGTATTTGTTAAGGTCTTGCTACGTGCCAGGCACCGTACTAAGCTCTGGGATAGATACAAGATCATCAGGTCGGACACGGGTCTTGGAATTAACCATCTTGGAGGCTTCAAGAATCCCAACTGGGCTCCCTAGCAATATTATTGGAATACAGAGTTATCCACAACTACAAAACTACTGATATCATCCTAGAATACAGAACTTTCCATTTGGCGAGCTACAGAATCACTGCCCTCTATGTAATAACTTGCCTTATCCCTTCATTACTTTAAGTTTTATTAACTTTAAGGCAAACGCTATTTGACATTTTATGGCATTCAGACACAGTTATACACTGAGGTGAATGGCAAAATCCAATGTTTGTCAGACATTAAAGTCAAACGTGGTTGAAAACCCTTCATCTCTGAAATCTGAAGCCAGAGTGTTCTTTGAAATTGTCTTTCTTTACATTTTTATTTATGAATTTTAAATGAACCCATGCTTCCGGCCTTTCAGATAAAATCACGTGACTTTTATTCCTGGATCTGAGCACTGAATATTGTGGGTTATTGCTGCAACACAGCACAAAGGTGCAATTTAATGTTTGTCTCTCCCTGTACTCTGTAAGCTCCTTGTGGGCAAGGATAATGTCAACCAGCTCTGCTGGACTGCGCTTTCCCAAGCCTTCAGCACAGTATTCCTCATACTGAAAGTACTCAAGCATCATAGCCTAGTGGAAAGAGCACGAGCCTGGGAGTCAGAGGACTTGGGTTCTATTCCCAGCTCCGTGAATTTCTTGATAGTTGACCTCTGTCAAATCACTACACTTTCTCTTTGCCTCAGTTTTCTCATCTGTAAAAAAGGGATTAAGTACCTGTTCTCCCTCCTACTGAGACTGTGAGCCCCATGTGGGACAGGGACTGTGTCCAACTCGATTAATTGGTATGTAGCCCAGTGCTTAGAAAAGTGTTTGACACACTGTAAGCACTAAATCCACGCCATTATTAATCAGTCGATCAATCAGTGATACTTCTTGAGCACTTACAACGTGCAGAACACTGTACTCAGCAGGTGGGAAAGCACAAGACAAAAGAATCAGCACACATGTTCCCTACCCATAACGAGATTACAGTCTAGAAGGGAAGGCAGACGTTAGTATGAATAAATAATTTATAATTAATACCACTGACTGAATGCACATGTGATTTAAGCCACATCAGCACATGCTAACAAAAAAAAAAAATCTCAACAACGATAGTATCGTCTTTAAATACAAAAGACAGCTAGATATGGTGTTGATATCCATTATATGAATCTTTTTATGAGGGCAAAGAAATAACTGCAGTCATACAATTTATCGTACTGTCGCAGACATCCCACCCTTGGCCTCGATGGGCCTTTTTTTAATTAAATGGTATTTGTTAAGTGCTTACTATGTGCCAAGCACTATATTCAATGCTGAGGTAGATGCAAGCTAATGAGTTTGGACACAGTCCCTGTCTCACGAGGGGCTCACAGCCTTAACCCTTAAAATTAATCTTAATTTTACAGATGAAGTAACTGAGGCCCAGAGAAGTAATAATAATAATAATGATGGTATTTGTTAAGCTCTTACTATGTGCGAAGCACTGGGGTTGATACAAGGAAATCAGCAGAGGAATCAACTATTGTGTTAAGGGTTTGAATGACATCGTTCAGACTCTCTTGTTTCTGCCATTGATCTTCCACTCTTGGTGCAGGGCACTGCACTGTATTATCAATCTTATCTATTGAGCCCTTCCTGTGTGGGGAGCACTGTACTCGGAGCTTAGGAGAGTAAAATAGAGCTGAGTTGGTAGACACACATTCCCTGACCGCAATGAGCTTACAGTCTAGATTGGAAGACATCAGTTTACCAGTTAAACACCAGTTTAAACACCCAGTTAAACATCAGTTTAAATAAATTAGGGATAAGTATACCAATGCTGTGGGGCTGCAGGATGGGAGAACAAAGGACACCTATCCAAGCGCAAGGGCTACGCAAAAGGGAGTGGGAGAAGAGGAAGTGAGGGCCTTGTTGGGGAAGGCTCCTTGGAGGAGATGTGCCTTCGGTAAAGTTTCGAAGGTGGGGAGAGGGATCGTCTGTCGGATATGAAGACGGAGGTGTTCCAGGCCAGAGGCAGGACATGGGCCAGAGGTCGGGGCAAGACAGACGAGACGGAGGTACAGAGAGTACGCCGGCATTAGAGGAGCGAAGCGTGTAGGTCGGATTGTAGTACAAAATCATTCATTCATTCATTCAATAGCTTTTATTGAGCGCTTACTACGTGCAGAGCCCTGTACTAAGCCCTTGCTATGTACAATTCGGCAATAGGTAGAGACAATCCCTGCCCATCGACGGGCCTGCAGTCTAATCAGGGAGGTAAGGTTGAAGGGAGCAAGATGATCGAGTGCTCTGAACGTACTAGGTGCTTGGGAACTTCAGAATATCCAAGTAACTCTTTCCCAGCCAAAAAAAGAGCTCACATTCATGTTCTCCGGTCTTCATTTCCTCAAGAGAGTTTTCTAGCGACACTGACGTGGGAAAAATTCATCTGCTTCCTAAAAACCCTTGAGCGTTTCGAGAGAAGATTGCTTTTTTCAAAACTGATATACCGCTCTTTTTCCAGAGAAAATCTAGAAATCATCCAGAGAATATCAAGATCTCTATCTCAGTCGCCTTCCTCTCAGCTGGAGATATAAATAAAATGGTTTGTTTTCAGCTTCTATTTTTCAAAACAGGAGAGTACTAGCCGCGGTCATACTGCGTTACAGCGGCGAAGGCTTTTATTTCTGCTGGAATTGTTCCGTGATAAATACAGTGTGCCTTGAGCATACTGCACACTGTTGTCTTGGCATTATTTCCCAAGGTCTTTGGAGGCTGGGGTAATGGTATCTCTGAATGACGATGTGACAGTGCCTTCACTAGAATTGTTATAAGGTTTCAGTCACCACCTCGTGAGTTTATAGAGCCTACGGAGGTATCGGATGAAACAGTGCAAATCCTAGAAAACTGCAAATTGATATACCTTCCATACAAGTGGTCAGAAGATTAGATTGTGGGTTCTAATCCCGGCTCTGCCACTTGCCTCCTGTATGACCTTGGGCAAGTCACTTAACTTCTCTATACCTCAATTACCTCATCTGGAAATTGGGGATTAAGGCTGTGAGGCCCAGGTGGGGACAGGGACTGTTCCCAGCCTGGTTATCTTGTATCTTCCCCAGCACTTAGAACAGTGCTTGACACATAGTGAGCACTTAACAAATGCCATCATCATTAGCTGAAGCCTATTAGAACGCTGCTCCTGCCCTCAGGTGCTCCTCCATTTGATCATATGCACCCTGAAGACAGAGATCGAGTTTTCCCCTTTGGTCGTATCGTAGGATCCTAAAAGCCTAGCACGGTGCTATGTATACACAGCACAGCAGATGCTGAAGATGATCATAATGACCAACAAACAGAGTGGCCTAGTGAAAAGAGCTCGGGCCTGAGAGTCAGAGGACCTGGGTTCTAATCTCAGATCTACCCCTTGTCTGCTATGTGTCCTTGGAGAATCCACCTCTCTGCACTTCGGATACGGCATTTGTAGAATAGGGATGAAATCCTCCTGTCTCCAACTTGGATGGCGAGTCCCATCTGGGTCGGGGACTGTCCGACAAGATTACCTGGTACCTACTCCAGCGCTTACAATGGTACTCGGCACGTAGTAAACGCTTAGCTAATACTATTGTAATGATTATCATTATCATTATTATTGTTACTTAGACTATGAACTCCATGTGAGTCAGGGACTGCGTTCCAACCTGCTTATCTTGTTTCTACCCCAGCATCTAGAACAGTGCTTGACACATCTTTTTCTTCAATTGCCGTCGAGTCATCTCTGACCCATAGAGACTCCATGAACACACCCTCTTTGAAACATCCAATCTTCTGTTATAAAGTCACCATGGTACCTGTACGCACAGAATTTTCTTGGTAAAGATATGGAAGTAGTTTGTCATCTCCTACTTCTGCCCAGTAAAAATTTGAGTCTTTGCCATTGTCTCTGATCAGCATCCGCCTTTGACTCTTTCCCATGCTGCTGTCACCCAGCACAGGTGAATCGACACGTAAGAAATGCTTCACAAATACCAGATTTTTTTAAAGCTGAAGTAATCACAAGGGGCCCAACTTCAATAATCAAAACCCCTACAAGACAGCCTCCACTCCAAGCTACTGAAGGGCTGAAATTAATGCCCCCAACCCATAACCTTCCTCTGCTGCTTATCTGCTCAGCAGCTTTGCTGCAAAGTGTAGGAGAGCTGAGAACCTCCACAAGGAAGGATGGAAGCAAAACTAATACCAAACGGGGTCTTCTTTGGGTCCCCCAAGCTATGGAGCTCATTCAGGAGAGACCTCTTCTCCTCCTTCTTTGCAATTCCAAAGCAAATAAACAAAATGAAGCTTATATAGTGGAGAAAAGGTAAGCAGAAGGATGACTCGGAGAGAAGATATCAGTATGTTCAAGGAGGACTGTGTATACTCATGTGCAAGAGGTCTGCAATAATCAAAATAGTATTTGTTAAGCGCTTACTATGTGCCAGACATTGTACAGAGCGCTGGGTTGGATACAGATTGGATTGGACACAGTCCCTGTCCCACTTGAGACTCACAATCTCAAGCCCCATTTTACAGATGAGGTAACTGAGGCACAAAGAAGTGAAGTGACATGCCCGAGGCCACGCAGCGGATGAGTGGAGGACCCAGAATTAGAACCTGCTCAGAGAGCTTAGAAGATCCAACCCTAACTGTCGGAGGATGTCAAGGACAGTTACCTCATTCTGACCGTTGGAGATGGAATACAGGATGGATAATAAAATAATAACGATAATGATGATGGTGACGATTGTGGCATTTGTTAAGCACTTACAATATTCCAAGCACGTACTAAGCACTGGGATAGATACCAGATATTCAGGTCTCTCATGGGTCTCACGGTCAGTAAATCCCCATTTTTCAGATGAGGCCCAGAGAAGTCAAGGGACTCGTCTGAGGTCACACCGCCAGTAAGTAGTTGGAGTGGAGAGGCGCTTGTTTAGCAAAATTTAAAATCAAAGTAATTGTCACCTGATTCCATTCCGCCCCTCTTGGGAAATGGAGGCAGCAGGAGTTCCTTACAACTGCTGGCCCAGAAATTAGACTCACGCAGTTTGTTTACATAACTGTTGGGAAAATACAATTGCTTTAAAGAGCTTATGCGAGTGGAACCCAGGAGACAAAATAGCAGTCAATAAGCAATATTTTCATCGTGCTTCAGAGGGAAAGTACAAAGCTTGGAAGGATAATTTCAGTCCTTTAACTGTCTCCTGGTCTGTGTGTTGCCAGACCCCACACGGATCAAAATCAACATTCATTTTAAAAGAAAATCCCAGATCCACCCACCTCTATTCCTGCACATGAAAACAGCCCCGCCGACAATTGAACAGAAGAGGGATCTTTGCTTCCTTTCAACAAGTTATGCAGATTGGTTGGAGATTTGTTCTGAAAAATCGTAGAGTTTTCTTGAGAGGGTCTTTTTCTCGATCATGGCTCTAGTCTGGTCATGACCATGGCTTGGTTGGTCCAGAATTCTGCTTGAGGGACACAGTATCTAGGAGAGATGTTTCTCCTATTAATTATGGCATCTATCAAGTGCTTACTCTGAGGCAAGCACTGTGATGAGCACGGGAACAGATACGAGATAATCAGATTGTTATAGTAGCGATAGTATTTATTGAGCACCCACCCGATGCTATGCACTGTATTAAGCACTAGGGAAATACAAAACAGAGAAGTGATGCAATGCCCACCTACGAAGAGCTCATACAGTGATGGAAGTAGGCAGGCATAAAAAACATTTACAATATCTCTAAAGGGCTCCCGATGGGAACACTTAAGTGTTGGGAATCTTCTGGTGGCTGGTAAGACTTGATTGCTGGAAATTAATTGGAGAAGGAGGGTATTGAATGTGGGGAGCACTGGGGGGACTAAGACTAGAAACAGCGTGGTCTAGTTCCAATCCCAGCTCCTCCACTTGTCTGCTGTGTGACTTTGGGCAAGTCACTTAACTTCTCTGTGCCTCAGTTACCTCATCTGTAAAATAGGGATTGAGCCTTTGAGCCCAATGTTGGACAGGGACCGTGTCCTACCTGATTAGCTTCTATCCCTCCAGTGCTCAGAACGATGCTTGGCATGTAATAAGCACTTAACAAATAACATAATTATCTATTATTACTATTATTAGTGGATAGAGCATGAGTCTGGGAGTCAGAAAGACCTGGGTTCTAATCCTAGCTCCGCCACTTGTCAGCTGTATGACCTTGGGAAAGTCACTTCTCTATGCCTCAGTTACCTCATCTGTAAAATGGGGATTAATACTGTGAGCCCCAAGTGGGACATGGATTGCGTCCACCCTGGTTAGCTTGTACCCCCGCCCCCACTCCCTCCCACAGTGCTTAGAACAGTGCTTGGCACATAGTAAGTGCTTAATAAATATTATTTGTGAAGGGAGGGAGTTCCAGACCAAGGGAATAAAAAACAGGGAAGGGAAGGGAAGGGAAGAGGGCAGGGAAGAGGGAAGGGAAGAGGGCAGGGAAGAGGGCAGGGAAGAGGGCAGGGAAGAGGGAAGGGAAGAGGGAAGGGAAGAGGGAAGGGAAGAGGGAAGGGAAGAGGGAAGGGTTAGAAGGTTAGCTTGAGGACTTGAAAACACCAAATATGTAAGATGGGGACAATTGGTACAATTCCCTCTCCAAATGGGGCTCACATTCCAAGAGGGAAGGAGGATAGTTTTGTTTTTTTATCCCAATTTTATAGATGAGGAAACGGAGCCACAGAGAAGTTACTTGCAAGCAAATGACAGAGCTGTGAATAGAACCTGGGTTTATAGAATCTGGGTTTCTTGACTCTTAGTACCATCCTCTTTCCACTCAGGCACTTACTTGTGTCTCTCTTCTTAGGAAAAAGAAATATTGTCAAACAAGAGTGTACATTTCCAAGCGCTTAGTACAGTGCTCTGCACATAGTAAGCGTTCAGTAAATACGATTGAATGAATTAATGAATGAACCTAGACCTCTGAACTCTCAAAATGTCCATTTGCTGAGCTGAAACTCTACATCCAAAGCTTGCCTTAGTGACCAATCTTTAAAATATTCATTTAGGTTTCAAGTTGAAAAGGGCTAGAGCATCCTTCAGCTTTAGGATAGCGGATTATTTACTGAGCGCTTATTTCTGCCACGCGCTGGACTAAGAGCTTCAGAGACAACAACGCAACTAGAGTCGATCTGAAGAGAATCCTGCCCCCAAAGAGTTTACAGAGCTAGAGGGGAAGACAGACATCAATATAAATAAATTACAAACATGTACATTAGTAATGTGGGTTTGAGGGTGGGGTGACTATCACGTGCTTAAAGAGTACAGATCAGAGCGCATAGGTAATGCGGAAGGGAGAGGAAGTGGCGGGAGGGCAGGGAAGAGCTTAAATGGGGAAGGCCTCTTAGAGGAGATATGATTTTACTAAGCCTTTTAAGGTGGGAGCGTCTCAGTCTGTTGCATCTGGAGGGAGGGAGTTCCAGGCCAGAGGGAGGATGAGGGCAAGGGGCAGGCGGTGAGACAGATGAGATCGAGGTACAGCGAGTAGGTTGATGTTAGAGGAGTGAAGTGAGCATGCTGGATCGTAGTAGGAAATCAGCAAGGTACGGTAGGAGAAGGTGAATTGACTGAATCAATCCCTCGTGATTATTGAGCTTATTTATGTATATTAATGTCTGTCTCCCCCTCTAGACCGTGAGCTCTTTATGGGAAGGGACTGTGTATGTTTGTTGTACTGTACTCTCTGAACCACTTAATACCGTGCTTTGCGCACAGTCAGCACTTAATACGATTGAATGAAGGAGTACGACATAACAGAGTTGGTAGACAAGCTCCCTGCCTACATTAAGCTTAAAGTCTAAGGGAGGAACATAATTTAATATAAATAAATGAATTATGGATATGTCCATTGGTGTTGTGGGGATGAGGGAGGGGAGAATAAAGGGTGCAAATCCAAGTGCCAGGGTAACGCAGAAGGCAGTACTTGTAGATTGAATGCTTTAAAGCTGATGGCAAGGAGTTTCTGTTTGATGAGGAGGTGAATGGGCATTCTTGAGGAATGAGAAGACACATGGACTGACTATTTGTTTAAGCAAAGCAATCCGGGCAGCAGAGTGAAGTATGGACTGGAACGGGGAGAGTCGGGAGGCAGGGAGGGGTTTTTTGTAGATTTTTTAAATGGTATTTAAATGCTTACTATGTGGCAGGCACTGTACTAAGCGCTGGGGTGGATCCAAGCAAATTGAATTGGACACGGTCTCTCTGCCCTACATGGGGTTCACAGTCTCAATCCCCGTTTTACCGAGGAGGTAACTGAGGCCCAGAAAAATGAAGTGACTTGCCCAAGATCACACTGCAGATAAGTGGCAGAGCTGGGATTAGAACCCATGACCTTTTGACTCCCAGGTCCGTACGCTATCCACCGCACCATGCTGAGGCTGAATGTAGCAGTCAAGATGCGATGTGAGCGTTTGGATCACCCCGGTAGCAGTTTGGTTGGTGAGGAAAGGGTGGATTTTAGAAGTGTTCTGGAAGTGGAACTGACAGGACTTGGTGACACACTGAATATGAGGGTTGTAGGAGAAAGATAAGTGGAGGATGACGCCGAGGTTATGGGCTTGCAAGAGAGGGAAATTAACAGGGAGAACGAGGTTTGGCTGGGAAGATGAGTTCTGTTTTGGACACGTTTAGTTTGAGGTGTCCCTGGGAGATTCAGGTAGAGATGCCCTGAAAGCAGGGGGAAACATGAGCCTGCAGAGAAGGAAGAGAGTGGTCAAGGCTGAAAGAGTAAATTTGACAATCACCCTCATAGAGATGGCAGTTAAAGCCACGGAGGCCGGTCTCTAATTTGAATTTTAGATAACTTCCTTCTCGTCTCCTAGGTCTACAATCTTTGGGAAACATTTTCTCCTTTCTCCCCTCTCCACTGTCCACAACTCCTGCTTTGCCTCAGAGACAGACACTCACGGACATCAATATATCCCTCAAATACGCTATTGCAGGAGAAGAATTGTAGCCCAAGGCTCCACAGGCATTCATTTCACTTGCACAGGGCAGTGTCAGTCGTGTGTCATGAGAGGATTTTGATATCCCAGGTGGAGTCAGAGCAAAAAATAGGTAATTCCACTGGAAAAATCCATTGCCCCTCCTCATGCAGGTTTAACCAGTGGCAGACTTGTATGACAAGGCAGAAAGACCGGATGAAACATCCAATCTTTAAAATGGATCATAACATCATAGCCCAAGACAGAAATGTTTTCAACACTGCCTGTGTTACCTTCCCTGTATTTTACACATTTCCCAAAGTTACAGGAAAAACAAAAATCATTTGGTTATTTTTGTCTGAGAATATTAGAATCAATCAACCAATATTTATCGAGCACTTACTAAGTGCAGAGCACTGCCTTAAGAGCTTGGGAGACTACAATACAACAGAATTAGCGGTCATGTTCCCCGCCCATAATGAGCTTACGGTCTAGAGGAAAAAAATGTTCTATGATATCTGTTACTTGGTGCCAGGTACTGTTCTAGGTGCTGGGGTAGAAGCGAGCTAATCAGGTTGGGCACAGTCCCCATTCCCCATGGGGCTCTCAGTTTTAACCCCCAGTTTCCAGAGGAGGTAAATGTGGCCCAGAGAAGTAAAGAGACTTGCCCAAGGTCACACAGCAAACAAGCGGCGGAGCCGGGATTACAACTCGGGTCCTTCCGACGCCCGGCCCGTGCTCTATCCGCTAAGCCACTCTGCCTCTCTTGAAGATATCTTATGAGATATCTTATGAAGATATCTTATGAGAAGCAGTGTGGCTCAGTGGAAAGAGCATGGGCTTTGGAGTCAGAGGTCATGAGTTCGAATCCCAGCTCTGCCACTTGTCAGCTGTGTGACCATGGGCAAGTCACTTAACTTCTCTGTGCCTCAGTTACCTCATCTGTAAAATGGGGATTAAGACTGTGAGCCCCACGTGGGACATCCTGATTCCCCTGTGTCTACCCCAGCGCTTAGAACAGTGCTCGGCACATAGTAAGCGCTTAACAAATACCAACATTATTAAGATATCTGTCAAACAAAAACTGCCCCTGGATTTTTCTCTCAACTTCCTACTTCAACCCAGCCTGCCCACTCCACTCTTCTAGCACCAGCTTACTCGCAGTGCTCCCATCTCGCCCCCGACCCCTTTCCCGCATCCTCCCCCTAGCCTGGCACTCCCTCCCCCTTCATATACACCAGACCACCCTTCTCTCCACCTTCAAAGCATTACTGAGGTCACATCTCCTCCAAGAGGCCTTCCCTGATTAAACCCTCTTTTCACCGACGCGTTCTCCCTTCTGCGTCATCACTATACGTGGATCTGTGACCTTGGGACATTTAATATCTGCCCCACCTCCAACCCCGCTGCACTTATGTACCTATCTTTAAATCACATACTATAAATTGCTCATTTATTCATATTAATTTCCGTCTCCCGCTCTAGACTGGAAGCTCATTAATGACAGGGAACTTGTCTGCTAATTCTGTTATACTGTAGTCTTCCATGCACTAGTAAAGTGCTCTGCACACAGTAAATCCCTTTGATTAATTGATTAATGGATTAATCCCTGTCTGGTTCCATTCAAATGGGCCTGTTAATTAGTTAAGGAATTAGAAGCCATATTAATCATCCTGAATATTTCCTGAGCCTTTTTTTTAATGGTGTTTGTTAAGTGCTTGCTATGTGGGGAAGCAGCGTGGCTCAGTGGAAAGAACCTGGGCTTTGGAGTCAGAGGTCATGGGTTCGACTCCCAGCTCTGCCTCTTGTCATCTATGTGACCGTGGGCAAGTCACTTCACTTCCCTGTGCCTCAGTTACCTCATCTGTAAAATGGGGATTAACTGTGAGCCTCACGGGGGACAACCTGATTACCCTGGATCCACCCCAGCGCTTAGAACAGTGCTCTGCACATAGTAAGCGCTTAACAAATACCAACATTATTATGTGTCAAACACTGTTCTAAGCCCTGGGGTAGAAACAAACAAATGAGGTTGGACACAGTCCTTGTGCCCCATGGGGCTCACAGTCTAAGTAGGAGGAAGAAAAGGAGAATTGAGGCACAGAGAAGTTAAGTGACTTGCCCAAAGTCACACCGCAAGCATTTCACAGAGGTAGGATTAGAACCCAGGTCCTCCCACTCTCGGGCCCGTGTCCTCTCCAGCAGCCCATACTTTGTACCTGTAACTTGGACAGACAAGATCCGTGCCAGCAAACTTTCAATCTACAAGGCTATAGACATAGATAGTATGTAAACCTTGGGCATGAGAGGGTAAGCAGCCTTAACCAGTGTCAGCAAGAGTATGTAGAAAATGAATAAACCAAAAAATTCACGTATAAATGCTAAGGAAGTTGAGGAGTTCTCTGCACAGAGTAAATACCCAATAATTACTACTGATGTTGATGATCAAAGAAGCAGCATGGAGTAGTGGACAGAGCACAGGCCTGGGAGTCATAAGGTCGTGGGTTCTAATCCCGGCTCCTCCACAAGTCCGCTGTGTGGCCTTGGGCAAGTCAGTTCACTTTTCCGTGCCTCGGTCCTCTCATCTGTAAAATGGGGATTAAGACCGTGAGCACCATGTGGGGAAGGGACCGTGTCCAACCCGATTTGCTTGGATCCACCCTAACGCTTAGTAGAGTGCCTGACACATTATTATTCTTAAGTGCCTTTGAGTCATTTCCGATTCATAATGACTCCATGGATATACTTGCTCCAGAACGTCCTGTCCTCTGCCATAATCCGCAACCTTTCTAACAGTTGTGCCAGTGCCTGGCACGTACTAAGTGTTTAACAAATACCATAATCATCAGTTATTATCAGATCCAGCTAACCCCTCCCCTTAGCGCTTTGGAATTTTAATCCCAGCTCCGGAATTCATGTATCTATCTTTGCACCTTTTTGTTTACATATTTATCTGTACATTCGATTAGTTCAGCTAGTACATCCTGAAGTATTTACATTGCTCTCTGTTTTATGCCTGTTCTTCCTCTGGCATCCCCTCAACAAATTTGAAAGAGTTTTTACCCAGAGAGGGGGCAGGAGGAGGAAGTGCATTTCTGCAGTGGAGAGTAAAGGGGAAGGCACAGTGCTCACTGAGCCCTTACTGTGTGCAGAGCACTGTGCTAAGCACTTGAGAGAGAACAATACAATAGAGTAATAATGTTGGCATTTGTTAAGCGCTTACTATGTGCCGAGCACTGTTCTAAGCCCTGGGGTAGATACAGGGTCATCAGGTTGTCCCACGTGAGGCTCACAGTCTTCATCCCCATTTTCCAGATGAGGGAACTGAGGCCCAGAGAAGTGAAGTGACTTGCCCACAGTCACGCAGCTGACAAGCGGCAGAGCCGGGAACAAGCGTAGATAGATACTGCCCCTGCCTTCAAGGCACTTATTATCAAAATGGTATTTATTAAGCGTTTACTCTATGCAGAGCTCTGTAGTAAGTTCTTGGGAGAGCACAATACAGCAGAATTAGCCGACCCGTTCCTTGCCCATAACGAGCTTACAATATCAGGGAAAATGTGCTTCTGGGGAGTTGTATCCCTTTCTTTCATTCATTCATTCGTATTTCTGCACCATTTACAACTGGACTTCTCTTAGAAATCATTCAGGACAGTTAGTAAAAGCTCTCATTGAACTCTTGTAATCAAAGTGAATTTTCCACATTATGATTAGCCTGATTCAACAGATGGATTATGTTATCTTGAGACCCCCGTTAATCCATTCCTGATTATGAATACCTGCGCATAATTCTATTTCAGGGCTCCAGGAAAAATTGTCCCCAAAATACACCGTGCCTGTTGGCTCCATGCTAACCAATCAATCAATCATGTTTATCGAGCACTTACTATGTGCAGAACACTGGGAGAATATAACACAACAAAATTAGCAGACACGTTCCCTGCCCATAACAAGCGTGAAGACAACAGAAATGGAATAAACATCTACAGGAAAGGTCAAGCGCACAAAAGCGCTTGACAGAATTTAAAAAGAATTTGCATTTGTATTTATTTTCCTTATCATCCTTTGTTGGATGTTTCAAATTACAGCTCATATCCCAGTTTAGTCAAAATGAATGCAGTAGGAGAAGAAAATGATTTTTACCACTGCAGAAGCCTCCTGCTTATAAAAAGATGTATTTGGATGGCAGTGAAAGAATACTTCAAGATTTCATTACCAGATTCAATATTTATGCTGAATAACTTAATTCCATTGTATATTCATAAAGGGAGTGTGATACTTTTAGGATTCAGCAAATCTTTTCATATATATTTCTGTCCATACTTGGGGATATGGTAAGCTAATTTTCTTAGGTAGGCAAAGAAAAAGAGAGAGAGATCTAAAAATGAAGGATTTGGGGGGTCGTTCCTTCTTCCCTTTGGGGTGAGAGAGCTTAGGCTACTGAGTTCAACACAAGAACGATAAGAGAAGCAGTGTGGCCTACTGGATAGAGCCCAGGCCTGGGACTCAGAAGGACCCGGGCTCTGATCCCCACTCCGCCTCTTGTCTGCTCTGTGACTTTAAGCAAGTCACTTCACCTCTCTGTACCCCTGTTACCTCATCTTTAAATTAGGGATTAAGACTGTGAGCCCCATGTGGGAGGTTGGACTGTGTCCAACCTGATAACCTTGCATCTATCCCAGTGCTTAGAAGAGTGTCTGGAACATAGCAAGTGCTTAACAGATGTCATTAAAATAAAAAAAATCTTGGAATTCATAGGGTCCCTCAAACTGAACATGAGTCAGAAATGGAATGCTCCGACTGATGCACAAAGATATATCATTACATCTCTAAAAAATAAAAATGTTGGTATTTGTTAAGCGCTTACTATGTGCAGAGCACTGTTCTAAGCGCTGGGGTAAACACAGGGGAATCAGGTTGTCCCACGTGGGGCTCACAGTCTTAATCCCCATTTTACAGATGAGGGAACTGAGGCACAGAGAAGCGAAGTGACTTGCCCACAGTCACACAGCTGACAAGTGGCAGAGCTGGGATTCGAACTCACGAGCCCTGACTCCAAAGCCCGTGCTCTTTCCACTGCGCCACGCTGCTTCTGAAGTCAATTCTCTAGAAGTCAATGGGCATCAACCTGCCTGTCACTGAGGGCCTTCCCAACGCTATAAAAACTGACTCTTCCTTTCTGATCCTTTAACTTCCATGCCCTTTGCTCTCCCTGCCATCTGGAGGTGGAAAATAGACGAAGCACCTAAGAGAGTGCAGCAGAATAATAATAATTGTGGCATTTGTTAGTGTTTACTACATGTCAGGCACTGTTCTAAGAGCTGGGGTAGATACAAGCAAATCGGGTGGGACACAATCCCTGTCCCTCATGGGCTCGCCATCTTACTCTCCATTTTACAGCTGAGGTAACGGAGGCACAGAGAAAGTGAAGTGACTTGCCCAGAGTCACACAACAGACAAGTGGCATAGCCCGGCTTAGAACCCAGATCCTTCTGACTCCCAGGCCCATCCCCTATCCTCTAGAGCAAGCTGCTTCTCCCTGTTCTCAAGGAGTGTTTTATTTCTATCCCTGTTTTAAACGATTATTTGTTAAGCGCTTACTCTGTGCCAGGCACTGTCCCACATGAAACTCGCATTCATTCATTCATATACTCAATAGTATTTATTGAGCGCTTACTATGTGCAGAGCGCATAGCGCTTGGAATGTACAAATCGGTAGCAGATAGAGACAGTCCCTGCGCTTTGACGGGCGCACGGTCTAACCGGGGGAGACAGACAAGAACAATGGCAATAAATAGAATCAAGCAGTCTTAATCCCCATTTTACAGATGAAGTAACTGAGACACAGAGAAGTAAAGCGCCTTGCCCGGGGTCATACAGCAGAGCAGTGGCAGAGTCAGGATTAGAACCCAGGATTGCCTACCAGGCCCGTGTTCTTTCCACCAGGCCACACCGTTTGTTATCAATCTAACGGTAACGGTGAGGAAATCCAATATACCACCATCAGCACCATCTCCCCAAAAGAAAATGAAAGATCAGCTGGGGATCAAGTACTAGAGCATCTCCCAGCTCTCCATTCCCAACCAGATCACAGCCCCTCTCCGAAATGGGGGTTGTTGGAGGCTCCCGGGTCACAGTATCATTCAGACCCCAGGGCGGGAGAGCAGGAACGAGACTTCCAACTGGTCAAAAATTTGGAAAAGTGCAAGGAGCAGGACTGAGGTCTTCGCAGTCTCAGAAGCCATGGCATCAACGCTGCAGTTTGGTAGACCGACGCGACACCTCCCCTCTAGCCCGTAAGCTCGTTGTGGACAGGGAATGTGTCTGTTCCAACTGCTTACTACAGGGTTCTGTGCATGCGGTAAACGCTCTGTAGATATGATTGACTGACTGCAATCCAGAAACAGCTCTTTCTGATCCAAAGCATCGAGAGAATAGTGAGATGGAGGCAAAATGGAAACGGCATCAGTCACTGGGAACAACAAATGAGGGAATGTAACAAAGGAGGGTCTGCGTGGGTGCCTAAAGAGGTCAGAGGTGTTGAGGTGTTGACCTTGCGTTATTCTTTTCAGCCACACGTTCACACAATTGAACCTTCACTGTCAGCAACACTGACTTTGAAAATGAAGGACAACTATCTCCGTGTGTGTGTGTGTGTGAGAGAGAGAGAGAGAGAGAGAGAGAGAGAGGAAGGTTTTGCACAATCTGATACTTTGTCCCACTCCAACCTAACGCAAACCTACCCTTCCACTTATATGAGTCTCTTTAAAAAAAAGAAAACACTACTTTACTGCATTAAGGGACATTAGGTGGGCTCACCCCCAGGTAGATTTTTTGATAAACAAGGACATTTCAACAGTTGAAACGAGGCTTTTTATAAAAAAAAAAAGCTTCGCAATCCATTTTTCTAGGATTCTGTCTACTGTGATCCTCCCCTCTCCATAGGACACTTTTAAAAGGAAAGATAGCACTCAAATGTGCCATTTTAGGGGCTAGTGCTTTCTTCCCTAACCACACTATATTTTGTTTTCTTTTCTAAAGAGGAAAGTGAAAAACACTACAGTGCCATTTCAGTGTTCGTTGAAAGAGAAGCGTGGAGGGCAATTCTGACAGGAGCTAATGGGCCCACAGTTGGTATTTCAAGAGAACAGAGCCGCGTGTCTCCCACAGAGAGAGAAGAATTCAGGCCTTCTCTTTCCCTGCACACAGTCTTGCCTTCCGATCAGCTTTTTGCGCCGACCACATCTGCGAAGGGGAAGGCACAAAAGCAGAGAATGTCAATCCGGTAGCCTGGCTTACAGCAAAATAGTCTGGTTAGCTTCCTTAAAGGAGATCTTCCGCCTTGAGACCTGACTGGAACTTCAGAGATTTTCAGGAAACTCACGGGAAGTTTAGGAAAGTTTACCTTCCCTTTCTGATCTCCTACTGCAACCCACCCGCCGTACTTCGCTCCCTTAATACCAACTGTAGCTCGATCTCATCTATCTTGTCACCAAACCCTTGCCCACGTCCTCTCTGTGGCCTGGAATTCTTTCCCCCTTCATATGACAGACCACCTCTCCCTCACCCTCAAAGCCTTTTTAAAATCCCATCTCCTCCAAGAAGCCTTCTCCCTCATTTCCTCTACTCCCTCTTCCTTCTGCGTCCCCCTGGCCCTTGGATTTATACCCTTTAAGGATTTGATAGTCACCCCACCCTCAGCACTTGTGTACACATTTATAATTAAAGTTCATATCTAGCTCTAAACTGTAACCTACATTTGGTCGGGGAACATATCTCCCAACTCTGTCGCATTGTACTCTCCTGAGCATTTAGTACAGCCCTCTGCAAGCAGTTTGCATTCAATAAATACAACTGATTATAGGGAAATGTCTAGTGTTACTTTGCTTATGTACCATGCATTTCCCATTTTCCTCCACATCAAACAAAAGCTCCTCGCAAAAGCCACATCTCCTCCAAGAGGCCTTCCCTGACTAAGCCCTCTTTTTCCCAGCTCCCTCTCCCTTCTGCGTCACCTATACACTTGGATCTTTGACCTTTAGACGTTTGATAGTCCTCCCACCTGCAATATCACAGCACTTTATTTAATTCTATATTATAAATTACTCATTTATATTAATATCTGTCTCCCCCACTGGGCTGTGAGCTCATCATGTACTCTTCCAAGCGCTTAGAGAAGCAGCGTGGCCTAGTGGAAAGAGCCCGGCCGAGCTTGGGAGTCAGAGGACGTGGGTTCTAATCCCCGCTCTGCCACTTGTCAGCTGTGTGACTTTGGGCAAGTCACTTAAATTACCTTGTATCTACGCCAGTGCTTAGGATAGTGCGTGGCACATAGTAAGCCCTCAACAAATACCATCATTATTATTTTTTTTAGTCCAGTGCTGTGCACATGGTAATCCCCACTGATTGATCAAAAAAGCTCTCTTCCAACTCTCCCAATCAGTCAGTCATATTTATTGAGTGCTTATTATGTGCAGAGCACTGTACTAAGCACTCGGGAGGGAACAATACAAAAAAGAATCAGCAGGCACGTTCCCTGCCCTCGATGAACGTACAGTCTATAAGAGGAGACAGACATTAGTATGCAAGATTTTCAACCATCTTAAAAGTCAGTTCTATACACCAGTTACGCTCAGCACGCTTTCTCCGTTCCTCCCGAGCATGTTTTTTCCCTGGCAGAAGCCACCTCTTGCCAGAACTGAGAGACTTCTGGCCACCACCCTGCAGTTGTAGCATCAGTCAGTCATCCAACTGTATTAATTGAGGGCTTACTATGTGCTAAGCACTGTACAATATAACAGAAACATTCCCTGCCCACACTGAGCTTAAAGTCTGGGGTGGGAGGGGGGGGCGGTGAGGACAGACATTAAAGTAAATAAATAAATTACAGGTATGTATGAATGAAAGGAGCAAATCAGGGCAACGCAGAAGGGAGTCGAAGAAGAGGAAAAGAGGGCTTAGTCAAGGAAGGCCTCTTGGAGGAGATGTGCCTTCAATAAGGCTTTGAACAGCTTGGGGAGAGTCACTGTCTGTCAGATCCGAGGAGGGAGGGGGCGTCAGGCCAGAAGGAGGACGTGGACGAGAGGACGGCGGCAAGACAGAGGAGATCACGTAGACTCTGTACACCAGCTACCCTCAGCATGCTTTCTTTGTTCCTCCCAAGCGTGTTTTCTCCCGGATCTTTGCCACTGTGGCACAAGTCTCCATCTTGCTGGAGCTGAGAGACCTCTGGCCACCCGTTGTCACAGCAGAGACATTTCGGTTCTGATTTTCTGCCCGAGCGGAAGACTGAAACAAGAAAAATATTACACCTTCACCACGTCTCATCTCGTCTTCTGCTCTCGAGTCATTCTGACCCATAGCGACTCCATGGACAGATCTCTCCCGGAACACTCCATCTGCAATCATCACTCTGGTAGTGTAACCACAGAATTTTCTTGGTAAAACTACAGAAGCGGTTTACCACTGTCTTCTTCCACGCAGTCGACTTGAGTCTCCGCCCTTGACTCTCTCCCATACGGCCAGTGCCCAGTACTTGCCTTGTAGCAGTTGGCCTTCCATTCACAAGCCACAGCCAAAGTTAGAAGAGGAATGGACAGGCCTCTGCTTGACTCTCCCTCCCAGAGCCGAGACCCGTAGAGGAGTGGAAACTCTCCAGGTGCGTTCCTGAGAGGGGCCTTCACCATGAGAAGTGATCGATTCATGGCGTTTTACTGCACACTTACCACGTGCAGGGCACTGAACAGACCACTTCAACACTGTTGATTACCCATTCGTTTCAGTTTTCCCTTTCACCTGAACTGGAGGTTGAGCTGGCTAAAGGGTTTAGCTGCTTATATACATAGTAATCAGCAGTCACCCCTATTACCTTAATTTATGTAATGTGCATTAATAGCTTCACATTGAAGCCATTTTTTAAAAAAAGCTCACTTTGTCAGATTCCCCCCGTTCTATTCATAGTTCCCTGTTTCATAATTCGTAAACTCTATTGGATAAGGCTCTTTGTATTTTGAATAACTTTACCATGATTATAGGTGTTTGGGATTTAAGAGACAGATGCAAATGAACTTAAATAATATTTGCATACTAAGCCTCACTTAATCATAATATTCATAATCAAGTTGGGATCGTGTTATATACGTTTGGCTTAAATGAATTCATTTAGTTAACTCTAATTTGCAGATGGGTGTTTTAAAATAATCCTTTTTACAATTTTCACTACTGGAGAAAAACACTGACAGTTTTAGAGAAAGATTGAAGCTGAGAGAGTTAATGGAATCCAGTGGGAATAGGCTAAAGGAATCATTTTCTGTCCTGCCGGGTGGCAAACACCTAACAAAATTCCTGTTGATTAGTTTTATGACTGGGAGAGACCGGTATTTTTCAGCGGTAGCATTCTAGCTTCCTGTCAGAAATGACCTCATCCACAGTCACCTGGAAGGAGATTGAGAACCTCCAGCGATTGCCCATCCACCCTCACATCAAACAGAAACTCCTTAAGTCAGCTTTAAAGCACTCATTCATTCATTCAGTCGTATTTATTGGGTATTTACAGTGTGCAGAGCACTGTACTAAACACTTGGAAAGTACAGTTCAGCAATAAAGCACTCAGTCACCTTGCTCCCTCCTACCTTACCTCCTCGCTTCCCTACTACGAGCCAGCCTGCACCCTTCGCTTCTGACAGATTGCCGTTCTCCCCGTCTTCATTCACTCTTTCAGTCATATTTACTGAGTGCTTACTGGGTGCAGAGCACTGCGTTGGGTGATTGGGAGAGTACAGAATAACATCAGACACATTCCCTGCCCACAGGGAGCTCACAGTCTTCGAAGCCCTGCTAATATCACTTCTCCACAAGGTCTTTCCTGAATAATCTCATCTCCCTATGCAATTTCCCTCCCTACTGCTCTTGAGTCTAGAGCCTGTTAAGCATTTGAGTGCTGTGGGGAACGAGGGGGAGTACCCATCTTAACACTGAGCGTCTTCCCCTAGCTGTAATTTATTTATGCGTCTCCCCAGCTAAAATGTAACATCTTTGAGGGCAGAGATAGATACCTTGCAATTACTGTGCTCACCCAACCACTTAGAACAGTGCAAGCACTCAATATTATTGATTAATGGACAATGGACTGTTGGTTTTCAGCCATTTAAAAGTACTCAGACCTCCCAGCCCGGCCTTCTCTCAAAATACTGGGCGGGTTATGGGCAGGGGCGAATGGTTATATTTGGAAGCCAGAGTTAAATTCCAAACAATAGAAGGGGTGATAGGTCTATGAGGTTATGTGCTACAAGCGTGACAATATAATAGTAGTTTTTCTGGCTTCAGTAGAAAACACGAATTAACTGATATTAGGAAGAGCAGCGTGGTTTAGTGGAAAGACGATGGGCTTAGGAGTCAGGGGACGTGGATTCTGATCAGTCGGTCCGTCAGTCGATCGTATTATCGGTCAGTCCCTCAGTCGATCGTATTTATTGAGTGCTTATTGTGCGTAGAGCACCTCACTAAACGCTTGGGAGAGTACGATATAACAGCCACATTCCCTGTCCACAATGAGCTTACAGTCTAGGGGGGAAGGGAGACATGAATATAAACACGTTACAGATATGTAGATAAGCGTGGTGGGGCTCTGAGGGGGATGAATAAAGGAAGAAAGTCTGGGTGAAGCAGAAGGAAGTGGGAGAAGATGAAAGGAGGGCTTAGTCAGGGAGGGCCTCCTGGAGGAGATGGGCCTTCGATAAGGCTTTGAAGGTGGGGAGAGAAACTGTCAGATACAAGGAGGGAGGGCATTGGAAGAAAGGTTGGCGGTGAGATAGATGAGAATGAGGTACAGTAAGAAGGTTGGCATTAGGGCAGCGAAGTGTCGGGGTTGGGTTGGAGTAGGAGAGTAGCAAGTAGCAAGCTCATGAGTTCAAATCCCAGCTCTGCCACTTGTCAGCTGTGTGACTGTGGGCAAGTCACTTAACTTCTCTGTGCCTCAGTTCCCTCATCTGTAAAATGGGGATTAAGACTGTGAGCCCCACGTGGGACAACCTGATTCCCCTGTGTTTACCCCAGCGCTTAGAACAGTGCTCCGCACATAGTAAGCGCTTAACAAATACCAGCATTATTATTAAGGTGAGGTAGGAAGGGCCAAGGTGATTACCACTTACCTGATGTTCATTCAATAGTATTTATTGAGCGCTTACTATGTGCAGAGCACTGTACTAAGCGCTTGGGATGAACAAGTCGGCAACAGATAGAGACGGTCCCTGCCGTTTGACGGGCTTACGGTCTGATCGGGGGAGACGGACAGACGGGAACATGTGTGACCTTGGGCTTCTCTAAGCCTCATTTCCCTCATCTGCAAAATGGATATTCGCTACCTGTTCTCCCTCCCACTTCTTTAAAAACAACTACATAAATGAATCTGCCAAGAGACAGTAATAATAATAATAATGATGGCTTTTGTTAAGCGCTTACTATGTGCAAAGCACTGTTCTAAGCGCTGGATACGAGGTGATCAGGTTGGCCCACATGGGGCTCCCGGTCTTCATCCCCCTTTTACAGATGAGGTAACTGAGGCCCAGAGAAGTGAAGTGACCTGCCCAAAGTCACGCAGCTGACAAGTGGCGGAGCTGGGATCAGAACCCATGACCTCTGACTCCCAGGCCCGGGCTCTTTCCACTGAGCCACACTGTTTCCCCCAAAGATAATGATGGCATTTGTTAAGCACTTACTATGTGCCAAGCACTGTTCTAAGCACTGGGATAGATACAAGGGTAGTAGGCTGTCCCACTTGGAACTCACAGTTTAGATCCCCATTTTATAGATGAGGTAATTAAGGCCCAGAGAAGTTAAGTGACTTGCCCAAAGTCACACAGCTGACAAATGGCCGAGTCAGGATTAGAACCCACGACCCCTGACTCCCAAGCCTGGGATCTTTCCACTAAGCCACGGCAAGGCCACTGGGTTGGCAGGCAGCTCAGAATGGGCATTGCAGAAATCTGTGGAAGGACTGGGGGGCGGGGGCACACAGGTTTACCCCGTGCTTTTTATTATTATTAATAATAATAATAATAATAATAATAATGGGACTAGTTAAGCACTTACTATGTGCCAAGAACTCTTCTAAGTACTGGGATAGATCCAAGTTAATCAGGTTGGACTCAGTCCCTGTCCCACATGGGGCTCACAGTCTTAATCTCTATTTTACAGATTAGGGAACCGAGGCACAGAGGAAGTGAAGTGACTTGCCCAAGGTCACTCCTCAGACTCGTGGCAGAGCCTCCGGGTCCGTGCTCTACTCACTAAGCCATCCTGCTCAGCCTCGTGGGTGTACTGTCACATCTAGCCCTGCTCTGAACAAGCAGCGTGGCTCAGTGGAAAGAGCACGGGCTTGGGAGTCGGCGGTCATGAGTTCGAATCCCGGGCTGTGCCCCTTGTCAGCTGTGTGACCGTGGGCGAGTCACTTCACTTCTCTGTGCCTCAGTGACCTCATCTGTAAAATGGGGATTAACTCTGAGCCTCACGTGGGACAACCCGATGACCCTGTATCTCCCCCAGCGCTTAGAACGGTGCTCTGCACATAGTAAGCGCTTAACGAATACCAACTTTATTATCACAGCTCCCGGCAGCAAGGAGAGGCTCCAGAGGAATAAGAGCACGGCAATCTGGATTGGCTCTCACATACTTCCCATTTATGGAGAGATGGCTCCTGAGTGTTCTTGAAGCCATCTTGAGTTTTCCTTTTGGAAACATTTCCAACTCATCCCATTTGTTCTCCCCAAACTCTTTATGCTGCAGGGAGGAGCAGGGACTATTAATCCCCAATTTGCAGATGAGACAACCGAGGTCAGAGACAGCTCGTTTTAACTTGCTAGCGTGAATTAACCCTGCCACCGGAGAACAGACATTCATCCTTCATTCAAATCACGGGAGAATAAATTTAAAAAGAAAGAGAAAAACAAACCTTGAACCGTAGACTACTAATGTTGCTTCTCCGTTTTCAAAGCTTTCAGTTTTCCTACTTCCAATGTCAAGATACGTACATTCGCCCTGCAGCATTTATAGATAGCAGGAAAACAGACGATAAACCAACCTCTAAGCAGATCTTGACAATGAGAAATACTTTCTTGAGGAAATATGACACCAGGAGCTCCCGTATCAAAAGTCAGCTCTATAATATTTTATTATTCAGTTAGCTTGAGAAATGGCATAATTGAATTGGAAGAACACGTGGGTTAGATCTTTCTCGGATCTGCTGGACCCGATTACTGAATAGATCAAGGCTTCGCAGAGAAAATGGGATTTGGAATGTAAATGTTGAAAAATGGCATTGCTTTGAATAAGTTTTTCATGGGCGTCTTGATATAGTTCTACGGAGTTCCTTTAAAGTATTTTTCCTTGCCTTAGTTTTAATTAATATGGGATGCTAAATATAGCCAAAATGAAAGCTCTTCAGCTGCTATAGTGCGCTTGACTGCTTTATTGCCTTTACAGTCAAGCAACAGAAAATGATCCTCTTCACTGCTGAACTATGTTAAATGCAAAGTGAGAATTTCAACCGCTCAAACGAATGAAAAAACCAATATTGGAAAATTGAGTCTCTGCCCTAACCCAGCTAGCCCTGCCCGAGATTTCTCCAGATGAGACCGTCGGGCCTTCGAAGGTGAGGCTGGAGAACAGACCCCCCTCGACTTCCACCTCTCCAAGTCTCAGAAAAAGAACCCTGGTATTTTCCATCCTCTCCACTCCCAGTGTGATGGTGGGTTTGGGAGGTTGTCAGTATTAGTTTTGCTGTGGCTTAAATTGTGTCTACCAACTCTGTTGGAGTGTACTCCCCTAATCGCTTAGTACAGTGCTCCGCATGCAGGAGGTGCTCAATAAATACCACTGATGGATAGATTAAATTGCACGGGAGGTCCAACAACTGACTGGATCCTGGCATCCAGGGAATAAGAAGTAGATCTTATTGAAGGCACCTCTCCTCCAAGAGGCCTTCCCTGACTAAGCCCTCATTGTCTTTTTACCTATTCCCTTCTGCATCCCTCTGATTTGCTCCCTTTATTCACCCCCGCCACCTCCAGCCCAACAAGAGCTTATGTACATATCCGTAATTCTTTTATTTATATTAATGTCTGTCTCCCCCTAAAGACAGCAAGCTCACTGCGGTCAGGGAATGTGTCAGTTACATACGTCAGGGAACGATAAGCAGCGTGAGAGAGTGGATAGAGCACGGGCCTGGGAGTCAAAAGGACTTGAGTTCTATTCTTGCCTCCACAACTGTCTGCTGTGTGACCTTGGACAAGTCACTTGTCTTCCCTGTGCCTCAGCTCATCTGTAAATTGGGGGTTAAGACTGTGAGCCCCCATAAGGGACATGAACCGTGTCCAACCTGGTTATCTTGTCTCTCCCCCAGCGCTTAGGACAGTGCCTGGCACATAGTAAGTGCTTAATAAATACTTTGGAAAAAAAAAACCAACTCAAGGCTCCCTATACCCTGTCCTTGGATGGCAGCAGATGTGGAGGGACACAGTGACTATACCTGGTAAATTTACAAGTTGCTTCTCAAGGATCTTCCCTGCCGACACCCTACCCAGAGGAGGAATCCCAAGGCATAATCTCTAAAAGCAGTTTTTCAATGCAAGGTGAAAACTGTTCATTCATTCATTAGTATTTATTGAGCGCTTACTATGTGCAGAGCACTGTACTAAGCACTTGGAATGGACCGAGCGGTAACAGATAGAGACGGTCCCTGCCCTTCGACGGGCGCACGGCCTAATCGGGGGAGACGGACAGACAGGAGCTATCCATACCCCATACTTCTCCCAGGTCACCACTTCCCTTGGCCCATGAAGTGAGACAGGACTTGTAGGGAGAAGATTCTCCCTGCCCTAGGTAATGAAAAAACTGTGCTCTCAGCTCTACCATGACTTGCCTTTTTCTTAGGAATGTTGGCTAAAACATTTTTTGGCAGCTTTCTTCCAACGAGACGGTAAGCTCATTGTGGTCAGGGAACGGGACTGTTATGTTGTTGTATTCTACTCTCCCAAGCGCTTAGTGCAGTGCCCTGCAAAGAGCAACAAATACGATATATTAAACTTAAGCCTGCCTGGATCCAGTGTGACACAGTACAGGAAAATATATTCGCACGCTTGTCCGCCAGTACCGCAAGAATTCATTTTTTTTACTTCTAAGAGAAGTAGATGCATTGGCAAGCCCAGGGAGGCAGAAATGAGTGGGGTTTTTTGTTTTTTACAGGTGGCATTTGGTATTTGTTAAGCGTTTACTATGTGCAGAGCACTGTCGTAAGCGCTGGGGTAGACACAGGGGAAAAAGGTTGCCCCACGCGGGGCTCACAGTCTTAATCCCCATTTTACAGATGAGGTCACTGAGGCACAGAGAAGTGAAGTGACTTGCCCACAGTCACACAGTTGCCAAGTGGCAGAGCCGGAATTAGAACTCATGACCTCTGACTCCAAAGCCCGCGCTCTTTCCACTGAGCCACGCTGCTTAAAGGTGGGGTGGGGTGTGCGGGTTAATGGCATTAGTTAAGCACTGTCTAAGCTCTGTTCTAAGCGCCGGGGTAGGGAATTAGGTCGGATATAGTCCCCCACACGGGGCTCACAGTCTAAGTAGGAGGCAGAACAGGTATTTAATGCCCATTTTACTGTTGAGGAACGGAGGCTCAGACAGTGAAGTGACTTGCCAGCGTGGCCCAGTGGAAAGAGGCCGGGCTTGGGAGTCAGAGGTCATGGGTTCGAATCCCAACTCTGCCACTTGTCAGCTGTGTGACTGTGGGCGAGTCACTTCACTTCTCTGTGCCTCAGGGACCTCATCCGTAAAATGGGGGGGAAGACCGTGAGCCTCACGTGGGACAACCTGATGACCTTGTATCTCCCCCAGGGCTTAGAACGGTGCTCTGCACATAGTAAGTGCTTAACAAATGCCAACATTATTATCATCGCCCAAGGTCACAGAGCAATCAGTCGGTAGAGCCGGGATGAGAACCCAGGTCCTCCTACTCCCGGGCCCCTGCACTTTCCGCTAGGCCCGGCCGAAACTGTTGTTGACTAATGGAAGAATGGTAGTAACCAGAGCAGATGGGTTTTTAAGCCATATTCATACTCAAACAATTCAATAGAGAGGCAGAGCGAGGGAAAAAAATGATTACCAGAGTCTAGCCTCCTACCTGAAATTTATCATTAAAACAGTGTGAGAGAAAAATCCATTTCAACAACAAATTCCAAACATAAGAGCAGACATTTGCACATACGAGATATGATCTTCCAGTCAGCTCCTTCATCTTGGAAAACAAAGAGCGGCTAAAGATATTCATCTATCGGCGAGAGTCAGAGGCTTCCCAGATTCTAGTCTGCACTAGTGACTCTCAAAAGGAAATCTAGGGTACCCGTAGTCTTTACAAACAAGATGCATTCTGATCATCTATAACTTTGGCCTGGAAACGTATTTGGTTCAAAGCCTCTCCAACACCATCGCAAATCAGCATTCCAAAGGAGGAAATGAGAAAGGAAAAACACGTCGGAAAGATCGGCAGTGTCATAAATAAATGTTTACTTATTGTATAGGATTAGCCGGTCATCTCGCCTTCTTCAAATCCTCAATCTTTACATGAATAAGGGATTTTGCCCGTAACTGCGCTAATTAAATTCCTTCGCAACACAAAAAGCAATTCTGAACAAAGAAAATATGGTGTTTCTTTTTATGTGTGGATTTGCTTTCGTTATGTGGATCCACAGCTCACTGCCACTTGGAGTTGGTCGTTCTTTGCGTAAAATTGCGTCTTCTTTTCTGTTTTCCTAAAGGCTGTGTGATCGGATTTGTCCAACAACAGAGCTCTTGAAGTGTATGCACTGCTTGGACAATTGCTGTGGAAAAGCTTTTCTCAGAAGACAATATGCAGACCAACCTAATACTTAATCTCTCTAGGACAGATTGCTTAAAGCGCAGCAGTCATTTCAAAAGTTGATGGAGATATGTCCCCGTAAAACCGGTCTCCGCTGCCGAACGAAAAACAATGCCTAAGACACAAAAAGGACAAAAGTTTATACTTTAGTGAAAAGGATGCAATGTCATCCCATTAAGTTATGAATAATTCTCCTGGTTCTAAGTACATGAGCACCATACCAGAGTCACGTGTGTTTCTACTCACCGCTAAGAAGCATTACCTATGTGTAAGACGTAGTGGCTGGAGCAGAGGCCTGGGAGTCAGGAGGTCACGGGTTCTAATCCCGGCTCTTCCACTCGTCTGCTGTGTGGCCTTGGGTAAATCAGTTCACTTCTCTGTGCCTCATTTCCCTCATCTGTAAAATGGGGATTGAGACCGTGAGCCCCATGTGGGACAGGGACTGTGTCCAACCCGATTAACGTGTATCCACCCCAGCACTTAATACAATGCCTGGCACAGAGTAAGGACTTAAATACTGTTATTATTAATAATAACACATCCAAGTGGCAGGGGAGAATCACCGTGAGTTCTAGGGTAGTGTTTAAACTTACTATTTGCAAGAACAAATAGGGAGGTAGAAATTGAATCCAGAAGGATGTGTCCTTTGGCTGACTCAGAAATAGAAGGTGCTGCCAACTTAAATAAAAAACAAGATACAGACCAAACTGAAAGTAATTATGATAATAAATGATTAAAATGACAATAATTGTTATCATTAATAATAAGCTCTTACTATGCGCCAACACTCTTTAACTGCTGGGGAAGATACAAGGTAATGAGGTTATCCCACGTGGGGCTCACAGTCTTAACCCCCATTTTACAGATGAGGTAACTGAGGCACTGAGAAGCGAAGTGACTTCCCCAAGGTCACACAGCTGACAAGTGGCAGAGACGGGATTAGAACCCACCATCTCTGACTCCCAGGTGCGTGCTCTTTCCACTAAGCCATGCTGCTTCTGGCTTCTGTCCAAGCAAATAGGGTTGGACGGAGTCCCCGTCCGACGTGGGGCTCAGAGTTTCAATCCCCTTTTACAGATAAGGTAACTGAGGCACAGGGAAGTAAAGCAACTTGCCCAAGGTCACGCAGCAGACATGAGGCAGAGACGGGATTAGAACCCATGATCTCTGACTCCCGGGCACGTGCTCCGTCCACTGTGCCACACTCAACAAATGCTACCGATTGACGGATTTTGGCACGCGACTCATGGTCCTATCACATCTCTGGAAGACTAGAGACATCATAATAATAACGATGGTATTCGTTAAGTGCTTACTATGTGCCAAGCACTGTTCTAAGCGCTGAGGTAGATACAAAGTAATCAGGTTGTCCCAAGTGGGGGTCACAGTCTTAATCCCCATTTTCCAGATGAGGTAACTGAGGCACAGAAAAGTGAAGTGACTTACCCAAGGTCACACAGCAGACAAGTGGCAGAGTCAGGATTAGAACCCACGACCTCTGACTCCCATGTTCTTTCCATTGAGTCACACTGCTTCTCATCTTTTACCGGTATATATATATATATATATATATATATTTTTTTTTTTTTCCACAGCACTTAATTCAGGGTTATGTACCTCAGTAAACAATACAATTACTACTTTTTCGGTCATTTGTCCTTACAGAGCAATCATCACTATTCAGCAGCTCCTGTACAGATGATTCAAATATTCTTAGTGATGCTACCAGCCTCAGGCTGAATTAATTTCCCAGAAGTTGTTTTGGTCTTCTTTAACACTAGGTCATTTATTCATTCATTCATTCAATAGTATTTATTGAGCGCTTACTATGTGCAGAGCACTGTACTAAGCGCTTGGGACGAACAAGTCGGCAACAGATAGAGACGGTCCCTGCCGTCCGACGGGCTCACGGTCCGATCGGGGGAAGACGGACAGACGGGAACGATGGCGATAAATAGAGTCGAGGGGAAGAACGTCTCGTAAAAACAATTACTGAGCACTTATGGTGTGGAAAGCACTGTACTAAATGCGAGGGAGAGTAAATACAACCATATAGTAGACAGATTCCCTGTCCACAATGTGCTAGTGCTTACTATGTGCCATGTACTGTACGAAGCAGCGTGGCTCAGTGGAAAGAACCCGAGCTTGGGAGTCAGAAGTCGCGGGTTCTGATCCCGGCTCCGCCACTTGGCAGCTGTGTGGCTTTGGGCAAGTTACTTCACTTCTCTGGGCCCCAGTTCCCTCATCTGTAAAATGGGGATGAAGACTGTGAGCCCCGCGTGGGACAACCTGATTCCCTTGTGTCTACCCCAGCGCTTAGAACAGCGCTCGGCACATAGAAAGCGCTTAACAAATGCCAACATTATTAAGCATTGGGGTAGATACAAGGTAATTACGATGGACATAGTCTCTGTCCCTCGTGGGGTTCCTAGTCTTAATCCCCATTTTACTGATGTGGTAACTGCGTCCCAGACAAGTTAAGCGGCTTGCCCAAAGTCACACAGCAAACAAATGGTGTATCTGGGATCAGAACCCAGGTCCTTCTGACTCCCAGGCCCGTGGTCTTTCCACTAAACCATGCTGCTTCTCTAAGTCCACTTCATAATCCAATAGCAGCTGTCAGATGCCTTCTTAGATCTTCAAACCCAACCCACTAGAATAAATTCAATAATAATAATAATGTTGGTATTTGTTAAGCGCTTACGAGGTGCAGAGCACTGTTCTAAGCGCTGGGGTGGATCCAGGGGAATCAGGTTGTCCCACGTGAGGCTCACAGTTAATCCCCATTTTACAGATGAGGGAACTGAGGCACAGAGAAGTGAAGTGACTTGCCCACGGTCACGCAGCCGACAAGTGGCAGAGCTGGGAGTCGAACCCATGACCTCTGATTCCGAAGCCCGGGCTCTTTCACATGGCTAACCGCTCCATAAAATATGGCTTTACTCCACTGGTGATGGGAAGCAACCTTCCCCTACACGTTCCCAGTTCTTTAAGGGCACGAAGCAAAATTGAACAAAGAAAAATGCGGAGGGGAGATTGGACCCAGCAGGGTACCTTGACCAGGGATGGAAGATTCTCCCCCTTTAGAATGTAAACTCTCTGTGGGTGGGTGAATGTGTCTATTGTTGTATTGTACTCTCCCAAGCGCTTAGTACAGTGCTCTGCACACAGTAAGCGTTCTATAAATGTGACAATGAATGAGAGCCACAGAGGGAAGATTGGAGCCGAGAGAATTTGGCAAAGGCCCACTGCAGACGACGCTCTCAGGCCTTAGGGGCAAAGTTACCTTCTCATCTTGAGAGATCGGGGGAATCCCAAGTCGCAGCCGCTTCCTCCGTGGAAACGTGGAGATCACCATTTCCCAGGGCGCTGTTCAAGCTGGCAGCTTCACGAGGGCTAATTTAATTTTCCAAAACAAAAATGAAACCCAGGGCCGTTTTCTATTTTTAATCCGCAGCTGTGAATTTCACGTGTCCCACTCTCTAGGGATGTGACTCGCCAACGACGACGCCGTGGCCGGGGTGAAACTAGCAACTGTCAGAGCCGTGGAAGCCGACCTCCTCACAGAAACCCTCCCCGTGCTCTTGCCTGGAAGATCAAGGCTGCATTAAGACTTGGGTTTTAACCCGTATTTTTTTCCATTTGTTATAGTATATGTGCCAGGCGTTGTACTAAGCTCTGGAACAGGTGCGAGGTAATCAGGTTGGACGTAGTCCCTTCCCACATGGGGCTCACAGTCTTCATCCCCACTTTACAGATGAGTCACTGAGGCACAGAGAAGTGAAGGGACTTGTCCAAGCTCACACAACAGACAAGTGGCAGAGCTGTGATTAGAACCCAGTTCCTTCTGACTCTCAGACCTGTGGTCTATCCACTAGGCCATGTGGTTTCAATGGGACCGTCCTTCAAGGCCACCGCCTCCAGGAAGCTCTCCTTGGCTAGGCTCCCTCCCTCCGCCACCATCCGCCTGCTCTTTTCATTCCATCGGCCATTTGAGCACTCTTGGGTGCATCTAATATTTAATTTGTCTACCCTCTTTTCTTTATCTTTCGCATCCATTTCCTTACTCTTTCATCTACTGGATGATCGTAACTCGGGTCCGCAGAATCCATGAAGTTGTGAATTTTTTGAGCTTCCCTCTTAGACTGTGAGTCCCATGACGGACAGTGACCGCGTTTAATTTGACTGCATTTTATCTACCCCAGCACTTGGGACGCGGTCAGCACCTAGTGACTGCCTCTTATTTTCATCGCGGTTTTCAAATGCACAGCTCTGCCCACAGATAAATGCTGATAATATCATAGGACTATGAATCAGGATTTGGAGTTAAAGTCAAATCCTTTTTTAGACTATCCAGGAGCATTGGACCTTCAAAATGAAAGGGACCTGTCAGAGGGATATGAGAAGTATTTTTTATGGTACTTGTTAAGCACCTCTTATCGGCACTGTGTGGTAGCACTTGGGATGGAAAGGAAAGGGTAGATTTTAGCAACTTTACAAAGGTGAAACTGACAGGATTTGGTGACACTGAATATGTGGGTTGAGAGTGAGAGATGAGTCAAGGAGAATGCCAAGGTTATTGGCTTGTGAGACAGAGAGGATGGTGGTGCTGTCTACGGTGACGGGAAAGGCACGGAGAGGACAGGGTTAGGGCGGGAAGACAAGGAGTTCTGTTTTGGACTTAACAAGTTCGAGGTGGCGGTGGGAGAGACAAGTAGAGATGTCCCGAAGGCAAGAAGAAATGCAAGACTGCAGAGAAGAAGAGAGATCAGGGCTGGAGACGTGGATTTGGGAATCAGCCTTAGAGAGAGGGTAGCTGAAGCCATGGGAGCGAATGGCTCCCATTCTTGATTCTATTTATTACTATTGTTCTCGTCCGTCCGTCTCCCCCGATTAGACCGTGAGCCCGTCGAAGGGCAGGGACCGTCTCTATCTGTTACCGATTTGTCCATTCCAAGCGCTTAGTACAGTGCTCTGCACATAGTAAGCGCTCAATAAATACTATTGAATGAATGAGTAGTTTGAGCACGCGAGATAACTGGTTTGGACACAGTCCCACGTAGGGCTCCCTGTCTCAGTACCCATTTTACAGATGAGGCAACTTAAACAGAGAAATGGAGTGACTTACCTAAGGTCACATAGCAGAACTCCTTATCTTCCCCCCCAAATTCTGTCCTCTCCCTGACTTTCCCATAACTATAGATGGCACCATCATCCTTCCTGTCTCACAACCCTGTAACCTTGGCATTATCCTTGACTCCTCTCTCTCTTTCAACCCACATATTCAATCCATCACTAAATGCTGTCAGTCCCACCTTCACAACATCACTGAAATCCGCCCTTTCCGCTCTAAACAAACTGCTGTCACGTTAATACAGTCGTTCACCGTATCCTGCCGGGATGGCTGCATCAGCCTCCTCGCTGACCTCCCAGACACTCCAGTCCATACTTCACCCTGCTGCCTGGATCGTTTTTCTACAGAAACGTTCGGGACACGTCACCCCGTTCCTCAGAAAATCCGATGGTTGCCCATCCACCTTAACACCAGACAAAAACTCCTCACCATTGGCTTTAAAACAGTCCATCACCTTGCCCCCTCCCGCCTCACCTTGCTATTCTCCCAGTACAACCCAGCCTGCACACTTCGCTCCTCTAGTGCTAACCTTCTCGCTGTGCCTCCGTCTCGCTCACCTCACCACAGACCTCTCGACCACATCCTGCCTCTAGCCTGGAACGCCCTCTCTCCTCAAATCTGATAGACCATTACTCTCCCCTACTTCAAAGCCTTATCGGAGGCACATCTCCTCCACTAGGCCTGCCCCGACTAAGCCCACCCTTTCCCTTCTCCCACTCTCTTCTGCATCACACTGAGTTGCTCCCTTTGTTCTTCCCCCCTCCCTGATCCACTGCACTTATGTCCATATCTGTCATTTATTTACTTATATTAATGTCTGTCTCCGCCCCCAGACTGTAAGTTTGTTTTGGGCAGGGCATGTCTCTCTTTATTCTTCTATTATACTCTCCCAGTGACTTAGTAGTGGTCTCCATACAGTTCATGCTCAATAAATACATTGAATTGAATTAGAAGACTCCAAGGCCCGTGCTCTTTCCGCTACGTTATGTTGCTTCTCAGTGAGCGTGGCACCATGCTGTGGGTTTCTATAAGGAAGTCTTGAAGAGAAGCGGTGTGGCCTAGCGGATAGAGCACAGGTCCAGAGTCAGGAGTACTTGGGTTCCACTCCTAGCTCTGCCACTTGTCTGCTTTCTGACCTTGGGCCAGTTGCTTCACTTCTCTGTGCCTCAGTTCCCCCCTCTGTCAAGTGGGGATAGAGACTGTGAGCCCTGTATGGGACAGGGTCTGCATCCAACCCAATTACCTTGCATCCACCTCAGCACTTAGTACAGTGCCTGGCACAGAGTAAGCACTTAAACACCACAGTTATTATTACTGAAGAAAATAAGGGCCAGATATATTCATGGCCCTCTTTGTCAACGTAGATTATGGCGACTATCCTTCAAAATCCACCGGGCTCTCCGCCCTCACAGTGATGATGGCTTAAGTTTCAGTTTGACAGGCTGGGAGCAGAGAGTATGATTTGACCACCTAGTTAAACGGCTGATACTTAGTGGGCTCCCGATTCCCTTTTTCATGGGTTACAAACTATCACGCTCCTGAGAATCAGTCAGGCAGTCGTATTTATTGAGTGAGCTGTACTAAGCGCTTGGGAGAGGACAATAGAACAGTACAACAGACAGGTTCCCTGCCCACAGTAAGCTTACCATCTACCTTCCTCTTATCAATCTGGTATTTATTGAGCGCTTATTATATGCAGAGCATGCTACTAAGCGCTTGGGAGAGTCTGATAGGATAACAGTGATACGCACCGAGGATGTTCTAGTGGCCCATGAAGATCATGTCACAGAGGATCAGCATGGCTTAGTGGAAAGAGCCCGGGCTTGGGGATCAGAGGTCGTGGGTTCTAATCCCGACTCTGCCACTTATCAGCTGTGTGACACTGGGCAAGACACTTTACTTCTCTGTGCTTCAGTTACCTCATCTGTAAAATGGGGATTAAGACTGTGAGCCCCACGTGGGACAACCTGATTACTTTGTATCTACCCCAGCGCTTGGCACATATTAAGCACTTAACAAATACCATCATCATTATTATGTCACCTCCAGGGTGGGCAGACTGTCTCCGAGAACAGCCTGTGACACCTACTAAGCGCTCAGTGAACACCACTGTTATTATTATTATTATCATGGAGACTGAGCTGTCTGCATTGGTGTCATCCAACACTTCATCCCAACCAACTTAAATTACCTGTGAGGATCATTCCCCAATTCACTTGCCCTCTGGTCCCCTTTCTCAGCCTCCCTTTAATTGGCTGTGTTCTAGGTGACACCATACCAGTTAGGTGATTGGCACTTATGCAGATCAGTCTGCCCTTTGAAAGTAACTTCCTCTTCTAGAGGCTCCTAAGCTTCTTTCCCTCAACCCAATTATCTAAGTGTGGGTTAAGTTCTTTAATTGGTCCCACGAAAGCGTTAAGAGAAAGAACATTGAACATATATAACAGAGTGTAGTGTCCTATACAAAACACTTTAAAACACATATTCGTACTACTAATAATAATGGTACTTAAGTGATTAAGAATGCATTTCTTAGCTAAAAAAAGACCAAAGCAATGTAAATATTAACTGCTAAAACCCCATCAAAGCATGGGTTAAGGGGCTCAGGCATCACAGAGTTCTTTAACAGGTTCCATGAAAATGTTAAGAGAAAAACCGCTGAGCATATACAGTAGAGTGTCCTATCACATGAACGCATTCCTTATAGCTAAAAAACCGACGGAAGCAATATAAATATATTTTAACTGATAAAAACAAATAAATCTAGTTTACACTATCGATAAACGGCTGGTTCAATAGCAGCATAAATATGTGCATCTAATAAATGATTAAATGTTACGCATGCACGCACAGAAATAGAACTGTCCTCACCAAAAGCTTGGCGTATATTGAGTCGAGACACTTCAAGCATGTCTGATTTAGCTGTCAGTCAGACATTTTCTATGTTCACTTTCTGGAGGACAATGGCTGCTTAAATAGCCACCTGATTCCAGACTTCCATCATGCCCATTCTCTGCCTTTATCTTTCCAAGCTGAAGTGTGCTAACCTCATCTAAAATCTGTTCCATCCTCCCAGCCGCCCTGATTGCTCTTTTCTGTACCTTCTCCAGCTCTGACTGGGAAAGCAAATAGTTGCACATTCACAGGACGGGCCTCTGACCTCCGCCTTCTGCCAAAAGGCCTCATTTCCTACCCCAGTCCACAGTTCCTCAGCTGTCAGAATCATTTAAAATAGCACCGGAACCAGAACCTCCACCCCTTTCCTCTCATTTGGCTGTCTGGAATTTCCAAAAGGGACTGGGGGCTTGGAAAAGGTGGCGTCGTTTTTCAACACCAACGTCAGAGAGGTTCCAGAGGAGCTGTCGAAAACGTCGTTGCCTCATTTTGCAAGAGCCTTTCGAAACCTGATGTTTCGAACAGCTTTGGACCTGGGAAGCTGGAGACAAAGGTAGAAGCTGGAATTAGGGCTAGAAGCTAGGTGGGGAGTTGTGAAGTGGAAACTGCCCTAAGAGAGAAACACGCTGGGTTTCTAGAAGGAGTTGGGGCTAACCAACCAGCAGAAATTCCTGTGAAAATGTGGCTTGCGTTCACCTGAATGAACGACGGTGCTTCGATTATAATTTTCAATTTCAGAGACGTTCTAGGGGTCAAATGTTGAAAATAATGGATTCAGATGGGTTTTCAGTTCAGGCGCTCTGATCAAAACAATGTTATTTTCCTCTCCGAGGTCAAATTTCATCTCCGGCATTCCTTAGGATAATGATTTCCTTATCTTTCCAGGGGAAATTGGTGCCTTTAATGGAACTTTGTCTCCCTAGAGTACTTTTATCCTGCGTGATGTGTTTTTACCTTAACGAGCCATGTTTTGTGTTGTTTCACCGTAGCACAATGCATGCTCATTAATGGCAAGTGGACTCATATTGGATGGAGGGACGGGCTATTTTTACCCGGCCATTTGATATTTCTCGGCATTCAGAGATAGACTGGGAGGATGAGACTGCTTGGGGAATGGAGAACTGAGGGAAAATACATCAGCTTAAAGTCGAACTCTTTCCCCAGGAGACCAATCAATCAGTGATGTTCACTGAGCTCTTACTGTGTGCAGAGCACTGTACTGAGCACTTTTTCGAAGGTATATGTAAAGCACTTACTATGTGCCAGGCACTGTACTAAGTGCTGGAGGAGATACAAGCTAATCAAGTTGGACACAGTCCATGGCCCACATGGGGCTCACGGTCTCAATCTCCATTTTACCGATGAGGTAACTGAGACAGAGATTAGTTAAGTGACCAGCCTAAGGTAACACAGCAGACAGTACTGTACTCTCTCGAGTGTCTAGAACAGTGTTCTACACATACTAAGCGCTCAACAAATATCACTGATTTTTGTTGACTGCAGGGTCAACTGCAGATGGGGAGCGGGGCGTTCTGGGAGAGACGTGTCCTTGACGTCACTGTGGGTCGGAAATGACTCGATGACATAAGACGAGATAAGATTGAAGTGGCAGAGCCGGAATTAGAACCCAGGTCCTTCTGTTTCCCGGGCCTGTGATCTATCCACTAGGCCATACTGCTTGCCACTTGGGAGAATACAACAGAGTTGGTAGACACGTTTCCCGTCCACAGTGAGCTTACAGTCTAGAGGGCGATGGCTTGGATTTGACTTTCTCCAACACACTGGAAGGTGGGGAGAAAGTTGGAAATGTCAGGTGGATTTTGTTCAGTTAAAGAAACTGCTTTGGACACTGAGGTTAATTCTCTACTATGGTAGAGTACTTAGTGATAAAAAAAAAAAAACACGCCATTGAAATGCTTACAGAGATTAATAGCGGCAATAATGGCGGGTATTGACTGCTTATTAGACTGGAAGCTCCTTGTGGGTAAGAAACATCTCTACCAACCTTGTTCTATGGTTCTCCCCCAAGTGCTAAGTACGGTGCTCTGCCCAAGGTGATTAATTGATAGAATGATACTACTGGTACTAGAAAATGAAGAAAAAATTAAATAAACTGAAAATTAGAGAAGCAGCGTGGCCTAGTGGATAGAGCACAGGCCTCGGAGTCAGAAGGAACTGGGCTTTAATCACAGGCCCACCAGTTGTCTGCTGTGACCCTGGGCAAGTCACTTCACTTATCTGTGTCTCAGTTTCCTCATCTGTAAAATGGGGATTAAGACTGTGATTCCCATGGGGGACAGGGACTATGTCCAACGTGATTTAATGCAAATGCCATGAAAAAAAAGCCCTGAAGATTGAGAGATTGCTAATTAAGACACTGTGGAGAGCCACAAGAGAGGTTTTTCCCCTTGAACAAAAAGTTTTTGAAGATTGGAATACCGAGGGGCAAGCTCAAAAGTGCAGACAGGTGTTCTACACACCTAAGCACTCAAGAAATACAATTGATTGATTCACTGATTAAAGGGTCCTGCATAATCAAAGCAGCATGGCATAGTGGACAGAGCACATTCTGGGAGTCAGAAGGTCAGGGGTTCTAATCCCGGCTCTGCCACTTCTCTGTTGTGTCACCTTGGGCAAGTCATTTCACTTCTCTGTGCTCAGTTACCATCATCTATAAATTGGGGATTGAGATGGTGAGCCCCACGTGGGACAGGGACTGTATCCAACCTGATTTGCTTGTATCCACCCCTGCGCTTAATACAGTGCCATGCACATAATAAGTGCTTAACAAATACTAAAATTTATTATCATTATTATCATAAATCTAAACCTGTACCAGAGAAAAGATCTCTCCTTATGTGCGCGCGATGCGGAAGAGTGTCAGCCCTCCATTGGTCTGCACGGAGACAATTTCAGTCACTGACATCACCATCGGGAACAATGAATGACAGTGATAGAGAGAACGATGGATCCACAGCGAGACAGAATACTTGAACAGACAAAATGTTTTAATAAAATGTCACTACAAAAATGTGAATCTTTCCAGCATCTTAACAGTAGAAAATGTTTTCTGAGGTCAGAGGAATGTGATTATTTTTCATAAAACTATGACAGATGACACAACTCAACTCTCCGCCCCGGAATCCTGGGAACTGTGAAAGGGCAGCTGGACCAGTCCCCTGTCATCATGGCGTAGTTGACAGAGGGCGGTCCTGCGAGACAGAAAGTGGAGGGGTTCTAATTCTGGCTCTGCCACTTGTCTGATGTGTGACCTTGGGCAAGTCACTTCACTTTGATGTGCCTCCGTTACTTCATCTGTAAAATGAAGATTGAGTCCGTGAGCCCCGTGAGGGGCAGGGAGTGTGTCCAACCCGACATGCTCGTATCCACCCCAGAGCTTAGTACAGCGCCTGGCACATGATAAGCACTTAACGAATACCACAACAATTAATATTATCAGGCAGAGGAATTCTTTTGACCTATGGATGTCTATTCTTTGATTGACGAATTCCAAGTAGTAGGGACTCCGCAGTCTCCCTTGGGTAGCTAAGAGCAGTATTTGCTACTACTGTGCTGAGTGTGTTACTTTGCACTCAGTAGAAGCTCAAAAAATAGAACGGATTGATTTTGTCAGAAAAGTCTACTACTTTATGCCCAACCAAAATCTCTCCGTCTTTAGCTTTTGCCCATTCTTAGCCATTAAGTCGGACTGATCACCATCATCACTCAGCAGTTGAGTGACTGAGCTCCTTGGTGTACAGCTCTCGTCTCTGTGCTTGGATCTTTCCTCAGAGACCATAAAATTTAAAGGAGAAGAGCTTCGTATGGCACTCAAGCGCTTAGTACCGCACTCGGGTGCTTAATATAGTGCTCAAGCTCTTAGTACAGTGCTCTGCAAACAGTAAGCAGTCAATCAATATCACCGTTTGATTGATTCACCAGCTTGATTTATCAAGAAGGCAACCCCATCCACAAAAACGATTAGTCCACCAGTCATAGACTATCGTGGCTTAGTGGAAAGAGAATGGGCTTGGGAGTCAGAGGTCACGGGTTCCAATCCCAGCTCCGCCACTTGTCTGCTGTATGCCTTTGGACAGGTCACTTAACTTCTCTGGGCCTCAGTTACCTCATCCGTTAAATGGGGATGAAGACTGTGAGCCCCACGTGAGACAACCTGATTACTATGAATCTACCCCAGCGATTGGAACAGTGCTTGGCACATAGCGCTTAGCAAATACCATTATTATTATTATTATTATTATTATTAATAATTGGCATCTATTGAGCATCTCTTAAGCACTAGGCAACGTAATAGGCACTTGGAAAGCACACCAATAAACTCCTCATGATACATTTGAGCAATGATTCCACTAATTGAACTGGGAAAACCCACAAGATGGCAAATGGCAAAAGCCATAACGTAAAAGAAGCCCTGGATCAAAGCCCACAGAGAAGGTCTTTGATAAACAGTGGAATCGGCTAACACCCATGATCCAAAAAATAGAAGCGGAGGCTTTCTTTCATGCCGGAGGTAAGTACAAAAGATGGTAAAAAACTGATCTCAAAGCCAAAACCAAACCTTGGAAGCACAAGTCTGTGATGTTCGACACGGTTGCTCAGCAAACATAAAACAACTCTCCGAGCTCTGAGGAAATGAATTGGTCATTCAGGACTTGACACTGATGAGTTAAGTACATCAGCCATGACTGAGGCTACCTCAAGTCTGTGGGATTTGAATATATAGGTGGACCCATTCCAAGAAGAACGCTATCTCCTCTTACAATTTTCTCCAGCTCCATGCTGGTACCACGAGCTCCTCCTCTCCCAGGCAAGCCATGGTGACGGGACTAATTGCTCATTTTGAAAAGCTGCAGTTAAAGTAAAATTACTCGAGTTAAATTGAAGAGAAGCTCATTTTTTTTTTCTTTTTTTCATCAGACTCAACCAGAGAACCCTTTATTGGACACCCAACTGTGTCCCAGATCCTGGAGGTTGTGTTTGTGCTTTGGGATGAGTTGAATCCACAGTCACGACGCCAACATCTGCAGTCTTCAAATCAGTTTATCCTTGAAATACTGGGATGTTTGCCCATGGGCACATCAGCAAATCGACTAACAGGAGATTCAATCAAGAGGCACCAAAGTGGCCTGCTGGAAGGCCATCTTTCTTGGCCAGGAGAAATGGGACCCGGGGAGACTGGTTTTCAACTCATAATGATAATAATAACAAGAGTAATAATTGTGATACTCCTTAAGCAATTACTATGTGCCAAATACTGTACTAAGAGCTGGGGTAGATTAAAAAATCATCAGTTCCCACATGAGGCTCACAGTCTAAGTAGGAGGGAGAACAGGGATTGAATCTTTGAATCCCCATTTTGCAGATGAGGGAACTGAGGCACCGAGAAGTTAGGGGGTTTGCCTATGGTCAAACAGCAGACAAGTGGCAGAGGGATTAGAACCCAGTTCCTCTGGCTCCCAGGCCCCTGGTCTTTCCATTAAGCCACGGTGATTCCCAAAGCATCAGGCAAGCAGATTAGGAAGTGTCATATTGCCCTGCTGTGCAGTTCTTCATGGATGTCAAAGGGAGACTGTTGAGCCTGTAGAACCGCCATCTTGAAATCTTTCCAGAAAAGGTAGATTTCTAGTGTTTAACGACTCGGACCGACTCCTGCTCCCACAGTACTAATGTACACACATAACTTTATAGTACCTGTAATTGATTTTCATGTTTGACTCCCGTGCTGGATTTTAAGTTCCTTAAAGACAGAGAAGTCTCCATCTACGGTAACCAATCAGTCAATCGATCAGTGGTATTTATCGAGTGCTTACTGTGTGCGGAGCGATATACTAAGCACTTGGGAGAGAGAACGATATAGCAGAGGTGGTAGAAACAGTCCTAGTTACTCTTCCAAGCATGGAATACAGTGCTCTGTATGCAGTAAGCATTCAAAAATAAAAAATACATTGTGGTATTTGTTAAGCGCTTACTAGGTGCAAAGCACTGTTCTAAGCGCTGGGAGATACAAGGTCAGCAGGTTGTCCCACGTGGGGCTCACAGTTTTAATCCCCATTTGACAGATGAGGTAACTGAGGCACAGAGAAGTTAAGTGACTTGCCCAAGGTCACACAGCTGACCAGCGGCAGAGCTGGGATTAGAACCCGTGCCCTCTGACTCCCAAGCCCGCGCTCTTTCCACTGAGCCACGCTGCTTCTCTAGTAATAATACTCAATAAATACCACTGATCGCTCGATTGGCTCAGTGGTAAAAGCCCGGGCTTGGGAGTCAAAGATCATGGGTTCGAATCCCCGCTCTGCCACTTGTCAGCTGTGTGACTGTGGGCAAGTCACTTAACTTCTCTGTGCCTCAGTTACCTCATCTGTAAAATGGGGATTAACTGTGAGCCTTACGTGGGACAACCTGATTACCCTCTATCTCCCCCAGCGCTTAGAACAGTGCTCGGCACGTAGTAAGCGCTTTACAAATACCAACATTATTATTATTATTATTCACCAGCTTGCAGAATGTCGGCAGCAGAAAAGCCGATTTTTTTCATCTCCTGAAAATTGGTCAGCGGATAGGCCCACCCTTACCTTATCTTGGGATTAGAACCCATGTCCTCTGGCTCCCAGGACCATGCTCTTTCCACTAGGCTGTGTAGATATACGCATATCACCTTCCTAAAACACCACTCAGAGCACCTCATTGTCCCTCCTTAAAATCCATTTTTTCTTCAGTAAAAACAAAAACGAACCAAGGTCTTCGAGGCTCTCCTGTGGTTAGCACCAGCAAATCTACTCTGTTGTCCGCACTTGAGAAGCAGTGTGGCCAAGTGGAAAGAAACTGGGGCCTGGGAGTCAGAGGAATTGGGTTCTCATCCCGCCTCTGATGCTTGTCTACTAGGTAACTTGGGCAAGTCACTTAACTTCTCTGGGCCTCAGCTTCTTCGTCTGTAAAATGGAGGCTCAATACCTGTTCTCCCTCCTACTTAGGCTGCGAGGCCCTTGAGGGACAGAGATTGGGTCTGACGTGATTATCTTTTCTCTCCCCCAGTGCTTTGTACTACGGTTGGCACGGAGTTTAATACGTCGATTATTAAACTGAGGGTTTCAGAGCCTTTCAAGGATGTAAGAGTCACAGTCCCTCTGAAGCTGCCGATTTCCTTGGGAAGGAGGCAAAACCCAAGTAAGTCAATTCTTCCAACCACCGGCTTTTCAAGGATAATCCATATTTCAGAGAAACGATTAACAGCTGCTGAAAAGTTTCCATTATATTTTAGTTAGTTCTTGGGCTGGATCCTGAGAAATAAATAAACCTTCTATACCAGAGGTCTAAGAGTGCTTAATTACCTCTTAGAAGCAGAAGGGATTATAATCTTTGAAATCCAAAGCCCCAGATTGGCCAGGGAATCGATGTACAATGTACTCCGATTCATTCAGTCGAATTTATTCAGGGCTTACTGTGTGCAAAGCACAGTACTAAGCGCTTGGAAGAGTACAGTGTAACAGTAAACTGACACATTCCCTGCCCACAACGAGCTTACGGTCTAGAGGTGGAGTCAGACATTAATTTCAGGGAGCCCTCCCCCTCGCACTTGGAGTCCCTGTTTATCAAGAGACAGCTTTGGCTCTTATTTCATGGGGGTTTCGATTGGGATTATTCATTAATTGTTATTCATTATTCATTAATCTAGTCTTGCCCTAAGATATGATCATTTGAAAGGAAGCAATGGCCCACTAATCACTTCAGTGACTGCCTTTTGCCTCAGACTTTCATAAGGCCCTGTGGATTTGTTTTTCCGGAGAAAAGCAAACGCCATCTGATGAGATCCTGCCTTGCAAACAACGTGTTTAGTCTTTCAGTCCTTAGCAATGTTGCTCATTTGCAGTTGTAAAAAAGGATGAGCCTGCCTACCCTCCGGAGTGGCTGTCCATTAGACTCTTCGGAATTAATTTCTGTATTCTGTGAGGTCAACAATTAGGCTGGAGTGAAAATTGCAAGCCGTGCACTTAGCAAAAGAGCAATTATCGGCCACTACGTGGTGATGGCTATTTCCACGCTGAGTCAACAGAGTTTTCGAGAAATTGAACTGAGGGCGCCTTAATCATCTTTTCGTTCGGTAGGGTTCAGAAACTGCTCACGATGATGTCCGAAGCACGGTGGTCCAGACGTTGATGGAACACTCCCCTTGTTGCATAATAACATTTGTGAGCTATTTTAAAATCCAGAAAATACTTAATAAATTGGGCCTATGTTATTGTTGTTGTGAAGTGATGACTAATGTCACCCAGTCCCTTGGTGAACAAAACCTTCTTGAGAATCTAAGTCTACGGAGGGACTAGAAGGGGGAATTTTGATAGCCGGGAAAGGATTTCCTCTACTACCAAGTGCATGGGTCCCTTCCAGCCTCTCCCCTCCTTCACTGACACCAAATCTATCAGAATTTGTATTTTTATATCTGGCGTAAATCCATATTTAATTTAATAGAAGACATAAGTATTTCAATATATTTTCTCCCATAAATGCCAGAATAAAAGAAAAATGGCAAATATCTTTCCAAATAGAATTCTCCAAATTGAATCACCCTTACACTCAGGCAAGTGTGCACGTGCAGACATACAAACACACACCTACACACATCTGTAATTTATTTATGCTGTCTGTCTCTACCTCTAGACGTTAAGTTCGTTGTGAGCAGGGAATGTGTCTGTTTCTTGTTCTATTGTACTTTCCCAAGTGCTTAGTACAGTGCTCTGCACTCAGTAACTGCTCAATAAATACAATAGAATCCTTCATTCCACAGAATTATAATTACTGTTTAATGGTTGCTACACACTATGGCTGCCTACCTGCTACCAATCACCCAGCCTCACTATACGGCGAAGGAAAATGTGGGCTCTCTGTACTGCCATTTTCTAGCACAGAAAACAACCTTCTCTGAAAAACAAGGATACACTCTTATATTTCACATATAATTGGCCCAGACGGTTTGTGATGAATGCCCCGATCCGTGCATTTTTACAGCTAAATGCTTTCTGGTTACAAGCCGAGGGCAGGGAAGACAGCTGATGGTTATCTCCCTCCACATCTGAGGGCAGGGAGGGTTTTTAAAGATTTCTGCTCCCGTTGAGGTAGAGATCAGTAAATATTTCCATGTCTCTTCACAGCCTCCCTCTTTAGTACCACCAATCATGGCCAACCACAGGAACCTGAGCAGTCTTGGGTGGAACACAACTTTTGACACGTTTCCTGGCAATAAAGCGAGTTTAAGGGACTCTCTGGGGAAGGTCAATCTTAGAACAGATAGCAGAAGTTTTATTTGATCTGAAGTTCACAGCCAAGTGCTCACCTACACATTTGGTCTGTTGGACTATCAAAAGGCATACACCCTTTTAAATCTGATTTTCTGTTTATTTTTCGATGTCAATTGTATTTATTGAGAAGTGACTGCGTGCAGAACACTGTACTAAGCACTTGGGAGATTACGATACAAGAGAGTTGGTAGATGTGTTCCCTGCCCACATGGAGCTTACAGTCTAACATTATTTTGCGGCCACAGTAGGAGAATCTAGTGTCAGCTTTCAACCTGAGTCACCAGTGGAGATCTCTGGTTGTGTGCAGTGTTTGCCAGCGATCAAACAATAGTAGTTATCGACTCCTTACCGTCTAATAATAATAATGATGATGGTATTTTGTTAAGTGCTTACTACGTACCAAGCACTGTTCTAAGCGCTGGGGTAGATACAGGGTCATCAGGTTGTCCCACGTGAGGCTCACAGTCTTAATGCCCATTTTACAGAAGAGGGAACCGAGGCACAGAGAAGTGAAGTGACTTGACCCAAGTCACACAGCTGATAAATGGTAGAGCCGGAAGTAGAACCCACAACCGCTGACTCCCAAGCCCGCGCTCTTTCCGCTAAACCACGCTGCTTCTCTATCGAGCATCGTAGTAAGCTCTTGGGAGAGTACAGTGCAACAAGTGGGTAGGCACATTCCCTGACCACCATCACCATTATTTATATTAATATCTGTCCCCACTTGTAGCTGTAAACTCACTGTGGTCAGGGAATGTGTCTATTGTTACACTGTACTCTCTCAAGTGTTTAGTACAGGGCTCTGCGCACAGTAAGCAGTCGATAAATACGATTGAATGGAGGAATGAATGAATGAACAACTAACTTAGAGTCTGCAGTTTATAGCCAGATACCTGACAGTCTTCTAAAGCCTTCTGAATACCCATGACATATTTCTTCTTCTGAAAATATAATAATTTGCATGTCTTCTTGTGTACTATTCATGCATTCGATCATATTTATTGAATGCTTACTGTGTGCAAAGCACTGTACTAAGCACTTGAGAAAGTACAATACAACAGTAAACAGTGATATCCCTTATCCAAAATGAGTTTACAGTCTAGGCGGGGGTGGGGCTGGTGGAGGAGGCAGACATCAGTACAGATAAAAAAAATGACAGATACGTACATAAAGTACTGTAGGGCAGGGAGAGAGGAAGAACAAAAGAAGCGGGTCAAGGCAATGCGGAAGAGAGTGGGAAATGAGGGAAAGTGAGGCTTAGTCTGCTGGGAAGACCTCTTGGAGGAGATCGAGGCACAGTGAGAAGGTTAGCACTAGAGGAATGGAGTGTGGGGGCTGGGTTGTAGGAGAGAAGTGAGGTGAGGTAGGAGGGGGCAAGGTGGTGGACTGCTTTAAAGCCATTGGTGAGGTGTTTTTGTCTGATGCGGAGGTGGATGGGAAAGCACTGTAGTTTTTTGAGGAGAGGAGTGGCACGTCCTGAATGACTCTGTAGAAAAGTGATCCAGGCAGCAGAGTGAAGTATGGACTGGAGTGGGGAGAGACGGGAGGCTGGGAAGTCAGCAAGGAGGCTGATGCAGTCATCCAGGAAGGATAGGATGAATAACTGAATTAACGCGTTAGCAGTTTGGATGGAGAGGGAAGGGCGGATTTTAGCGATCATCTCGTGGAGTTGGGACAGACAGGAGTGAATACGTGGGGTTCAGTGAGAGAGAAGAGTCAGGGACAGCATCAAGGTTACATACTTGTGAGACAGGAAGGACGGTGGTGCTGTCTACACGGGGATGCTCTCTACGGCGATGGGAAAGTCAGGGGGAGGACGGGATTTGGGTGGGAAGATGAGGATCTCTGTTTTAGACACGTTAAGCTTGAGGTGATGGGAGGACAGCCGAGTAGAGACGTCTCGGAGGCGGGAGGAGATGCGAGACCGGAGAGAGGGAGAGAGATCAGGGCTAAAGATGTAGATTTGAGCATCATCTGCGTAGGAGCGGTTGTCGAAGCCACGGAAGCTAATGAGTTCTCCAAGGGAGTGGGTGTAGGTGGAGAATAGAAGGGGATCCAGAACTGAACCTTAGGGGACCCCCGCAGTTGGGGGTGGGAGGCAGAGGAGGAGCCCGCGAAGGAGTCTGTGTCTTCTGTGTCATCTCTGTTATTTTGTACACTCCCGGGTGCTTAGTACAAGGCTCTACAGACACTAAGCCCTCAGTAAACAACACTGATTTATTCGATGAATTTCCATGATACTCTTAACTAGTGAAGATGAGGAGATTTCTAAAGGACTTTGAATGCGTAACTTTCCTTCCGCACCGTATGCTCAGTGATGACAGGGATTAAGACTACCATCTCTATCGTAGCAGTTGTTGTTACTGCTGTTGTACTTATAATGAATAATAATGTGTGGTACCTATTAAGCGCTTACCATATGCCAGGCACAGTATGAAGAATAATAATAATTTTGGTATTTGTTAAGCGCTTACTATGTGTCAAGCACTGTTCTGAGTTCTGGGTAGATACAAGGTAATTAGGTTGATGTGCTGGGTTAGATAAATACAGGATAACAATAATAATAATAATGTTGGCATTTGTTAAGCGCTTACTAGGTGCGGAGCACTGTTCTAAGCGCTGGGGTAGACACAGGGGAATCAGGTTGTCCCACGTGAAGCTCGCAGCCTTCATCCCCATTTTACAGATGAGGTCACCGCGGCCCAGAGAAGTGAAGTGACTTGCCCACAGTCACAGAGCTGACAAGTGGCAGAGCCGGAATTCGAACCCATGACCTCTGACTCCCAAGCCCGGGCTCTTGCCACCGAGCCACCCTGCTTCCAGGGAGAGGGGAATGGAGACATATACATCAGGAGAAATGACCCATAAGACTAAGACAACACAAAGATAAAAATAAAGATCAGTAGGGTACTGATCCAGTAGAGCATTGTATTCTCCCAAGTGCTTAGAACAGTGTTCTGCACCAAGTGGTCTGTAAATGAAAAGCAGCATGGCTTAGTGGAAAAAGCACGGGCATGGGAGTCAGAGATCGTGGGTTTGGAGAAGCAGCGTGGCTCAGTGGAAAGAGCACGGGCTTTGGAGTCAGGGCTCATGAGTTCGAATCCCAGCTCTGCCACTTGTCGGCTGTGGGACTGTGGGCAAGTCACTTAACTTCTCTGTGCCTCAGTTCCCTCATCTGTAAAATGGGGATGAAGACTGTGAGCCCCACGTGGGACAACCTGATTCCCCTATGTCTACCCCAGCGCTTAGAACAGTGCTCGGCACATAGTAAGCGCTTAACAAATACCAACATTATTATTATTATTATTATTCTAATCCCGGCTCTGCCACTAATCAGCTGTGTGACTTTGGGCAAGACTCTTAACTTCTCTGTGCCCCAGTTACCTCATCTGTAAAATGGGGATTAAGCCTGTGAGCCCCACATGGGGCACCTGATTACCTCGTATCTATCCCTGCACTTAGAGTTTGGCACATAGCAAACACTTAACAAATACCTCCTTATCATTATTATTTACTGAGCGCTAACTGTGCGCAGGGCACTGTACTAAGCCCTTGGGAGAGAACAACACAGCGATATAATAATTATGGTCTCTGTTAAGAACTTACTAAGTGCCAGGCTCTGTACTAACCGCTGGAGTGAACGCAAGCAAATTAAGTGGGACACAGTCCCTGTCCCACGTGGGACTCACAGTCTCCATCCCCATTTTACAGATGAGGTAACTGAGGCACGGAGAAGCAAAATGACTTACCTAAGGTCACACAGCAGATAAGCAGGGGCGCTAGGATTAGAACCCATGACCTCTGACTCCCAGGGCCGTGCTCTATCCACTAGTCCATGCTGCTTCCCTAAGAGACACATTCCCCGCCCACAGGTGAGGAAGTCAGAAGTCTGTTGATTTACCCTTTTCCTTTGAACGAAAATAAGCTAAGCACTTTTATGGCAGAATAGACTTTTCCATAACCTTTATGCGGAAGGGACTTTCGAGCACCAGAATTAAATATCGGGTCAACACCTTCACTGTTTCTACCACCTCGTCTGCCCACTGAAAAGAGTCTGCTCAGGAAAGGAGGTTTGAAAACAGCTTGTGACGGGGAAACCGTTGCGGCAAGTGATGGATTCAAAGTTATGACCCGGAACTGCGCAAGTAATTATTCTTCAGATTATAAAACAATTTCATGCACCTTATTCTAAAATTGCTGATTTAGGATAAATGATGCCTCCTTGGACAAAGGAACTTGGAAAAAGTCGTGGTGCTGGAAATTAACTCCTATCCTTAGGAGTGCCCTTACATTTTAATGACTTATGTCCACAGACCCAATCAGTCAATTAATCAATCATATTTATTGAGTGCCTACTTTAGGCAGAGGACCAAACGAAGCACTTGGGAGAGTACAATATAATGGAGTCGGTAGACAAACTCCCTGCCCACAAGGAGCTTGCAGTCTGCGTAGTGGATAGAACCTGGGCCTGGGAGTCAGAAGGTCAAAGGTTTTAATCCCTGCTCCGCCACTTTGTCTGCTGTGTGACCTCGGGCTAGTCACTTCACTTCTCCGGGCCTCAGTTCCCTCATCTGTAACATGGGGATTAAGTCTGTGAGCCCCACGTGGGACAACCTGATTACCTTGTATCTACCCTAGCTCTTAGAATAGTGCTTGGCACAGAGTAAGTGCTTAACAAACACCATCATCATTATCATTATTATAATCAATCAGTCAGCAGTATTTATCGAATACTTCCCGGGTTCAGAGCACTGTACTAAACACTCGGGAAAGTACATTACAATAGAGTTGGTAGACCCCATCCCTACCCATAAACATCTTACACTCTAGTGGGGAATACAAGAATTATCAATATCTAATCCATCGACGATATTTACTGAGTGTTTTCTGTGTGAACAGCATGATACTAAGCGCTTGAGAGACGAGATAGACACAATCCTTGAGTCGTAACCTACGGTTTCCTTTCTTTGCTGGAATGTAAAAATCAATTTCAGTCTCTCCTCCAAGGAAAATCCGTGTTTATATTGTTTCTTTACAACTTATTTCCATGCATTTTGTGTTATTATTTCCTGATGTTCCTGTGTTTAGTCAAAAATCAATATCAAGTAAATGTTGTATGTGAAAAGTAAGCAAACAGAAAGAGAGATGCAGATTTCAGTGATTGTGGAACACACGTACAGAACTGAAAATGCCACTGAGTGGAAGGAACCAAGTGGTCAACTCATGAATAATTCAATAATAATATTAATTATGGTATTTGTTGAACACTTACTACATGCCAAGCACCGTTCTAAGTGCTAGGGTAGATACAGAGTACTCAGATTATCCCACGTTGAGCTCACACTTTTAATTCCCATTTTACAGATGAGGTAACTTAGGCACAGAGAAGTGAAGTGACTTGCCCGAGGTCACACTGCAGACAAGTGGCAGAGCTGGGATTAGAACCCATGTCCCGTGACTCCCAAGCCCATGGCCTTTCCACTAAGCCACGTTGCTTCTCTGACATGGTCTCCTCTCACTGTGACAGGCAGGGTGTGACAAAATGCCTATTTCTTCCTCTTATTTTATAGGTCAAATGAGATTCTGAACCAGATTTTTTAATTTTGGGGGCATGGTTCAATTTATTGGGTAAATCAAAAAATAGACAATAGTGCAAGAGTAATGTTCTTTTGTTTGTTTGGGTTTGGGATATTTTTAATGGTATTTGTTAGATGCTTTCTATGTGCCGGGCACTGTACTAAGCACTGGGGTAGATACAAGCTAATCAGGTTGGGCACAGTCCATGTTCCACATGGGACTCAGTCTTAAACCCCTCTTTACAGATAAGGTAACTGAGGCACAGAGAAGTTAAGTGACTTGCTCAAGATCATAGAGCAGACAAGTGGCAGAGCCGGAACCAGGTTAAGAACCCAGGTCCTCTGACTCCCCAGCCCGGACTCTTTCCACTAACAATAATAATAATAGTGTTAGTATATTTAAGCGCTTACTATGTGCAAGGATGGCTGTGACTGCTTCAGTCCACCAGTCAGTCATAAAATAATAATAATAATAATAATGTTGGTATTTGTTAAGCACTTACTATGTGCAGAGCACCGTTCTAAGCACTGGGGGAGATACAGGGTAAGGAGGTTGTCCCACGTGGGGCTCACAGTCTTCATCCCCATTTTACAGACGAGGGAACTGAGGCTCAGAGAAGTTAAGTGACTCGCCCACAGTCACCCAGCTGACAAGTGGCAGACCTGGGATTCGAACCCACGACCTCTGACTCCCAAGCCCGGGCTCTTTCCACTGCACTATGCTGCTTCACTAGGCCACGATGCTTCCCAAAATGAAGGCATGAAGCCAAAGTACAAAACCCTGTTGGCTGTGGAAATATTTCACTGACCCCGTTTCTTCCCGCTGAGTAGAGAGATAGAGTTATCCTCTCCTCTCACTTCAAATCTCCCAGTTGAAACCTTCCTCCCCCACCTACAAAGCCCTTCTGAAATCCCACATCCTCTCTGAAGTCTTGCTTGATTCATTTCCACCACTCCTGGTCATATCATCCCAAAAGCGACACGCTTAAAATACAGTAATGTCTCCACCTTCAGAGAAGCATCCTGATGTTGGGGATAAAAAGCAAGATACCGGGAGACAGAGGTCCCGGGTTCTAATCCCCGCTCCGACACTTAACTGCCGTGTGACCTTGGGCGTGTTCATTCATTCAATTGTATTTATCGAGCGCTTACTGTGAGCAAAGCGCTGTACTGAGCACCTGGGGGGAATAGACACATTCCCTCCCCCCATGAGCTCACAGTCTAGAGGGGGAGACAGACATTAATATAAATAGATAACTAAATAAATTACAGACATTTACGGATATATACAAACGTTCTGTGGGGATGAGAGGGAGGATGAATGAAGGAACAAGTAAGAGCGGCGCAGAAGGGAGTGGGAGAAGAGGAGAGGAGGGCTTAATCAGGGAGGGCTTCTCAGAGGAGATGTGCTTTCAATAAGGTTTTCAAGTGGGGGAGAGCGATTATCTGTCCGATATGAGGAGGGAGGGAGTTCCAGGGCTGAGGTAGGATGCGGGCGAGAGGTCGGCGGCGAGGTAGACGAGAAGGAGGCAGGGTGAGCAGGTCGGCACTGGAAGAATGAAGTGTGCGGGCTGAGTTGTAGTAGGAGAGTAGCAAGGTGAGGTAGGAAGGGGCAAGGGGATTAAGTGCTTTAAAGCCAATGGTGAGGAGTTTTTGGTGGATGTGGAGGTGGATGGGCAACCCCTGAAGTTTCTTGAGGAGTGGGGAAACATGCTGTGAATGTTTCCGGAGGAAAACGGTTCGGACAGCAGAATGGACTGGAGTTGGGAGAGATAGGAGACGAGGCATGGCTTTTAACTTACCTGAGCCTTAGTTTCCTCATCTGTAAAATAGGGATTTGTTACCCATTTTCCCTCTAACTTAGGCTGTGAATTCTGCGTGAGATAGAGACTGTGTTCAACCTGATTATCTTGCATCTATCGAACAGCTTAGTAGGTAGTCATTTTTTAAAAATTCATTTCAATGTTATTTGTTAAGCTCCTACTGCATGCCAAATATTGTACTAAGTGCTGGAGTAGATGCATATTTATTAAATAAGACACCGTTCATGTCCCACATGGAGCTCACGATCTTGATCCCCATTTTACAGATGAGGGGATTGAGGCACAGAGAAAAGATTTCATAAGAGCTTTCCAAAGTACAGTGCTAAGCACTTAGAACAACGGTCAGAGACTGTGGCTGTCTAGTCCCAAGCGATTAGCACAGTGCTCTACACACAGTAAACATTCAAATATCATCGGCGGGAAAAAGCTGGGGAAGGCTCTGTCAGATGTGAAGGGAGAGGAAGGGAAGGAGGGGGAGAGGGCATGAGCAAGAGGTCGGAAGGGAAAATGACGAGTACGAGTTACAGTCAGTAGATTAGGCTTGGGAGGAATGGAGAGTGAGAGCTGGGATATAGTGGGAGAAGAGAGTGGGCAAGTAGGAGAGAGAGAGCTGAATGAGTGCCTTAAAACCCGAGGGTCAGAAGGTTCTACTTGATGGGGAAAGGAACAGGCAGCCACTGGAGGTCCCCGAGGTGTGACGAGACAGATGCGGAATGAGGTTTTAGAAAAATAATCCGGGCGGCGCGGACGTTCCGATGGGTTTGTGCTACTATTCGTTTCCAGAAGTCATAAAATTTGCCAGAGGGACTGGATTCCTTTTTATGTGAGTTTGGAGGGCTTTCAGGCAAAGCTTTTGTTCTCCTACCCTGTTGGCTTCAGAATTTGAATGGTAGTGATCTTCTTTCTCCTCTACCCCATCATCAACTTATGACTCATAAGTAAACCTCTAACAGCTTCTCTGCCACCCACACATCCTTCAGCAAGACACATCAACCAAACACAGTATACACAGACCGAGGAGAAGTGAACAGCAACGAATTGGCCACGTAAAACTCTCCTCGCTTTTATGTTGTGAGCTGATAAGCTGCTATTACCCTGGAAAAATCAAAGTTTCTTGGGTTAAAAGGTGACCCGTGTTTATGAGGTTATTATTTTATACCGTCTAATCTTCAAAAAAGAGCCATATTTTGAGCGGACTAGAATTTGAAAATGGATATATATTCTATCAAATTGCATCTATTCAACTGCAAAGAGAATTAGAGAATGAAATGAAAGCAATTCCACTCTCCCCGCCCCTATTCCAGCATTTGTGTTTTATTAAAAAGATTAATGGATTATTGGATTTTACCACTAGGGAAATCATCGATATGTAATTTTGCTTTCTGTATTTCTAAGAAATACCCGTACAGAACTTGAAATCACACAAGAGTTTTGTCATTGGTTTACCTGGCAAAACTTTTTCATCTAATTAATAACTCTCTCTAAAGTCACCAGCTTTTCCAATATTTCTGGCTGAAAATTCACTTTTGGACACTTGACAGAAATCTCGCAATCTCTCGCGTCTGCCACCTATTTTCCCCCTGGGGGACAGAGTGTGACAGACAAGAAGGGAGGCTGGGGGGCAACACATTAAGATGTGCACATGAAGGATTTTTGTTTTTTCTGTGCAGGTCTTCTGTGACTACAGCCCAGAGCCGATGCCATGTCATGGAGCTGAAAACCAAGAAGGGGTGATTTTCGTAGCCACTTGGCTGCCGGTAGCTGTCCGGGTTAGCCAGTTGTTTTAAAGGAACAGAGGAGTGAGAAGGAATGAGGTGAGATTTGTACGTGTAAGTGAGAGATTGCTTTTGGAAAAGCCACTGGGAATGAGGAGACGAGCAGAAGGAGAAACAGTTGTGAGGCAAATGTTTTTTTGGAAAGTTCATTAAGCGGCTAGCAAGGTTATCAGGGGTTAGACAGGGAGGAGGTAAGAACATTGTGGGGCTTTGAGGGGGATTTCAATAGCCCCCTCGTTTTCCAAATATTTCTTTATCAGTTTGGGGACTCAGAATGTTTCCAATCATTCTGCTATTTGCCAGACATTGATCTCCAAACTTCAATATGGACCAATTCAATAGAATGCTCCCAAGAGTTGAAGTTAAAATTACATTCTCATTTCACAACAATATTGAGACCAAAAAAAGAAAGCCAATTCAAAGAAATGTACCTTGAATAAGATCTTCTGTATTTAATGAGGAGGTGACTAAGGGGACCAGATTCACCTTAATCCCTGTTGTGTAATGGGAGGCAGTTTGGGAGTAGTGGATAGAGCCTGGGCGTCAGAAGGACCTGAGTTCTAATCCTGGCTCCACCACCTGCCTGCTGTGTGATGCTGGGCAAGTCACTTCACTTCTTTGTGCCTCAGTTTCCTTATCTGTCAAATGGGGATTAAGACCGTGTCCAACCCGATTTATTTGTGCCCACCCCAGTGCTTAGTACAGTGCCTGGCACACAGTAAGCGCTTAACAAATATCACAATTATTATTATGTTTAAATTACAAGGTCTCCCAATCGTCTGACAGCAAACGACGTAGAGGAAGAGGGAGGTGGGACTTCCTGTCAGTCAGTGGTATTTATTGAGCACTTACTCTGTGCAGAGCACTGTACTAAGCACTTGGGAGAATACAATTCAACAATATATCAGACACATTCCCTGCCCACAATTAGTCTGTGGGGAAGGGACCCAGGCCAAATGCAGGTGCGTGGATCAGGGCATGTGAACTGTCCCCCTGGGACCCACAAGTGTTTTGCTCCGCTGTCCTGGCTTATTCATTCAATTGCATTTATTGAGTGCTCACTAAGTGCAGAGCACTGTACTAAACGCTTAACCTCCTCAGGAAGGTCCGTGCCACCGAAGGCCCTTCTCCCGGTTGGCGGTCCCAAGCTCGGAGCGGCAGCCGGAGCAGGGGAAGGAGGAAAGCAGCTGTGCCTCCTGGCCAGACTCCAGACCCTCCGGCTCGGCCCAGGGACAGGCGGAGGAGGAGATGAAACAAGAAGCCTTGGGTTTGTTTTCTTCCTATTTAAAACAACAACAAAAATATAAATCCCCCAAAGTCAGCAGCAGTCCAGGGCAGAGGGGACCCCTACACCAGCCCTGTGGCCACTGCCCGGCCTCTGCCTTTCTCTCTGTTATTTTTTGGTTTTTGGTGGTATTTGTTAAGCGCTTACTACTTGCCAGGTACTGTTCTAAGTGCTAGAAGAGAAGCAGCGTGGCATGGATTAAGCATGGACCTGAGGGGCAGAAAAACTACTTGTCTGCCTTGTCACCTGGGACAAGTCACATAAATTCTCCGGGCCTCAGTTACCTCATCTATAAAATGGGGATTAAGAGCATGAGCCCCATGTGGGACAGAGACTGTGTCCAACCTAACTTGTATCTACCTCAATACATACACCAATGCTTGATACATAGTATGTACTTAATAAGTACCATGATTATTCATTTTCTTATTACAAGATGATCAGTTTGGATGCAGTCCCTGTCCCGCATGGGGCTCACCATCTTAACCCCCATTTTACAGATGAGGTGACTGAGACAAAGAGAAGTGAACTGACTTGCCCAAGGTCACATAGTAGACAAGTGGCAGAGGTGGGATTAGAACCCAGATTTTTCCAAGCACTTAGTACAGTGCTCTGCACACAGTAAGCACTCAATAAATACGATTGAATGAATGAATGCAAGTGGTGGAGTTGGGATTAGAACCCAGGTCCTCCTGACTCCCAAGCCCGTTCTCTACCCACTAGGCCATCGTGCTTCTCGGCTTCTCTAGATGGTAAGCTCCCTTTAGACTGTAAGCTCACTGTAGGCAGGAAATGTTTGTTCTACTGTACTCTCTCAAGTGCTTAGTACAGTGCTCAGCACAAAATAAACACTCAATAAATAAGACTGACCGACTAGGCCCCGCTGTTTCCCATTTGGCTACACAGACACACACGGGGGGTGCATCACATAATAATAATAATGTTGGTATTTGTTAAGCGCTTACTATGTGCAGAGCACTTTTCTAAGCGCCGGGGTAGACCCAGGGGAATCAGGTTGTCCCACGTGGGGCTCACAGTCTTCATCCCCATTTGATAGATGAGGTCACTGAGGCACAGAGAAGTGAAGTGACTTGCCCACAGTCACACAGCTGACAAGTAGCAGAGCCGGGATTCGAACCCATGACCTCTGACTCCAAAGCCCGTGCTCTTTCCACCGAGCCACGCTGCTTCTCAGCACATGACTTCACATGACTTGCAGGGGAAGGCGGCACCATGCTGGGTCGTAGTTCAACCCCTTCTGCCAGGAATAGAAGAAACAATAAGATGTCCAGACAAATTCGTAATCGAACCGAACGCCTCTTATGCAAATCACACTACTGTAGTGGATCCAAGAAAACTAAGTTTACACACAGTCAGAGATTTTCATCGGGAATCTTTGCGTGCGTAAAGATATGTACATAAATGCAGTGGGGTTAGGGAAGGAAGTGGGTAGCCAAGTGTTTAGAGAATTCTTCCTTTGGGTACTGGCTCTTGGAAACTCTGATGCCCACACCTGCTATTCACAAGCTGAATTTCTGAAGAGCATTTCCAAGAAAAATGAAACAACAAAAAAGGTGCACGCACTAAGCATGGAACTCTAGATTCAGTTCTAAATCAGAACCATCACCTTGCACCGCAGAGAACAGTTAAGAAAAAGGAGATAATTCCAGCCTTGGGGAACCTTAGGAGTTCCACTGCTGAGCTATGGAATCTATACTTTGGCTTTGTTTCGGGGGCTCTCGAACAGGGTCGAGGAGGGAGCCACCAATATAAAAATGCCCAACTCCCAGATGTGAAGTTGCAAGTCAACAATGGTATCCGGAAATTAGCTTCCTGTAAAGTTCATCATTCGATCAATCGATGGCATTCACTGAGCACTTACTACACGCAGAGCACTGTACTGAGCACTTGGGAGAGCACAATACAACAAAATTAACAGACACGTTCCCCGCCCGTAACTAGTTAAGTCATAATCACGGAAATGATTTCCTTTCTTCCCTAAAAAAAGGAAAACAAAAACAGGTCCACTTGCTCATCTGCCTGAGAGATTCCATTCTCGGTCAATTAACGATGAGTCGGTATGGAAACGAATGGTTAATTAAAGCCGGAATCTATTTTTCAGCTTGAAAGACTCTTTCCTTTTAGACTTGCTTTCTCATTTTCATGAATTACACTAAACAGCTAGAAGATCTCATAGAATTAACCAAACCACCTCCTTCAGCATCCAGCTCTAAATAAGTTCACAGAGCATGTCAAGTAGGGACATAAATCTCATCGGCAAGAGGTTTTTAACTGGATGTCTTTAGAACAATTCTTCGGAACAGCAGGGAAGCTGTACTCTGGTGATTAACAACTTTCTTTGCCGGAGTGAATTATTGTACAGTGTCCCTGACGTTCAGCGCATCAAAAGATCTTCCCCTTCTCAGTGTCATTGCTTCCAGTCATATTTGTGGCGGCTCTGTTCTATAGACTGTAAACTTTCCCTTAGATTGTAAGCTTCTTGAGGACAGAAATTGTGTCTCCTAGGGTATCACAAACAGTTCACTGACCACGATTAATCAGGCAATCAGTGGCATTTACTGAGTGCTTACTATGCGCGGAGCACTGTACTGAGCATTTGGGAGAGAATTAGCAATAGAATATATTTATTCAGTCGCATTTATTGAGCACTTACCGCGTGCAGAGCACCGCTCGGGGAATTAGCAGACGTGTTCCCTGTCCATAATGAGCAGACAGTAGACTCTAACTAAATGCTAAAAGGATGGATCATCTTCCTTCCTCACCTCAGGATTTTAGAGTTTGATTTTTCTCTCAACTTCTTGGTGTCTCTATATTCACACACATGCACAATCATTTGGTGTTCACCTAATATATGAAGACAGAATGGGTGTCAATCAATTCCTTGCTGAGGAATAAAAATCACTGCAGCAAATCAGTCCCTACTACTAACAAAACCAGCCCCCACTCCAAACGACCCACACTGAATTTAGTTCAGGGCACTGCAAATAATGCCACCCATTTTCAGAGTTCAATAATACATAGGGAAAAAAATTCAACCCCACTGCTTTCTTTTAATGGTATTTGTTAAGTGTTTACTACGTGACAGGTACCGTTCCAAGCGCTGAGGTAGATATAAGCTGATCGGGTAGGATACAATCTCTGTCCAACATTAGGGTCATAGTCTTAATCCCTATTTTACAAGTGACGAAGCACAGAGGAAGTGAAATGACTCGCCCAGGGTCACACAGTACCCAGGACCATGCTCTATCCGTGAGAACACGCAGCTCTCTTGCCTATTGCTACATTTCTAGCAGAGAAAGCTCATTACTTGACCGTACTTTTCTCCAAACCAAGGAACACGTTTGACAGACTGGGTCTGTCCCGTTACAATTTGGTTCGTGATGAGAATGGAACCTCTTTCTGTTCGGGAGCCTAAAGCCACGATCTGAGTTCGGGCATGAGTTAAAACAGCTATTTTGGGTGGCAAATATCCGTTTCAATCCTTCTGCAGGGTGTTTAGCGACTTCCCCCGAGCAATGCAACTGCCAGTAAGAACTCCTTCCTATCTCTCCGCAACACCCTCCACGCAAACCCTAGAGGCCTCACCTCAAGGACAACATTGTTCTTCCCATCTGCACTGTAAACTCCTTGTGGGCAGGATTCATGTCTGCCAGAACTCTTAACATGTACTCTTAGGGAAGCAGCATGGCTCAGTGGAAAGAGTCCGGGCTTGGGAGCCAGAGGTCATGGGTTCGAATCCCAGCTCTACCACTCGTCAGCTGTGTGACCGTGGGCAAGTCACTTAACTTCTCTGGGCCTCAGTTACCTCATCTGTAAAATGGGGATTAAGTGTGAGCCTCAAGTGGGACAACCTGATGACCCTGTATCTACCTCAGCGCTTAGAACAGTGCTCTGCACATCGTAAGCGCTTAACAAATACCAACATTATTATTATTATTACTCTTCCCATCGCCTAGTACCGTGCTCTGCACCCTGGAAGTGCTCAATAAACACCACTGATTGACTGACCGATTCCTAGCACCACAGCACAAATTCAGACCAGGCAAGTCAATGAGTAACAACTCCAGGCATCAGTACTCCCAGTAGGTAGATACATACACAAGAGCATCTATTTTTTCTTTTCTTTTTGAGAATCCATCCTGCTCCCTGTGAGTTTGGGAGAATTATAAGAACATTACCACTCTGTGTTGTTGTTTCTTTTGCCATTTAGAAAGTGTGTAGGGAGTACTTGGGCCGCAATATTTCTCATACGCTTACAAGCCATCATACAAATGGAAGATAAAAGTATCTTTCATCTACACAAAATTGAGCAGTGGGCTGACTTTGATGCCCAATGCATTTATTCATGACTCTATATTGTGTTTCCCCCACTACCCCCGCCCTTTATCTTCATTTCTGATCATTTACCCAAAGTAAAAAGCAGCAGAAGTAATTTGGTTTCTGTATTTCACATTCAAAACCGCAATTTGGTGAATATATACAGATGATCCGCGTGCGTATAATAGATATCTATGCTTTTCTTTGCCTGGTTTTGATCTAATTATATTCTTAAAACCAAATGATATCGTGTCTGTTAGATGGGAGTGCAGTGAGAACAACTAGTCATAAAATTCTGTTGCCGACTTGTTCATTCCAAACGCTTAGGACAGTGCTCTGCACATAGTAAGCGCTCGATAAATACTATTGAGTGAATAAAATGCCACGTGGCTTCCATGCTCAGTGCTCTAAGAAAGTGCTCATTCCTATGGCATGAAGTGACTCCTTGGCACAACCATTCCACCTCAAGATGGCCTTGTCACTTCATTCAGATTAGATGATGAAGCAATAATGGATGTACAGCTCCCCTCTCCCCACTTTTTTTTTTTTTTTGGATGGTTTTTGTCAAACATTTACTCTGTGCCAGGCACTGTATTAAGAACTGGGTTAGATAAAAGCTAATCAGGTTGAACACCGTTCACGTCCCACGTGGGGCTCACCGACTTAATCCCCACTTTAAAGATGAGGGAACTGCGTGACAGAAAAGCTAATCGACTTGCCCGAGGTCACACAGCAGACAAGGGCCAGAACAGGGATTAGAACCCAGGTCTTCTGACTCCCGGTCCTATGCTTTCTCCACTAAGTCATGTTGTTCCTTCAGTTCTCTCCTCTGAGTTTGGGGCAAGATCATAAAGAGAGAAATGACAAAGTTGATGTGAAAAAAGTGGCCAGTGGTCTCAATATTGCCTATCGATTCCTTGCCCTTGAAGGTCATCGCTTGGGATTTGAATTTCACCCTCGATCAAGTTTCCAAGATAATAATAGTCATTGTTGGATTTTGTTAAGTGCTAAGCACTGTACTGAGCTGATGTAGATAAAAGGTAACCAGGTCGGACAAGGTCTCTGTTCCACAAGGGGCTTATAGATTAAGGAGGGAGAACAGGTATTGAATCTCTCCTTTATAGGTGAGGAAACTGAAGCCCAGAGAAGTTAAATGAATTGCCAAAGATCACACAGCAGGCAGTGGTAGAGCCAGGCACGGAACCCAGGTTCTCCGAATCCCAGACCCATCCTTTTTCTTCTGTCAATCATATTTACTGAGCGCTTACTGTGTGCAGAGCACAGTAATAAGCACATGAGAGAGTATCATACAGCAGAATCAGCAGATACATTCCCTGCCCAGAACGAGCTTCCAGTCTAGGCCATGCCCTCTTCCATCATTCTAACACATTCTAATAATATGAACTGTCCTCTTCTAGGTCCTTAGTACAATGCTCTGTACAGAGTAAGCACTCAATCAATACCACCGACTGACTGACGAATGCGCATAATCGGGAGAATTATGAAAACACAGTAGATGGAGACAAATAATAATAATGTTGGTATTTTTTAAGCATTTACTATGTGCCAGGCTCTGTACTAAGCGCTGGGATGGATATAAGCAAATTGAGCTGGACGCAGTCTCTGTCCCATGTGGGGTTCATAGTCCCAATCCCCATTTTACAGATGAGGTAACTGAGGCCCTGAGAAGTGACTTGCCCAAGGTCACACAGCATACAAGTAGTGGAGCTGGGATTAGAACACATGTCGTTATTACTACCGGGCCCATGCTCTCTCCCCTATACCATGCTGCTTCAGGGATATATCATAACATAAATGCTAAGAGGAGCTTCAACCCCTTGGAATAACCATTTTTTGCTCCAAATATGTCCAGTGAAAAAGCCACCAGGACCGAAAGGATGCTTTGACCCAGCTCAACAGCCAGCTCCTCTCTAGACCGAAATCTCCTGGTGAGTAAGGAACACATCTACCATCTCTGATGTACTGAACTTTCCCAAAGCAGAGAAGCAGCGTGGCTCAGTGGAAAGAGCCCGGGGTTGGGAGTCAGAGGTCATGGGTTCGAATCCCAGCTCTGCCACTTTTCAGCGGTGTGACCGTGGGCAAGTCACTTAACTTCTCTGTGCCTCAGTTACCTCATCTGTAAAAATGGGGATGAAGACCGTGAGCCTCACGTGGGACAACCTGATTACCCTGTGTCTCCCCCAGTGCTTAGAACAGTGCTCTGCACATAGTAAGCACTTAACAAATATACACTTAGTACAGAGCTCTGCACACGTAGGTGCTCGATAAATACCACTGACTGAATGACACAACAGGAGGTGAATAACTGACTTGCTCACGTAGAGAGTTAAAGCAGAGATCACACCCAATCCGTTATATTCATTGAGTGCTTCCCATGGGTAGAGCACTGTACTAAGCGCTTGGGAGAGTACAATACAGCTAGTAGACCCACTCCCTGCCCACAACGAGCTTACAGTCTAGAAGGGAAAGTCAAGGGAATTTAAGGGGTTCACACCGCCTGATACCATAGGGTGATCCAGCCTAAGGGGTCAGCTTTCTTCAGGCCTTCGTTATGGAAAGATACCCAACAAAACCAGAGGAATTTCCAATTCAGCCAAAATGGACCTAAACTAGTTATCAAATACTTCTGCCATTTTTCACTCCCCTAGAGCCATCATCAAATGGTCCAAGATTAACCGTAAGACACTCGAGGACCTCCAGGCTGTGTATTCTCACAGAAAAAAAAAAAATGGCCTGCAGATCAAAAGCTTCTTCCAAGAGCCTGGAGTTCCTCATTTCCTCAAGTCTCATGGCCCCTCTAGAGCTCTTCCTTTGATCCTCGCAATAATGGAGATCACAGGTAGAAGAGACGGGTTAAACTCTGGATTCGATTAACGTGGAAATTCCCAGGCTAGTCTGCTCTCAAACTCCCAACCGGTGATTGGTTTCACAGTCTCACTCCAGTTTACACCGAGGGGGCCTTCATTCTCTAGCCCAGATCGGGTCATCTATAAGAATTAATTAGCACTATGACATTTTAAGTCACATTAGAGTTCGGCCTTCCCTCAAAGTTAATGACAATAAAACACTAATAATAATGGTATTTGTTAAGTGCTTACTATGTGCCAAGCACTGTACTAAGCCTGGGGTATAGAATCCTCACTGGGACATGACTGTCCCAAATTCACACAGCAGACAAGTGGCAGAGGCAGGATTAGAAGCCAGGTCCTCGGATTCCAGAGTCTTTGCTCTTTCACTAGGCCACGCTGCTTCTCGTGAAAGGGTTTAATTTTTCCAGCCAAACAGAACTCTCAGAGTTTCGAGACATATACATATAAACAATAATAACAGTGGTATCTGTCAGGAGTAATCTATGTGCCCACAATAGGGCTAAGTATGGTGCTACGCCACAGAGAAGTTAACTGACTTGCCCTAGGTCACACAGCAGGCAGGTGTCAGAGCTGAGATTAGAACCCAGGTCTCCTGACTTCCAAGCCCATGATCCTTCTCCTTGGCCACGCTGCTCCTCAGTATAACCTGGGAGTTTGATAAGGAAAATTTCATTTCCCAGAACAGAGTGAACACAAATAATTATTCCACTTGATACTTTTAAAATTTAAATGAGTAAACATTTGTGATCCAGAGAACGCACAAATTAAAAACGGTGGATATTTTTTCTGATTAGCTGTTCGTGTTTTGTTTGTTATTAAGGCTCTAGCTAGTTTCCTGTGGGTTGCCTAAGGGTGGCTAACAGTGTTGTGCTGACTGTACCTCTAGACTGTAAGCTTCTCGTGGGCAGGTAACGTGTTTATCAACTCTGTTATGTTGTACTCTCCCAAGTACTTAGTTCAGTGCTCTGCACACAGGAGAGGCTCAATAATATAATAATAATAGAGAAGCAGCGTGGCTCAGTGGAAAGAGTCCGGGCTTGGGAGTCAGAGGTCATGGGTTCGAATCCCAGCTCTGCCACTTGCCAGCTGTGTGACTGTGGGCAAGTCACTTCACTTCTCTGTGCCTCAGTTACCTCATCTGTAAAATGGGGATTAACTGTGAGCCTCACGGGGGACAACCTGATTCCCCTGTATCTACCCCAGCGCTTAGAACAGTGCTCTGCACATAGTAAGCGCTTAACAAATACCAACATCATTATTATTATATGACTGACTGGTGGACTGAAGCAGTCACAGCCATCCTTAATCGTGAGCCTGTCTAGAGTTTAGTTTAGAGTTTAGTAGAGTAAAAGTCTAGACCTTTAAACTGTGAACGCCCCACAAGAAAGCAGAAAAATGCCCCGAAACCAATGACTTTCTCCTTTACCTAATTGGCTTTGACCCAAATTTGAGGGGGACAAAACAGATTCTATTAGCAGACAATCGACTGGGCTCTGGCCCATTGCTGACAAAATAAATGTTTCCACAGCTGTGTCCCTGTTCTAAATTGAAACCTGCCCAGGGACCCAGATCCTGGATTTCCCACATGATTGACAGGCCAGTTTCCTGGACTTTTCACTGAAAGATCTTCTTTTAATTTAGTTTTAAATGGTATCTGGTAAAGACCAACCACGCGCCAGGCTCTGAGATAGATACAAGCTAAAAACACTCTCGCCCCGCTACACCGGCCTATCTTCTGGATGCCGATTATATGAGTACCTGGACGCAGTCCATGTCCCACATGGGGTTCAGAGTGATAATAATGATAACGATGATGGTGTTTGGTAAGCGCTTACTATGTGCCGGGCACTGAACCAGGGGTGAATACAAGCAGATCGGGTTGAACGCAGTCCCCGTCCCACATGGGGCTCACGGTCTCCATCCCCATTTTACAGATGAAGTAGCTGAGGCACAGAGAAGTGTAGTGACAGGCAAAGGTCACACAGCCAACAAGGGGCAGAGCCGGATAAGAACCCATGACCTTCTGACTCCCAGACCCGGGCTTTATCCACTACTCTATGCTGATGATTACTATTATTATTATGAACTCCATATGGGAGCTGATTATCTTGCACATGGATTCATATACTTTGTTCACCCCTTCCTCAGCCCTACAGCACTTATGTACATAACCATAATTTAATTTAATGCCTCGCCTCCCTCTAGCTGGTAAGCTCCAGGCAGCCTCCTATTAATTTCCTAATACTTGAAAATATTGAGAAAAGCCCGAGTATTTGTAAATTCTCTTCTCTCCCTGCCTCCACTCCCCACTCCACCACCTCCAGGAGTCAGGATTACAATCCAAGACCTAACTCCTAGGCCGGTGCTCTATCCACTACATAATAATGTTGGTATTTGTTAAGCGCTTACTATGTGCAGAGCACTGTTCTAAGCCCTGGGGTAGACACAGGGGAATCAGATTGTCCCACACGAGGCTCACAGCCTTAATCCCCATTTTCCAGATGAGGTGACTGAGGCCCAGAGAAGTGAAGTGACTTGCCCAAGGTCACACAGCAGACAAGTGGGGGAGGCGGGATCATGTGGCTTGACCCGACTGACTCCATTTTGTCGGCCATGCTGCTTCTATTGGGGTGATTTAGTTAGGCAGGGGTTAAATAGCCGGGAAGATTTTTTTTTATTTTTTACCTTGGGCTAATAGCTCAGAATCACCACGGGTTGTGCTGAAGACAAGAAGCCCCGTTACGAACCCAAACACTTCTCCTAACCCCCAGAACAGCAACCCCCCGCAGAAGAATTGTCACTGGTTTCTGTGCGTGACATTGGTGATGGCCAATTAATCCGGGCTGTCTTCTCAGAGGAAGGGCGATCCCAGCTCCGCCACTTACCTGCTGTGTGACCTTGGGGAAGTCACAACTTCTCCATGCCTCAGTTCCCTCATCAGTAAAAGGGGGATTAAGATTGTGAGCCCTACGTGAGCCAGGGAATCTGTCCCACCCAAATCTACCTCAGTGCGGAGAACAGTGCCTGGCACAAAGTAAGCACTTAACAAATACCACAACCATTAATATTATTATTAGGCTGGTTTTGAAGATGAGGACAGGGGGTTTAGGGGGACCGGTAGTTCTAGGCAAAGGGAATAGCTAGGGTGAACTCTGAGATGGTGCGACGAGAAGCAGCGTGGCTTAGTGGTAAGAGCATGGGCTTGGGAGTCAGAGGACATGGGTTCTAGTCCTGGTTCCACCACTTGTCTGCTGTGTGACCTTGGCAAGTCACTCAACCTCTCTGTGCCTCAGGGACCTCATCTGTAAAATGGGGATTAGAAGTGTGAGGCCCGCGTGGGAAAACCTGATTAGCCTGTATCTACCCCCGTGCTTAGAACAGTGCTGGGCACATAGTAAGCGCTTAACAAATACCATTATTATTATTCTCTCACAGATTTAACACAGAGCATGCAGCGTAATGTCATGATGGTACATGGGACCGTTGGAGAAGAGTTCTTTTGGAGAGGAAGAGTGTAGTTTGGAGAAAAGGGGAGCATTTCATCCAGGGGATTGGCTTTGCACACTGACTTGGAGAATGCCCAGAAGAAGAATTAGAATTAGGGAGCAAAGGGGAGGGGAAAAAGGGTAACCCCCATTAGCACGTTCACCCACCAAATATTCCCTTGTAATAATAATAATGATGGCATTTGTTAAGCCCTTCCAATGTGCCAAGCTCTATACTGAGCGTTTATCCATCGTTCTTATCCATCACTCAATCGGATTTACTGAGTACTTACTGTGTGCAAAGCACTGTAGTAAATGCTTGGGAGAGACAATACAACAAAAAACAGACACATTAATGAAAATCAAAAGGTATTTACGGAGCCCCTGCCATGTTCTGCACTAAATCAGTCGATGGACACTTTCCTGGCCCACGGCGAACTTACAGTCTAGAGGGAAAATCGGGACCCCTTTGGGATTTGAACCTGGGACATCTCATACTCTAAGCAAAAACATAAGTGTTCCAAGCACCTCCCTATCAGAGACCCTGGTAGAGAACAGAAAATTCAAAATTCCTCTACCAGGGATATTTCCCCATTCTGCTACAGCTCCGTTTCTGTTTCGCCTCCCAGAAAGTGTCCGGAAACACAAAAGAAAATAATAATGAAAGCACACAGAAACAAAGCATTCGATTTGAACCTCAAGTCTCAAAAGCCTTGGATCTGGGAGAAAATTGCATCCCAAGATGCTAATCTATTAATCTTAGCTTCTTCTACTTGTTTTGCTAAATGCTGTGCAAGCTGAGGGTAAGTGCAACCCTGAAAAAAAAAACCACACTCTCGACTTGATCATCTGTTTCAGCTCATTGATTTGGAAGGGATTTTTAAGTAGCTAGAAATGCACTCAAAGCGTCAAGAGAAAGGAGAAGTCGTGTCACATTTATAACTGGCCACTAAAGCAGCAACATGTCCTTAATGGATCAGCCAAAGGACTCTTCCCTAGAGGATCAAGAAAAAATGTCAAGGAGTCATTAAATGCTAACCTGGACCAGACAAGCAGGACAATGGAATAAAAACTTCACAAAAAAATCTCACTCCTAAAGCCAATCTAGAGAGCTGCTTAGGGTAGAATAAATTGGATCTTTCACAGACTGGGAATATAAAAACACTAATCAACCAAAAAGAGAATTGTTGAAAGTTTTCTTGTGGAAAATATTTCAATCAACCCTAGACAGAGTATAGTATAAAATACTCCTAACATCTGTTTTTTGCTTCCTCATTCTTTTCCTAGGACAGATGATGGGCAGAGGGAAAGGTGATCAAGGAACAAAGGAGGGATGTGCATGTGTGGGTGTGTCTAGGGGAAGAGAGAGAGAGAGAGAGATGTCCTGAAGCAGCATGGCCTAGTAGATAGAGTATGGGCCTAGGTGTCGAAAGGACCTGGGTTCTAATCCTGGCTCTACCACTTGTCTGCTGTGTGACTTCCAGCAAGTCACGTGACTTCTGTACGACTCAGTTACCTCATCTGTAAAATGGGGATTAAGACTGAGCCCTACATGGGACATGGACTTGGTCCAACCTGATTACCTTATATCTACACCTCAGGGCTTAGTACAGCGCCTGGCACGTAGTAAGCGCTTAACAAATACCCTAAAAAAGCACCATTAACAGAGCCAATGAGGAGTCCCTACAGTTCTAGCCTTACTGTGCCAATGAGATGGCTCTCTCTTGGGTCGCCACGGTGGAAAGAGCCCAGGCTTGGGAGGCAGAGGGCATGGGTTCTAAACCTGGCTCCTCCGCTTGTCAGCTGTGTGACTTTGGGCAAGTCACTTCACTTTTCTGTGTCTCAGTTACTTCATCTGTAAAATGGGGAGCAAAACTGTGAGCCCCACGTGGGACAACTCGATCACCTTGTATCCCCCCAGCACTTAGAACAATGCTTTGCACATAGTAAGTGCTTAACAAATACCACCATTATTATTATTAGTGTTTGAAACACCTGTTTTCTCTTTTGCCTCCTTGTCCCTCATTTCTGACAGAGCTTTTGTTCAAAAAAGAGGTTCTTGCTTGCAGTGCATCATCCTGGTCTATCCTCAGTTGTTGACCTAGACTTCAAGATCCCTGTTTTTGTGATCGGTTTGAACCCGGTATTTTTCAGTGATCCGACAATCCAAGAGATAGAAGTAGTATTTATTAAGCGCTTATTGTGCGCAGAGGACTGAACTAAGCACTGGGAAGAAATACATCAGTGAGGATTAGACACGGTCCCTGTCTTTTGGGGGAGGCTAAAGACCCGGTCCTTCATTCATTCAATGGTATTTAATGAATGCATACTTTGTGCAGAACATTGTACTAAGTGATTAGAAGAGTACAATACAACCAAGTTGATATACGTATTCCCTCCATATATCCCCTTCTGCAGAGAATAGATATAAATAAAGGGAAGCAAGTGGAAAGAGCAAGGGCCTACGAGTCAGAGGACGTGGGTTCTAAACCTGGCTCTGCCACTTATCTGCAGTCCTGGCTTAAAGTAAGCCCTTGACAAACACCATAATAAATTAACAGCCAAGGTATTGTAATGATAATGTTGGTATTTGTTCAGCGCTTACTACTTGCAGACCACTGTTCTAAGCGCTGGGGTAGATACAGGGTAATCAGGTTGTCCCACGTGAGGCTCACAGTTAATCCCCATTTTCCAGATGAGGGAACTGAGGCACGGAGAAGTGAAGTGACTCGCCCACAGTCACACAGCTGACGAGTGGCCGAGCCGGGAGTCGAACCCATGACCTCTGACTCCGAAGCCCAGGCTCTTTCCACTGAGCCACTGGAGTTCATCGTGGTCAGGGAATGTCACTGTTTACTTTTGTATCATACTTTCCCAATTGTCTAGTACACTGCTGTGCAAACAGTAGGTGCTCAATAAATACGATTGAATGAACCGTATTGTAGCCTTGGGAAGGGTGGAGGGGTAACCAGGCAGATCCATGTCAGGGATCATATCAGTTTCCTTTTCCACAAAGAATCTGCAATAAATAATAATGATGGTACTTGTTGGGTGTTTACTATGTGTCAAACACTGTTCTAAGCACTGGGGTAGATATAAACTAGTAAGGCTGGATACAGTCCCTGACCCACACGGGGCTCACAGTCTTAATCCCCATTTTACAGATGAGGTAACTGAGGCCCAGAGAAGTGAAGTGATTTGCCCAAGGCCCCACAGTAGAGTGGCAGAGCCAGGATTAGAACCCAGGTTCTTCCGACTTCCGGGCCCCTGCTCGATCCACCAGGCCACGCTGCTTCTCAGCCAGCCGGGTAGGCCACGGGGTTAATGTCATCTGAATGCATTGCTTAAGATGGAAAAGATGAAAAGTGAAATTTGATAAAAAGCAATTCTGCTGCCTTCTCCACCGAGACCGTGTTCAGAGTCGAGGACATCCAAGGGCAGATCTGATTGCTTCAGTGGAGCAAGCTGTATTCTGCCCGCAGCCAAGAAATCTTTCATCAAAGACTCCCCGCGCGCCAGGCCTTGTTATTCCTGTCCTTGCCCGAGCAGGAGGGAGGAAGGGATCCTACAGTCACCACTCAGACCACAGGGAATCTTCCCTCAGCAAGCGGAAGCTGGAGCGGTAAGAAAAGAACGCCAGGATAAGCAAGCTAACGGATGCTCTGAGGTGAGTTCATGTGGGGTAATCGTAAACGTAAACCTCGGAGCAATTGAGAAACGGCATGGTCTAGTGGATAGAGACCAGGCCTGGGAGCCAGAAGGACCTGGGTTCTAATTCCGGCTCCGCCACGTCTGCTGGGTGACCTTGGATAAGTCACTTCACTTCTCTGGGCCTCAGTTACTTCATCTGTCAGATGGGGATTCAGACCGTGAGCCCTATGTGGGACAGGCACCGTGTCCAACCTGATTACCTTGCATCTATCCCAGTACTTAGAACAGTGCTTGGCACCTAGTAAGCACTTAAATACCGTCATTATTAAGAAGCAATCCAGACAATCAATCAATGGTACTTATTGAGTGATTACCGTGTGCAGAGCCGTATACTGAGCACTTGGGAGAGTTTAATAGCATTAGAAGACATGATCCCTACTCTCGGAGATTTTACGATCTAGAAGTGGGGGGTCGGGGGGAAGACATTGAAATGAGTGGCAGGTAGGAGGAGGAAACTGAGTTTAAGGATAGGTGTTATGGGAAGCAAGGGAGAGGAGACCATCCAAAGGTCTAGGTTACAAGAGCATTCTAAAATGCCAGCTGGGGAAGAACTAGCGTTGGGAGATGGTAGATTCGATGCAGCAAAATCTCAAAAGAGAAGCAGCGTGGCCTAGCGGAAAGAGCCCCAGACTAAATAGAAAAATGACAGATATGGACATAAGTGTTGGGGGAGGTGGGAGGGAGGATGAATGAAGGGAACAAGTCAGGGTGATGCAGAAGGGAGTGGAAGAGGGGGAAAGAAGGACTTAGGAGAGGCTTTTTGGAGGAGGTGGGCCTTCAGTGAGACTTTAAAGTGGGGGGGAAAGTACCTGACCTACGGGGGCCTCAAGTCTAAGTAGGAAGGACTAGGATTTAATTCGCCCTTTCGGATGAGGAAACTCGGCCCAGAGAGGTGAAGTGATTTGCCTCAAGTCTCGCAGTAGATGAGTGGTGGAAAGCCTGGGGCCTGGGAGTCAGAAGGACTTGGGTTCTAATCCCGGCTCAACCACTCATCTGCTGTGTGGCCTTGAGCAAGCCACTTCACTTCTCTGTGCCTCCTTGGCCTCATCTGTAAAATGGGGATTAAGACTGTGAGCCCCATGCAGGACAGGGACCATGCCCAACCAAATTTGCTTGTATCCACCCCAGCACTTAGTACAGTGCCTGGCACATAGTAAGTGCTTAACAAACACCACAATTACTAATTATTATTAATAGGCAGCCACTGGGGGTTTTGGAGGAGCGGGGAGATGGGGACTCAACAGTTTTCCTGAAAACTCATCTGGCAGCAGAGTGAAGTGTGAATTGGAGAGGGGAGAGCTAGGAGGCAGGGAGGTCAACGTGGAATCTGACGCAGCAGCCAAGGTGGGAAATGATAAATTCCTGGATCAGTTGGGTAGCAGTTTGGCTGTGGAGGAAAGGGCAGATTTTAGAAATGGTATGAGGGTAGAACTGACAAAATTTGGTGACAGCCAAGTGGAAGATAGCGCAGAAGACGGATCAGCCTGACCTGATGCAATTAGAGATGCATCACAGTCTCAAGAACCGTTTTACAGCTGAGGTAACTGAGGCACAGAGCAGTGACTTGCCCAGGGTCACACAGGAGACAAGTGGCTGAGCTGGGATTAGAACCCAGGTCCTTCCGACTTCCAGAGCCGTGCTCTAAATTCACTAGGCCATGCTGTTTCTGCTTTTAACTGGCAGTGACTTTTTAGGAGCCATTGATCAATTAGTCGATGGTATTTATTGTGTGAAAAATTTCTGAGTGACCTGGAGCAATCAAAAGTCACAATAAAGGAAATATTAGGGAAATAACTAGTCACTTGGACAACTTATTTCAGTTCCATCACCTCTCTGGCCATCATTCTTCAAGCACAGCCCTCTGAGCTTCCCCCGTTCATTCTTCTCCTACCTCCTGCTCTGACCATTCATTCATTCATTAGTATTTATTGAGCGCTTACTATGTGCAGAGCACTGTACTAAGCGCTTGGAATGTACAGATCTGTAAAAGATAGAGACAGTCCCTGCCCTCAGACGGGCTTACAGTCTAATCGGGGGAGACGGACAGACAAGAACAATAGCAATAAATAGAATCGAGGGGATGAACATCTCATTAAAACAATAGCAAATAGAATTAAGGCGATGTACATTTCATTAACAAAATAAATAGGGTAATGAAAATATATACAGTCGAGCGGACGAGTACAGTGCCGAGGGGAGGGGAAGGGAGAGGGGGAGGAGCAGAGGGAAATGGGGGGAAAAGAGGGTTTAGCTGCGAAGAGGTGAAGGGGGGTGGTAGAGGGAATAGAGGGAGAAGGGGAGCTCAATCTGGGAAGGCCTCTCGGAGGAGGTGAGCTGTAAGTAGGGTTCTGAAGAGGGGAAGAGAATCGGTTTGGCGGAGGCGAGGGGGGAGGGCGTCGCAGGACCGCGGGAGGACGCGGCCCGGGGGCCGACGTCGGGACGGGCGAGACCGAGGGACGGCGAGGAGGTGGGTGGCGGAGGAGCGGAGCGTGCGGGGTGGGCGGTGGAAGGAGAGAAGGGAGGAGAGGTAGGAAGGGGCGAGGTGATGGACAGCCTTGAAGCCCAGAGTGAAAAGTTTTTGTTTTGCGCGGAGGTCGATAGGCAACCACTGGAGGTTTTTAAGAAGGGCAGTGACATGCCCAGAGCGTTTCTGCAGGAAGACGAGCCGGGCAGCGGAGTGAAGAATAGACTCCATTCCTCTTCTAGTTCCTCTTCCTCCCAGATGTCCACCTGCCCAATCCTCACCTAACTCCTGCTCTTCCCAGAGCTCAACCCTTTCCATTCCTCTCCTATCTCCAGCCTTGCCCAGAACTCACTCCAGTTCTTACCTAGCCATAGCCTTTTCTCAACTTTACTAGGGAAGCAGCATACCTACTGAATACAGCACAGGCCTCGGAGTCAAAAAAAAAAAAAAAAACCCTGGGTTCTAATCCCAGCTCTGCCAACTGTCTGCTGTGTGACTTTGGACAAGTCACTTCACTTCTCAGTTCTTGGCGTTACCTCATCCGTAAAATGGGGATTAAGACTGTGAGCCCCATGTGGGAAAGGGAATGGATCCAACCTGATTCGATAATAATAATGTTGGTATTTGTTAAGGGCTTTCTATGTTCCGAGCACCGTTCTAAGCGCTGGAGTAGATACGGGGTAATCAGGCTGTCCCACATGGGGCTCACAGTCTGAATCCCCATTTTACAGAAGAGGTAACCGAGGCCCAGAGAAGTTAAGCGACTTGCCCAAAGTCACACAGCTGACAGGTGGCGCAGCCGGGACTAGAACCCGTGACCTCTGACTCCCAAGCCTGGGCTCTTTCCACTGAGCCACTCTGCTTCTCCGATTTACTTGTATCCACCCCAGTGCTTAGTACAGTGCCTGGCACAAAGTGCTTAACAAATAGCAAAATGATTATTATTATTAGAGCATATATCCACATATCTGACTCATTCCTCAAGACTGTAAGCTGGTTGTGGGTAGGGATCATGTCTACCAACTCTGATGTATTGTAATTCTAATAATAATTATTATAGCATTTGTTAAGCACTTACTATGTGGCAGGCACTGTACTAAGAGCTGGGGTGGATCCAAGCAAACCGGGTTGGACCCAATCGTTGTCCCATGTGGGGCTCACAGTCTCAATCCACATTTTACAGATGAGGTAACCGAGGCACAGGGAAGTGAAGTGACTTGCCCAAGGTCATTCAGCAGACAAGTGGCAGAGCCGGGATTAAATCCTTCTGACTCCCAGACCTGTACTCTATGCACTATACCATGCTGCTTCTCCCAAGCACTTAGCCCAGTGCTCTGCACACAGTAAGCGCTCAATAAATACAATGGATTGATTCAGGGGCATTAGCGGAGCTCTCCCGGAAGAAGATGGCACGGGGCAGGGCAGTCGCTGCCCCCCGATGCTAGCCAGCACCGCCATCCCAGGGAGACGACGCGGTCCTTCTGTCTAGAGACTCCCTTCTTGGGCCCGGATGTTCAATTCTTTCTCAAAGGCAGTTTATCCCTTCTGACATTACCGTGATTCCCTCACAAATCCCAGCCCTAATCTTTCACGACCCTTTCTCAGAGTGACCCAAGTTTGTCATCTTTGAGATAGCATCTTCCCCTTGATGCCACTAAATATGAAAATGGAGTGGAGATTTACTGCAAACAATCTCAGCAGGCATGCAGAAACAATTCATCTCATGAGTGCTCCTTGCATTAAGAATTTATCGGGGACGGCGAGATCCCGGGATTTCTATTAATGCCTCGCTTTCATGCTTAGGATCCTTGATAATGGGCTTAGCCTCCGAAAGAAAGAGAGGACAAGTCCTGTAAGACAAGCCCGTCAACCCTGACATTTCTAAATGAATTCCTATTTAATATAGGCAACTGAGCAAATGAAAGCCAGAACTGCATTACAGGTTTTTCATTTCACACAGTAACCGATGTGGGCGCCCGTGGAAGAGGAAAAAGAGAAATGGATTGTGACGGAGGTTTGGATTGTCGTCGGCTACCTGGGGGACCCGAGCAATTCGGGAGAGATGGAGATCGGGTTTGGAACCCGAAGACTCTCCAGAAGAGGATCTGCTGGAAATACATTCTCAAGAACGTTGTCGTCTCACTGCTTTCCTAAAGGAAAAGCCTCCCTCATTTTATCCCCCTCTCTATCAGTGGTATTGAGGACAATTAATAACTGAGCCTCGTCTACCACACCACCAACCTCTCGCCTACTTACTACCTCTGGCCTGAAATGGTCTTCCTTCTCATATCAGATAATCGCTCTCCCGCTCTTCAAAGCCTTATTGAAGGCACATCTCCAAGAAGCCTTCCCTGTCTAAGCCCTCCTCTCCTCCCATTCCTTTCCACGCCGCCTTGACTTGCTCCCTTCCTCCATCCTCCCTCCCATCCCCACAGCACATATGTGTACATCTGTAATTTATTTACTCATTTATGTATATTAATGTCTGTGTCCCCTCTAGACTGTGAGATGTTGTTATAATGTACTCTCCCAAGTGCTCAGTACAGTTCTTGACACAAAGTAAATGCTCAATAAATACAATCGAATGGATGAATGGATCGATTGAATACTGTACTAAGTGCTTGGGAAACTATGGTAGCATTCATTAAGCGCTTACTATAGGCCAGGCACTGTACTGAGAACTGGGGTGGGTACAAGTAGACAGAGTTGGACACAGTCCCTCTCCCACTGGGGCTCACAGTCTCAATCTCCATTTTACAGATGAGGGAACTGAGGCACAGTGAAGTGACTTGCCCAAGGTCATAAAGCAGACAAGTGGTGGAGCCAGCATTAGGATCCGTGACCTCTGACTCCAGGCCTGTGCTCCGTATACTGTGCCATCTGCTTAGAGTTGGAAGATACGATTCCTGCCCACAAGAGGTTTACGGTCTATGGGAGGAGACTAGTCTCTTCCCTAGGGGGCAAATAGAGTCCAAAATTAGAGACTTGGGAGAGTCAAAAAGATTCCCATGTTTGTTGAAAATGTTGCATTGCCATTTATAGAAAACTGCATCCAGATGGATAGGGACTCCACACCACAGACGGAGAAGAAAGCAAGGAGGCCTGAGAGTCACGGGACCTGGATTCTACTCATGGCTCTAACAATAGTCAGCTGTGTGACCTTGGGCAAGTCACTCAACTTCTCTGTGCCTCAGTTCTCTCATCTGCAAAATGGGGATTAAATCTTACACCCTCCAATTTAAACTGTGAGTCCCAAGTGGAACAGGGGCCATCCAATCTGATTATCTTGTTTCTACCCCAGTGCTAAGCATAATGGATGACATGTAATAAGCCCTCAAATTCATTCATTCAATAGGATTTATTGAGCTTTTACTGTGTGCAAAGCACTGTACGAAGAGTTTAGGAGAGTTCAATGAAACAATAAACAGTCACATTCCCTGCCCACAACTAGCTTACCGCCTAGATGGGGGGAGACAGACATCACTACAAAGAAATAAAATAACAGATTTTGAATGTAAGTGCTGTGGAACTAGGAGGTGGGGAAGAGGAAAGGCAGCGAATCAGGGCGATGTGGAAGGGGGTGGAATTTGAGGAAGCATGGGGCTTGGTTGAGAAGGCTTCTTGGAGGAGTTGTGGCTTCAATAAGGCTTTGAAGTGGGGGAGAGGAACTTTCTGTCCGATTTGAGGAGGGAGGGCGCACCAGGCCAGAGGCAGGACATGGGCTAGGGGTCGGCGGCGAGATAGGAGAGATGGAGGCCCAGCGAGAAGGTTAGCACTCGAGGAGCGAAGTGTGCAGCCAGAATTGTAAAAGGAGAGTAGTGAGGTGTGGTAGGAGGGGGCAAGGTGGTGGAGATCTTTAAAACCAATGGTGAGGAGTGTTTGTTGATGCTGAGGTGGATCGTCAACCATTGGAGTTTTTTGAGGAGCAGGGTGACCTGTCCTGAACGTTTTTGTAGAAAAATGATCTGAGCAGCCGAGTGAAGTGTGGACTTGAGTGGGGAGAGAAAGGAGGCTGAGGCAGTGTTTCAGGTGAGATAGAATGAGTGAGGGTATTAACCTAGTGGCAAGTTGTTATTAACCGAGAATTAGCTGTGTCTCAGGGAGTTAGGAGACTACATTTGGATAATTCCAGAAAAAAAAAAAAAAAGGTATCTCTTCGCCCAGAAGCATGAATTGGATTTGCTATGATCTTTCTAATTCCATCCTCCAGTTATCTATAGCCATAGGCAAGAACGGAGGGATTTTCTGTAGGATTTTCCAGGAGGCGATTGATCAGCTATCACCGACATCTGGTCAAGTGCTTGGCCTAATGTGCAGTGAGAATCTTGACTCAGTGCCACGGTGCCCAAGTAGTTTTCTTCTACAAGAATCCCACTGCTCAGTGAGTTTTTATTACAGGTATTATTCTTATTGTATTTGAGAGTCCCACACGGGACTCTCGGTCTTAAATTGGAAGGCGGAGAATTTAATCCCCATTTCACAGTTAAGGAAACTGACGATCAGAAGAGTTAGGTGATTCGCCCAGGGTCACACAGCGAGTAATCAGAGGAGGGGGGATGAGAAGCCGAGTCTTCTGACTCCCAGGCCAGTGCTCTTTCCTCCAGCCCACTCTGCTTCTGAACACCACCGGAGCTGTCTGTAAGGGATCCGGGAGTCAGCACTACCAGCTCAGCATTCAGAGAGCACCATCCTTCCAAAAGAGATGGAGTCCATCTGTCAGTCATATTTACTGAGCGCTTACTGTGTACAGAGCACTGTACTGAGCAGTTGGGAGAGTATGCTAGAATATAACAGACACGATTCCCTGCCCACGATGAGCTTACAGCTTAGAATGCGAGGTAGACATTAATACAAATAAGGAAAGAAGGAAATCTTGATGACCTAGTTCCTCTCCTCCACATAGTAAATCTTAACTACCAAAATAAGCAGACAGGATCTGTCCCCGGGATAGGAGTTAGCAACTCCTCATTACCTCTGGAGTATCATTCTCATTATATTTGTTAAGCATTTACTGTGTGTCAAGCACACTCTGGAAAAGATACAGGTTTATCAGGTTGGACATAGCTGTAATTTGTTTATATTAAAGTCTGTCTCTCCGCCATGCCAGGCTGGAAGCTCGCTGAAGGCAGGGAATATGTCTGTTTATTGTTATGCACTCTCCCAAGCACTTAGTACAGCTGTCTGCACACAGTAAGCGCTCAATAAATGATTGAACTGAATGAATGAATGAATGACCCAGACCCCATCCAACATGGGGCTCACGGTCTCAGGAGGGAGACCAGGCCTTAAAGTCCCATTTTACAGGTGAGGAAACTGAGGCACATAGAAGTGACTCACCCGAGGTCACAAAGCAGGCAGCTGGCAGAGTCAGGATTAGAACCCAGGTCCTCAGACTCCCAGGCCCAGGCTCTTTCTAATAGGCCGTGCTTCTTTGTCAGACGGGTGATATTTTCCTTGACCAGATACATTTTGTCTAATGCTTGGTCCACTCGGGCTTTGATTCCATCACTAGTGGGGCCAACCTAAGCCCATGCTGTACAAGTGGTACCTAAGTATGTACTATGCGCTTAACACTGTGCTGAGTGCTGGGGGTGGGGGGGTTATACCGAACAGTCTGGTTCTCAGTTGGTCCGCCCCTCTGTCCAGCACCAATATGGAGCTAGATGATGTCTGGTTTTTTTGTTGTTGTTGTTGGATTTCCCCATTTTGAAGTCCCAGCCTCCTTCCAGGAACCCAGGTTCCTGGCTCGGGTGCAGTGCCCTAGTTCGTAACAATAATAATAATAACAGCATTTAAACGCTTACTATGTGACGAGAGCCGTTCTAAGCACTGGGGTAGATACAAAGTAATCAGGGTGTCCCACGTGGGGCTCACAGTCTTACTCCCCATTTTACAGATGAAATAACTGAGGCACAGAGAAGTTAAGTGACTTGCCCAAAGTCACACAGCTGCCAAGTGGCAGATCCAGGATTAGAACCCACAACCTCCGACTCCCAAGCCCGTGCTCATCAGTCCAAGCCTCATTCACCGAGCCCTGGACACGGTCACTCTGAATCCTCCAGGGACTCGCCTGTAGAGGTTTTAGAGGAGAACCAAGTCTGCCTCTTGGGTATCTCTAATCACAGAATCCATTCTAAATGAGCTTTGATCTGCCAATAAAGTTTGACAAATGGATTCAATTTAGAGGGATACTTTAATTGCATTCCGAATCCGGGGACGCTTCAAATTCCACAGGGCGAGGAAGCTCGAAGATTCTGCAGTGACTAACCAAACCTCCAGCGGTTACCCATTCATCTCCGCATCAAACACAAACCCCTCACCGCCGGCTTAAAAGCACTCGGTCGGCTCAGTCCCCTCCTATCTCACCTTCGGATTTCCTATTACGGTCCAGCCTGCACTCGGATCCTTTAATGCCAACCTTCTCGCTGTACTTCAAGCTCATCTTTCTCACGCCCGACCCCTTCCCCGCATCCCCCCGGCCTCGGATTTGCGACTCCCTCTCCCTTCGTATCCAACGGATCACCTCCCTTCCCACCTTCAAAGCTCCACGAAAATCACATCCCCTCCCTTCCGCATCATCTCCTTCCTTACCTACCTTATCGGGAGACTTTAAAGAACGAATTGGTTAAGATGTCAGGCACAGGGACTTGTCACAGGGGTTTATAAGACTCCGTCTTACCTCGGTGGTGCAGAGAAGAACCATTTAGACGATCAATTCTATTTACCGAGTGCTTACTGTGTGCAGAGCACTGTACTAAGCGTTTGGGAGAGTGTAATATGACAATATAACAGACACATTCCCCGCCCACAGTGAGCTTACTCTTCAATCAGTGGTGTTCATTTAGCACTTACGCCGTGCAGAGCACTGTTCTAAGTCCTTGGGAGAGTACGTATTCGTTCATTCAATCGTATTTGAGTGCTTACTGTGTGCCGAGCACTGTACTAAGTGCTTGGAAAGTACAATTCCGCAACAAATCCCTACCCAACAATGGGCTCACAGTCTAGAAGGCGGGAGAGAGACATCAAAACAAGTAAACAGGCAGCAATAGCGTCAATATAAATAGAATTAGAGATATACACACATCATGAGTAATTAGAATTACAAATATATAAATATATACACAAGTGCTGCGGGGCGGAGAGGAGGGTAGAGCAGGGGGAAGGAGTAGGGGCGACGGGGAGGGGAGGAGGAGCAGAGGAAAAGAGAAGCTTAGTCTAGGAAGGCCTCCTGGAGGAGGTGAGCTCTCAGCAGGGCTTTGAAAGGGGTGGGAGATTGGGGGTAGGGGAAAAAGGAACTAGTTTGGGGGATGCGAGGAGGGAGGGCATTCCAGGCCAGCTGTAGGACGTCGGCCAGGGATCGACGGCGGGACAGGAGAGAGAGAGACATCGTGAGAAGGTTAGCACCAGGAAGACCCATTCCCTACCCACAATGAAGTTACAGTAATGAGCTCACCTTCATTTCACTTACACTCATTAGAACTCTTTCAGGATAAACTGACCTAATGCCCCCAAACCCTCGCCATTCATGTTGTTATTATTCACAATAATAATTGTGATATTCATGAAGTGCTATATGCCAGGATCTGTACTGAGCACCGGGGTAGATATAAGGTAATTGGGTTGGACACGGTCCCTGTCCTACACTGGGCTCACAGTCTTAATCCCCATTTTATGGATGAGGAAACTGAGGCGCAGAGGAAGTGAAATGACTTGCCCAAGGCCACTTAGCAGACAAATGGCAATATGATTGTACCTACTCAGATGGCCACTTTAGCGCCTAAAGGCCCTTCTGCTTTCACCATGCTCCTTAATTAGCAACTGATCATCATTAATGATGGCACTGATTAAGCACTTACTCCTTCCGAAACACAGCGCTAAACACCAAGACGGATACAAGATACTTCTAGTGGATACAGTCCTTGCCCTACCCTGGCTTCTAGGCCTGAGAGAGAAAACAGAAATTCTATCCTCATTTTGCGGATGAGGAAACTGAAGCAAGGAGAATTAAGTGACACGTGAAGCAGCATAGCCTAGCGGAAAAGGCACGGGCCTGGGAGTCAGAGGACCTGGCTTCAAATCCCGTCTCTGCCCTGTCTGCTGTATGGCCTTGGCCAATTCACTTAACTTCAATTTGCTTTATTTCCCTCATCCGTAAACTGGGGATTAAGACCGGGAATCCCATGTGGGACAGGGACTCTGTCCAACCTGATTACCCCAGCTCTTAGAATAGCGTTTGACACATAGTGAGCACTTTAATAGGCTAATCCCAATAATTACTTGCCCAAGGACACACAGGAGGTCAGTAATAATAATAATGTTGGTATTTGTTCAGCGCTTACTATGTGCAGAGCACTGTTCTAAGCGCTGGGGTAGATACAGGGTAATCAGGATGTCCCACGTGAGGCTCACGGTCTTCATCCCCATTTTGCAGATGAGGGAACTGAGGCCCAGAGAAGTTAAGTGACTTGCCCACAGTCACCCAGCTGACAAGGGGCAGAGCCGGGGGCTAGTAGTGGACCAGGGACTCGAACACAGGTCCCCATACTCTTTCCACTCAACCACAATTAAATCACCATTCCATATCACTACAATCTCCCCTCCTCTCCCCACGTTCTAGCATTTGCCTTCCCCAAATGCGGCATGGATGAGAGATTCGTGAGAACGCAATTCAGAACTCCCCAAATAGGAGACTGCTATTATTTCCTCCAGTCTGCAAAAAATAAAGGATGCAGTTTTGTTAAATGCAATTTGAGCTTCACTTAATGGGGCAAAAGCTGCATAATAATAATAATGTTGGTATTTGTTAAGCGCTTACTATGTGCCGAGCACTGTTCTAAGCGCTGGGGTAGACACGGGGGAAGCAGGTCATCCCACGTGGGGCTCAAAGTCTTAATCCCCATTTTAGAGATGAGGTAACTGAGGCCCAGAGAAGTGAAGTGACTTGCCCACAGTCACACGGCTGACAAGCGGCAGAGCCTGGATGCGAACCCATGACCTCTGACTCCAAAGCCCATGCTCTTTCCACTGAGCCACGCTGCTTCTCATGGGGAAAATGGGGTAACAGAGAAGCAGTTGGCTAGCTCGATAGAGCATGGACCTTAGAGTCAGGAGGACCTGGGTTCTAATCCCCCATCTGCCACTTGTCTGCTGCGAGACCTTGGGCAAATCATTTCACTGTGCCTCAGTTACCTCATCTGTAAAATGGGGATTAAGACTGTGAGCCCCCTATGTCACAGGGACTGTGTCCAACCTGCTGACTATATATTTACCCCAGTGCTATCTACAGTGCCTGGCACATAGTAAGCGCTTAACAAGTACCATAAAAAAAGTCTTAAACTCTGCTTTTTTGCCTATGCAGCTAGAGTGTGACTCTCTCCTTTATGCTACTGATTCTTTAAAATGCAAATAACACTTTCCCCCAAAACAGACAATTTAGTAACTATTTTAACTTTTACTTTAATTCCAATTTTTCTGCAAGGACATTAACTTATCCTCCGCCTCCCAATTCCACCTTTGAACTCCTGTGCGCTCTTAATCAGTCTCCAGTAAATGACATGAGGGAAAAACCAGAGGCACCCCGGCTACATAACGTATTTGAGAAAATGAAAAATCTATCATGCCTATAACACCAGGCGTCAGGAAACTCTCGCAAACGGTATTATTATTTCACCGATCACCTTTAGAATTGTATTCTTGGGGTTTTTTTTAAAAAAGGAAAGAGTATTTTTTCAAAAGATCAGAAAGACCCGGCTTGCATAATTACATTCTCAAGCCAATTTCGGCTACCATGTTAAATAGGTTTCCTAATCACTGAGGTACTTAGTAACTTTCATTTCCCCACCCACCAGCTTCATCCCGGTTACCAAGATAGCAGTTATTTGAAGTCAGGAGGCAGTCATGTGGGGTAACTTGTCACACATCCCTGAGTTCAGGATAAAGGGAGAATTATTGATTGAGATTTTTCATTTTCTTTACCCTAGGAGGGGGGAGAAATGGGTTTGGTATCAACAAACGGGGTTCTTTAGTCCTTTTATTCATTGACTGTGAATGCAGTAAGCAGGTAAAATGCATTCCTACAGTCTCTCCCCCAACAGACACATTTTGAAATCTGCAGCTCTCGATTCCTGTAAGAAAGAAAATTGGTGGGTTTTTAACTCCAGCATTACCTTGCTAAAATTCCCCACAGACCATCTGGGAAAAAATTTTTCCCGTCTTCATCTTTACAGTTTCCAGTCATTCAGATTTATTAAGCTCTTACTATGCGCAGAGCACTGTACTAAGCCCTTAGGAGAGTCCAATACAACAGAGTTGGCAGATTGCCCACAGGGAGCTTTCCGTCTGGAATGGGGGAGTTTACAGTCTATTCATTCACTCAACAGTATTTATTGAGTGCTTACTGTGTGCAAATCGTTGTACTCCTAACTTAATGAAGATTAAGTAGGAAGGTCCACAGTTGGCTTTTTGTTGTCTGGTTCGGGCAGGACCTCTCAGAAAAATGGCAGGGTTTAGAAGCCATTTCCCCCAAGAATAATTGTGATCTTCTCTGTTGGTGCTGATTATTCCAAATTAAAGATCAAAGATCGAAGGAGAAAATGACATCAGAGATGTAACACCAGGGTGATGAGGCTTGTGCTTTTATTTTACAACCTGCTACCTCAGTGTCTTGATGATGATGATGATAATGGTATTTATTAAGTCCTGACTATGTTCTAAGCACTGGGATAGATACAAGATAATCAGGTTGGACACAGTCCCTGTCCCACCTAAGGCTCCAATGGGGATTGAGACAGTGAGCCCCATGAGGGACAGACATTGTGTCCAACTCATTTGCTTGAATCCACCGCAGTGCTTAGTACAGTGCCTGGCACACAGTAGCACTTAATGAACACCACAGTTATTATTTTCCAGATGAGGTCACTGAGGCACAGAGAAGTCACGCGGCAGACAAGTGATGTAGGATTAGAACCCAAGTCTTCCTCTCCCAGGCCTGCTTTATCCATTAGCCCACATTGATTCCACCCAAGTAACAAGAGGAACAGCAAACAAGGTACTCTCATAGCATCTTTCTTTCTGCCAAGTGGCTCTAAGCACCCTCTGGCATGAACTCACACATTCTCTCACCACACCCTTAGGAGCTGAAAAAAAAACTTCCAATCTTGACTACCTTGGCCGTTCATCCCCTCCCCCTCCAACCTCAGATAGCCTTTAGCCTTCTTCTTCAAATGCCGTCATGTCATTTCCGACCCATAGCAACTCCACGGACACGACACACCCCCTTCAGAACAACCCATCTTCTAAGTCATTCTGGTGTTGTATCCAAAGAGTTATCTTGGTAAAGATACGGAAGTGGTTTATCACCGTCTTCTTCCTCAGAGGAAAAGCTTGAGTCTCTGCCATTGTCTTTGATCGAAGTTTTCTGATCACTTGATCATCCACCTTTGACTCTTTCCCAGGCCGCCGCTGCCCGGAACAGGTGAATCCACTTGGTCTGACGCTTCAGCATGGACCTTTCCATTCTGGATAGCCCTACGGGGCATAGCTCTAAATTTCATCAGCTTAGGCACGCTCTCCTATCACGATAAAGGGTCGATTCATAGGAGAGAGGTTTTAGCCTACAGACACGTAACTATCAGTGGCTCAGTGGAGAGAGAATGGGCTTGGGAGTCAGAGGTCATGGGTTCTAAACCCGACTCCGTCACCCGTCAGCTGCGTGACTTTGGTCAAGTCACTTCACCTCTCTGTGCCTCGCTTCCTCGTCTGTAAAATGGGGATTAAGACTGTGAGCCCCACGTGGGACAACCTGATCACTTTGTATCTACCCCAGCGCTTAGAACAGTACTTGGCACATAGCGCTTAAGAAATACCATCATTATTATTATTATAAGGGGCAGTGGAGGGGTTGTCCCTCATTTTTGAAGATGTTGCCCCTTAAGCTCTTTATCATCAGGAAATATGTCCATCAACCCTGTTGCACTGTACTCTCCTGAGTGCTTAGTATAGTACTCCGCACACAGTAAGCGCTTGATAAATACCATTAAGATGACCTTCTAGCCATGAGGGAAGGGGTTATCCCTACAGTAGTTCAGGACTCTGAGGTACATCCACAGAAGCAGCGTGACTCAGTGGAAAGAACCCAGGCTTGGGAGTCAGAGGCCATGGGTTCTGATCCCAGCTCCGCCACTTGTCAGCTGTGTGACTTTGGGCAGGTCACTTCACTTCTCTGGGTCTCATTACCTCATCTGTAAAATGGGGATTAAGACTGTGAGCCCCATGTGGGACAACCTGATCACTTTGTATCTCCCCCAGCGCTTAGAACAGTGCGTTGCACATAGTAAGCGCTCAACCAATACCACCATCATTATTATTATTAGAAGCATGTGGGCAAACAGACATTTAGACAGGGACAGATACAGACACACAAACACACCATACCCTCAGAGCCCCACAAATGCACACCCAGATATACAGAGGTACAGACCAACAGGTAACCCACAGACACAAACAACTACGCACGCGCAAACACACACACCCACAGCTCACTTTATTACTGTCTCCCATTCCTTTCGAGCAGGAGCTCCCACTACCACCAACCAGATCATGCCAGCAGAAGCCTGCCAGGGAAAGCAGCCTGGCCTAGTGGAAAGAGTCCAGACCTGGGAGTCAGAAGGACCCGGGTTCTAATCCCCGCTCCGCCACTTGTCTGCTGTGTGACCTTGCGCTATGTGACTTCACTTCTCTAGGCCTCGGTTACTTCATCTGTTAAGTGGAGATTAAGACTCCGAGGCCCACGTGGGACAGGGACTGTGTCCAACCTGATTAGCTTGTGTCTATCCCAGTGCTTAGAACAATGCCTGGCACATAGTAAGCACTTAACAAGTACCATAAAAAAAGATCCTCTACAACTGTAAGATGGCTTCATTCATTCCCAGTGGCAGCTGCATGGCATGGAAAGCAGAGTTGGGGAGCCTATGAGCATTTACGTTAAGTACTTCCTGTGGATTTCTGGTGCAACTTTTAGAGTAACTTCCCAGGAAACTGATGGGGAAATGGCCATTCCGGGCCCTGGATAGCAAACTGGCAGCTGTCACTGAGAGGAGAGAAGTGAAGGATGAAGCCATTCGACCTGCACCTTCTGGCTACACAATCCAACAGCTTGAAAGGACTTTCCCCAACCTGACATGGGGGGGGGGGGGGGTGCTGCTTAGAAATCGTTCAGTGTAGTCCAGCCTTAATGTAGGCTAAAGTTACTTCCTCTCCTATGAAGCGACATCTTATCGTGGCGGGAGAGTTTATGTACTCTGATGAAGCTTAGAATTATGCCTTCTAGGGCTACCCGTAATGGAAAGGTCTTGCCGAAGCGTCAGACCAAGTCGATTCACCTGTGCTGGGCAGCGGTGGCATGGGAGACAGTCAAAGGAGGATGATTAAGTCATCAAAACGTTCCCAGTCTTCAAAGACCTCCTGAAATCTCACCCCCTCCAAGAATTCTTCTCTGATTAATTTCCACCAAGCCACGAGTGATGTCAATCCAACAGCTTGCTATCCCTCCTTAGACTGCAAGCCCCACATTGGACAGGGAATGTGTCAACTGACAGATTTGTTTCTATCCCAGAGCTTAATACAGTGGTTGACATAGTGCTTAATAAATACCATTAAAACAAAGCCCAGCCACTCCTAGACACAGCCATCTTTAACATTTGGGTATGTGGGTGTATATGGATTTACCCAAATAAATCTGTCTACAAGATACTTGTTTATTCATCTGTTTTTGTACCTATACATCTTTCCATACTCTCGCTATTACCCGTTGTAAAAATTCTTCTTCCTGCTGCCACTATCTGTAAATAATTTGGGTCTACAAGTCTCCCCCATAGGATTGTAAATTGTTCTTTTAGGGATCATGTTTTCTTCTATGGCATTTGTTAAGCGCTTACTGTGTGCCAGACACTATAGCTAAGTACTGAGGTAGATGCAAGTTAATCAGGTAGGGCACTGGGTATGTCCCACATGGGGCACCCAGTCTTAGTCACCATTTTGCAGATGAGGTAACTGAGGCACAGAAAAGTGCCCAAGGTCACAGAGCAGACATGTGGTGGAGCGAGTATCAGAAGCCATGTCTTCTGACTCCCACACCCATGTTCTTTCCACTACGCCATGTTATTTCTTAATCCTACTGTACTTTCCCCCACATGGACCTCATCATTTCTTTCTCTAATTGCCATGTGGGCAAGAAAGCTCAGAAGTCACCACAAGCCACAGGCTAATCTGAGGGACACACATTTTGTCAAGGAAGAGTATCTGCTGACTTACTCGGTTTTGCATCCTTTATTCACCCCTCCCTTCGCTTTGCAACACTTAGGTCCATATTTGTAATTTATTTACATTAATGTCCATCTCTCCCTCTAGACTGTAAGCTAGCTGTGGGAGGAGAATGTGTCTAACAACTCTGTTGTAGTGTACTCTCCCAAATTTTTAGTACAGTGTTCTGCACTCAATATGATTGATTGGTTGTTCAGAAAGCCACCGGAAAAGAAACTTCATCACTGAAACTTTTCAACTGTAATGTTACTTTCAGAGAATGAAAAAAGGGGCTCACTCAAATGTTCCATTTTCAAAGAAGGCATCTGTGGGAAGGTGAAGGAGGACCCAGGTGGGAGGAGAGGGAATTCTGGATCTTCAAATCTGTGAAAAAAAAGTTCATAGGTGTTCACATCACCTTTTCAGTGTAGCTGGAGAGATCAGGGCCACAGCTGAGCACTCCTCTGAGTTTTCACAAAAGCAGTTTATTTAAAAAATGCCAGCCTCCCATAGAAGCTTTTTGTTGTTATTGTTGCTGTTAGGAAAAAACTCTCTCCACAGAAAGGTCAAGGTTGATATTCTGTTTGTGCTTCCTCTAGAGTTTTTGTTATCTCAATGCTGTATCACTCAGTCTAATGAAACGTAAAGCCCTGTAGGTCTTTTAAACTTGAAGTTATTTGGAGATGTAGCCCAATCTACCACATGTAAAAGGATTAGGGTAAAAATCACTCATTACAGCACAGATGGTTTCTCTGGCTGTCCCTCTTTCTTCCTCCGGGTACCCTTTAAAGGCTCTGCTCTGGGTCCCCTCCTCTTCCAATGTCAATCATATTTGAGTGCTTAACGTGTGCAGAACACCCTGTACGCTGTTCCTCTTTCTTCTTCCAGGTACCCTTTAAGGCTCTGCTCTGGGTCCCCTCCTCTTCCAATCAGTCAGTCAATCATAGTTGAGTGCTTAACGTGTGCAGAACACCCTGTACTCATTGCTTGGGCGAGTACACTATTACAACTGACAGACACCTTCCCTGCCCACAAAGAGTTTACAGTCTAAAGGAGGAGACAGACATTAATAGAAATAAATGACAGATATGGACATAGGTACCGTGAGGCTAGGAGGGGGAATGAATAAAGGGAGCAAGTCAGGGAGACACAGAAGGGAGTGGAAGAAGGGGAAAAGAGGGCTTAGTCAGGCCACATGGAAGAGATGGGCCTTCAAAAAGGCTACACTCATTCCCTTGGGAAGCTCATCCACACTCTTGTGGTTTTAACTTTCATCTTTATGGGGTGGGGGTGGGGCTCCCTCATTCTATTTGACCACCCCTGACTCTCTTCTCTGCCATCTCACATTTCCACATGCCTCAGGGACATCTATACCTGGAAGTGTTACCGGCATCTCGGGCTCAACGAGTCCACAATTGACCTGTCTTCACTTCCAAATTCTGTCCACCTAATTTTGCCCCCCCTCAGTTGACCACGCCACCATGTTCCTCACTGTCCAAACCAGTAACCTGGTATTGTCCTGAATTCCTCCCTCTCTTTTCACCCTCCTACTTAGACGGTTGCCGAATCCTATCGGTTATTCTCCAAAATTCCAGGATCTGCCCCATCCTCTCCATTCCAAACCACCAAAGGCGATCCAAGCACTTGTCATATTCTGGTTTGACTTCTGGTCTCCCGGCCTCCAGTCTCTCCTTTCTCAGATCCTCACTGCACTCCGCTGCCCAAATCATTTTTCTAAAATATCATTCTGCACATATCTCCCCACACCTTCAAAATCTCCAATAGTTACCCAATACCCTCCACATCAAGCAGAAAACCTAGCCCCTCGCCTAATCCACTCTGTTCTCCCCCTACATCCCAGATAGCCCTTTTTGATCCTCTCAAACTAACCTACGCTCTGTGCCAAATCAACTGAACCTTATATGTAAGACACTGTACTGTCTAGACTATGAGCTCACTGAGGGCAGGGATTGTCACTGTTTTTGTTGTACTGTTCTTTTCCAAGTGCTTAGCATAGCGCTCTGCATGCAGTGAGTGCTTAATAAATACTACTGAATGAATGTTTGGGCACATACACTGCCAATCTCTTGCTCATTTCTTTCCTCCCTTCCTGGAACACCCACCCTTCAAATCTCAAGCACAGCCTAACAAAGAGCATGGGCTTGGAAATCATGAGACCTGATTTCTGCCATTTGCCTCCTGAATGACCTTGGGCAAATGATTTAACTTCTCTGCGCCTTGGTTTCCTCATCTGGAAAATGGGGATCAATTACTTGTTCTCCCCTTCCCTTTAGATATGAGCACCCATATGGGACAGAAACTGTAACTAATCTGATGATATTGTACCTACCCCACCACTTGAATACAGTGCTAGGCACATCATAAGCATTTAAATACCACAATGATTATTCTCATTATCTGCCAGGCCACAACTTTCCCCATCTCCACAGGCCTTCTGAAATCTCCTTCAGGAGAGCTTCCCCAATTAAGTTTAAATTTCCCATCCATCCCCCCCACCCACAGAAAACTCTCACTTCAGCACCACCTCAACACTTGGATGTTCATAATCTCTGGTAGAACTTGTGTTCCCATCTAACATCGTTTAAGTACTAACACATGCCTTTTTCTTCATCCTATTTGTAAAATCGAGTGTCCCCCTCATAGATTTTAAGTTCCTTGAGGACAGGGATCATGCTGTCTACTTGTTTTGTTGTCTGTCTCCTCGCTTCTAGACTGTGAGCCCGTTGTTGGTAAGGATTGCCTCTGTTGCCAAATTGTACTTTTCAAGTGCTTAGTACAGTGCTCGGCACACAGTAAGCACTCAGTAAATACAACTGAATGAACAGAATGAGTGAATCTCCACTAACTCTATTGTACCTATCCAAGTGCTGAGTACATTATTTTCCACCCAGTTTTCAACAGATTGAAAAAATGAAAGAAATGAATTCATAAGTGGAAAGTTAACCTTTGGATCTTTTTCCTGAATGATGACTTGGGACCATTTTATTAATACTGCTTAACTAGGTAAATAATAAAATGGTTTCTTTTCAATACAGAATGCAATCCCCGTGATATAGTCTTCTCCTGTTCCAGCACCTGAGAAGTAGCCTGGCCGCGTTCATTCGTTCAGTTGTATTTATTGAGCGCTTACTGTGTGCAGAGCACCGTACTAAGTGCTTGGAGTGTACAATTTGGCAACAGATAGAGACAATCCCTGCCCAGAATGAGCACGGACCTGGGAATCAGAGGATGTGGGTTCTAATCCTGGCTCTGCCACTGGCCTACAGTGCCACCTTGGGCAAATCACTTAAGTTCTCTATGCCTAGGTTTCCTCCACTGTAAAATGGGGATTCAACATCTGTGCTCCCTCCCCATTAGACAGTGACTTGCAGGAGAGACAGGAACTATATCCAATCTGATTATGTTGCACCTACCCCTATGCCTAGTACAGTGCTTAGCACATAGTAAGTACTTAAATACCATTATCATCACCACCTGCAGAGCGGCACAAGTCATTTCTGCCAGAACCATGTTTCCCCATGAACAAGCAGACTCATGTTGTTGGACAAAATGTTTCCGCATTCCCTAACATTGTTCTAGCCAATGACGGTTGAATAAACACACATTATGGGAAAGCTGAGTGTACTATAATCAGAAAAATTCACAATAGAACCCACAGTACCGAATAATGATCAGAAAAATTCACAATAGAACCCACAGTACCGAATAATGATTGATGACATATAATTAGGGTATGGCATTTTAGTTTGAACTCCAAATCATTTTGTTTTATATTACATTGGCATTAAACCTGCAATAAAAACCTCCATAAAACATTTAATTGGCAAAGATGTTCTTAATATTTTCCTTGTCACAATGGGCTTTAGTTTATTCCAAATCATCCCCATTCTGCTCCAGCTGACAAATCGTTTGAAAGGGTGCATTTGAGTGGTGAATTGTTAATGCCTCCACCGTCATCAAGAGAATCGACATACAGTTAGGAACAGGAGTATCTGGAGAGTTTGGTCATGAAAATGCATTATAAAAATCTTCTTTTTCTGGGGAACTGGCCTTCTCCCCACTCTAAAAAGGGTCTGGGGTTCCAATAATAATAATAGCAATAATGACCATTGTGGTATTTGTTAAATTTGTCAGGCACTGTACCAGAAGCTGGGGTGAATCTAAGCAAATAGGGTTGGACAGAGTCCCTGTCCCATGCGGGGCTCACAGCCCAATCCTCATTTTATAGATGAAGGAACTGAGGCATAGGGAAGTGAAGTGACTTGTCCAAGGTCACACAGCAGACAAGTGGCCGAGCCAGACTTGGAACCCAGGACCTTCTAATCTCCAGGCCCTTGCTTTATCTACTGCTCCATATCTCTTTCCTTGGTGGCCAGTTAGACCTCATCCTTGAACAGGACAACACTGATGGTGAGATTCATTTACCTTTAAGTATCTGAGGACTGTCAGGCATCTTGCTCCTAAATAGAACTCTCGCTTCAAAACCTAGAGGGGCTTAGGGTTAGATTTGGGGATTATTATTATTATTATGGTATTTGTTAAGCACTATGTGCCAAGCAGTTTTCTAAGCACTGGGGTAGATACAAGGTAATCAGGTTGGACGCAGTCCCTGTCCCACATGGGGCTCACAAGTCTTAATCCTTGTTTTCCAGATGAGATAAGTGAGGCCCAGAGATATGAAATGACTTGCCCAAGGTCACTCAGCAGACAAATGGTAGAGCCAGGATTAGCCATGACCTCCAACTCCCAGGCCCGTGCTCTTATCCTCTAGACGTTCCTCTAGACAAGCTAATTATGGGCAGGGAATATATCTATCAACTCTGCTGCACTGTACTCTCCCAAGTGCTGAGCCCAGTGCTTTGCACACAGTAAGAGCTCAATAAATACCACTGATGGATTGACTGGCTACATTGCTCCTCTGAGCCATAAATAGGAGGGAGACCAGGTATTAAATCTCCATTATACATATGATGAAATTGAAGCATAGAGAAATTAAGTGACTTGCCAAAGATCATAGAACAGACAAATAGAGTAGGAATTAGAACCCAGGTCTATGCTCTTTCTATTAGGCCACAGCAGTTTCTAAATTTAAATTCTACCCCAAATTATATACTTTTTAATCCCCCCACCCCCAGAAAAAAAGCCACAGTCTATACATACCTAAGAAGAAAAAAAAAAACAATGAGTAGAGACAGGGCAATGAACTGTAAATTCAATATCCCCCTTGAAAATATGCTGAGTTTCAAAGGGATACAGAGAATGGGTGGAATCAGGGATTAGGTAACGCAATAAAATGTGGTCAATGTGGAATTAGAAAAAATTACTGAAGTTTTAGCAGGGATCAATATCCCAAATCCTATCCCCATGAACTGCTTTAGGTGCTAGTTAAAAATAGAGAATGGAACATCTCATCTTCAAAGACTTCGAAAATATACTGCATCCTCTTCATGTGCCTCATGCAATTTTACAGAATAAAGAATCGGTACTTCTCTTCCCATACGTCTGAAATCACCCCTCTGAGAAAGAAGCAGTTTCCATCTAGTTTGAATTGTTAGGATTTGAGGTAAAAGAAATCATTTTCCTCGAAAAGAAATCTCCCTCTGCCTCCAAGCGAACTCCCTTATTTTTTTTCCTTTTTCAGGAATTGAATAATGAAATAAACATATCACCATATGGAAAGCAAGGGTTTGCAAAGCAGAGTTAGGGTGACCTTGATGAGCCGCTATCCCTGATAAAGCAGCATTTGAAAAGGACACTGCTGTTGGTTTCCTAGGGATACACTGTCACCTTGCGAACAACTCTCTCTGAGTCCTCAGACACAACATTTTCAATATCTCCTTGCTAGTCCATGTTTTCCGTTGAGAAATCTTACTCTCTGGGTGTTGCTATTTTTCTGGTAGATGTCCACTTTTCTGGAAAATAAGTCAGTCACTCAGAGGATTCAGAGATTTCAGAATTAAATCCCAGTGCTTCTGCTCTCGGTTTGGAGCAGAGCATCGCTCTCTTATTTTGACTCCAGAGATTCTTCCTAGCTCTGGAAGACCCGGAATCCGAAATTCCGTAGTGTTCAGCCATAACCCTGTCCAGAAGGCCTGTTTAAAAGGCAACCTTAAAAAAGTATATGGAAAATGGAACCAGAAAAAAAAAAAAAAAAGATGTGAGCACGTAAGCAGAAATTTTCCATAAGCATAAGGCACTGAATAAATTAGGGGAAGAGCATAACCTAGTGGTTAGAGTCTGGGCCTGGGAGTCAGAAGGACCTGGGTTCTAATTCCACTCCTCCCCTTGACTGCTGTGTGACCTTGGGCAAGTTACTTCACTTCTCCGGGCCTCAGTTACCTCATCTGTAAAATGGGGATTAAAACTGTGAGCCCCATGTGGAACACGGATTGTGTCCAACCTGATTAGCTTGTAATTACCCCAGCACTTAGAACAGTGCTTGACACATAGTAAGCACTTAACAAATGCCATCATTCATTCAATAAATGCCACTGCTGAGCCCAGCACAGAACTTCACACTGTGGAGGCACCCAATACAATTCTCTGCACATATTGGGTACTCAATAAATAGCAAGGTGACAGATCCTGATGTGAACCAAGAGTCAATGCAGCAGCAGAAAAGAGACCCTGGACATCATTTGTTCATTCAATCGTATTTACTGAGTGCTTACTGTTTGCAGACCGCTGTACTAAGCGCTTGGAAAGTACAATTCGGCAATAAACAGAAACAACCCCTACTCGACAACGGGCTCACAGAAAGGGCCTTGGTATAAGCACCGCAGTAGCTAGTGTCCACTTTATAAAGAAACCCGACAGCTGGTTAACCACTTCGGGGATGAAGTAAACAGGGAAGCCGGTGAAGAGATTTACCTCTTGACAAGGAGACTCAGTGGCCAAAAAACTCTTCTGTAAGCTCTCCAGACCGTTAGACTGCAAGCTCATTGTGGGCAGGGAGTACGTCTGCTTTTTGTACTCTCCCAAGCACATAGTAAGTACTTAAATGTCACATTATTAGTAGTAGTAATCATAGTAAAAAGTGACGTCCAAAAATCACACAGTAAACAAGCGGTGGAGGTGGGAATTTGAACCCAGGTCCCTCTTACTCCCAGGCCTATGTTCCGTCCACTAGACCACAGTCACTTTGTCGCTGGGCCTCAGTTTCTCCATCTATATCATAGGAATAACAGCTATCACACAAGAACATTTTGAGGATAATATGGGATCACAGATATGAAAGCAGATAGGAGAAAAATAAGGATTATAAATAATAATGTGCATCGAATCTAGAATGACTGAAGAATGCGTACCCCTCTCTTGTAGCAAGATTTAATTCCTATTTAAATTGATACATATTTTTAAACGTAATTATTTCCTACATAGCATCTGTCATCTCCTCCATCTCTATTTGTAACCTACACCCAGTGCCACTATTATCACACCCTGAGCATTTGAAGTGTGCAGATGAAAAGCGTGATGGAATTGTGTTGCAAGGAAAAATAATTATACCATTTAATGTGGCTTTCTGTTCTTTTCCTCCTAAATCTTCCATAATGCCCTTGTAATGTATTTCTGGAGAAAGCCTTACCTTGATGCATTATTTCCAGTTTTAAATTTGAGGAGATAATCTGCTGAAAGGCATGTTTAAAAAGCAAGCTTTGATGCTGCTTGTTGTCCCTAATTTAAACACTATGAATAGTCGGGGAATGCACTCATTCTTCCCTTATAATTGATTCTGCCACTGTTTTAGCAAATAAATGTAGTGGCTCCCTGAGGCCTTGGGCTCCAGGCAAGGTCAGAGAAGCAGTTTGGCCTAGGGGAAAGAGCAGGAGCCTGGGGGTCAGAGAACTTGGGTTCTAATCCCAGCTCTGCCACATGTCTGCTGCGTGACCTTGGGCAAGTCACTTCACTTCTCTGGGCCTCAGTGACCTCCTCTGTAAAATGGGGATTAAGACTGTGAGCCCCATGTGGGACAGGGACTGTGTCCAACCAGATTACCTTGTTTTTATCCCAGCCCTTAGAACAGTGCTGGGGACATATTAAGCGCTTAACAAATACTATTAGAAACAAAAAAGGAAGTCACTATTGCCATGCCTGTAATAATCCAAGCTTGAGCCAGGGTTTTTTTGGTTTTTTTACTCCAGATTCTGAATCATTGAATGAATCATTCCTCAAACTACTCTCTCTATGCTGTAAACTCTTTGTGGACAGGGATCTTGCCTGCCAACTCTATTGTACTTTCCCCAAATATTCAGTACAGTGGTCTGCAAACCGGTAAACGCTCAATGAATACCACTGATGTTCAAGTTCTTTTCACCATATTATCTGTGCTCCGTTGAGTTAATGACGTTCATGGTCAAGTAATTTAAAACAGGCTTGAGCAGATTACACAGATGATAAGGACAAGTGAAATGGGAAGAAACAAATTATGTTAAAAATGGGGCAATTATGTAAGTAAATATGGTATTTATTGAACACCTACTGTATGCAGAGTATTGTAGACACTTGGGAGAGATAATATACATAGAAGCCACTGTCCTGCCCTCAAGGAGCCTATAATCTAATTGCTACCACTTTTTTCAGCTTTCAAAAAAAAAAAAAAAAACCCAAAAAAACCGCTTTTCTCTGTAGCTAAATTGTGTCTTTTCTTGCAATCTACTTCTCACAAAGAGTTCCAAGAATGTTTTAATAAAGTGTCATGTTACTGAAATTGTTTTCATGAAATAATCCATCAACACATATGGTCTAAAGGAAAAACATCCTCCTTGCGATTAGAATTAAATATCAGGAAAGCACATTTTACTATGTGCCAAAGCTTGGTTCCTTTCCCTATGTCTCAAAATTCACATAGTAGTCTTAAAAAAATATATATGCCATAGTTCATGGTGATCTCAATTCATTTAGACAGGGGAGAGGCTCAATCAGGTAACACTTTCTGGGCTTCATTTTTTAAAGTGCAAATAAGACTTGCAAAAAGTACTTTCACAGCAAAACATTTCGAATTTAACAAAACCTTTTAAATCCCACATAACGATTAATGAGCATCCCATTAATTATTTTGGGAAAAGCAGCAATTTGTGAAAAAAAAACCACACACTGAAGTTTAGTTCACTCTGTTTTCAATAATGCAGGAGATGAAACTCTGATTCTCCTGCAGCCACATAAGTGTTAGCTGAATGACCAACATATGCATCATAAGAAACCAATCATGTAGATAATAATAATAATTGTGGTATTTATTAAGCATTACTATGTGCCAGGCACTGTACTAAGCGCTGGGCAAGATGAAAGCAAATCAGGTTGGACAGAGTCACTGCCCCACATGGGACTACAGTCTTAATCCCTATTTTACAGATGAGGTAACTGAGGCACAGACAAGTTAAGTGACTGGCCCAAGGTCACAAAGTAGAGCTGGGTTTAGAAACCAGCTCCTTTTGACTCACGGGCCTTTGCTCTATCCACTAGGCCATGCTACATGTTATCAATAGTCATAAAATACATATATTCTTTATGTACATTAAGCTTTTCTTTCCTCCTTTATAGCAAAATCTTTATAAAAAATAATAGACCTTGAGCTCTGAGACCAGGGATTGTGACTACTATCGCTGTCTTACTTTTCCTAGTCCTTAGTACAGAGTTCTGCATAAAGTGCTCAATATTCTTGACTGATGTTTCGAATAATAATAATCATGAAATTCATGATGTGCTTCTTGTCTTATGCTGTCGAGTCATCTCCAACCCAGAGCATTGCCATAATAATAATAATAATAATAATGTTGGTATTTGTTAAGCGCTTACTATGTGCCGAGCACTGTTCTAAGCGCTGGGGTAGATACAGGGTCATCAGGTTGTCCCACCTGAGGCTCAGTCTTAATCCCCATTTTACAGATGAGGTAACTGAGGCCCAGAGAATAATAATAATAATAATAATAATAATGTTGGTATTTGTTAAGTGCTTACTATGTGCCGAGCACTGTTCTAAGCGCTGGGGTAGACACAGGGGAATCAGGTTGTCCCACGTGGGGCTCACAGTCTTAATCCCCATTTTACAGATGAGGGAACTGAGGCACAGAGAAGTTAACCGACTTGCCCACAGTCACACAGCTGACAAGTGGCAGATCTGGGATTCGAAGCCATGACCTCGGACTCCCAAGCCTGTGCTCTTTCCACTGAGCCATGCTGCTTCTACCATGGACACATCTCTCCCAGAGCGCCCTACCTCCATCTGCAATTGCTCTGGAAGTGGATCCACAGAGTTTTCTTAGTAAAAATCTGGAAGTGACTTACCATTACCTCCTTCGGGGCAGTCAACTTTAGTCTCCTCCCTCGACTCTCTCTCATGCCGCTGCTGCCCAGCACGGGTGAATTTTGACTTGTGGCAGATGGCCTTCCACTCGCTAGCCACTGGCCAAGCTAGGAATGCAACGGACAGGCCTCCGCCTGACTCTCCCTCCCGTAGTCAGGACTGGTAGAGGACTGGAAACTCTCCAGGTGCCACCCTGAGAGGAGGGGATGTGGCAAGCACAACCTTAAGTGGCAGGTTAGATGCAAGATAATGCTATCAGATGCAGTCTGTCCCACATGGGGCTCACCATCTAAGAATTGGGAAACGTGGATAACATCCCCAATTTATAGATGAGAATTTGAGGCCCAGAGAGGGGAAATGACTTGCGCAAGGTCACCCAGCAAGCTATTGGTAGAATTGAGACTAGAACCCAGGTTTCCCGACTCACTATCCCATCAGCTCTGCAGTGGGTCCCCCTGCCACACCTCTTAATTTTTTCCAGTCAAATAAGGAGCATTTGTTACCAACTGTTAGTTTCTCTCAAAATAACAACAAAAAGAAGACAGAAAATAACTATTGATTTAGATCATAATTGCAGTAGCAATTCAATTAGAATAAGCAGTTGCATGGCTAATTAAGCTATATAAGTAGATTGCCTTTATTTAGCATTTGAAATGTTTGAATTCCTCAAGATAATCACTGGCTTCCACTCACTGGACTCTCTTCCAGCTCCCCTCTTCTCCAAAACCTCTAATTGTTTCTCTCTCCACACCAAGCAGAACCTCTCCACTCTCAACTCCAGGTCTGGGAGTCCAAAAGGACCCGGGTTCTAATCCCTGTCCCACCGCTTGTCTTGTTGCGTGACCTTGGGCAAGTCATTTCTCAGTGTCTTCATTTCCTCAACTGTAAAATAGGGATTGAATTCCTCTTTTCCTTCCTGGACTGTGACTGTGAGCCCCACGTGGGACAGGGATTCTGTACAACCTAATTAACTTCTATCTCCCCCAGTGCCTAGTATAGGATCTGGCACATAAGCAGCTCTTAAAAATATACCATAAAAAAAATTCAAGACCCTCAATCTGCTCTCTCTCCGCCTTACTAATCAACTCGCTTCTCTCTCACTACAACCCAGTCCACACATTTTGCTTCTTTAGTGCCAACCTACTTCCTGTGGCTCACCTCATCCGCCTTGCCCGGGTCAACAGGCCAGGGAAAATCAGAGTCCTAATCCCTGATCTGAAGAAGCACAGTGTCTGAGTTTGGGGCAGGGAGTGTGTGAAGTAGCCTGGCTTAGTGGCAAGAGCCCAGGCTTGAGAGTCAGAGGTCAGGGGTTTGAATCCCCGCTCTGCCGCCTGTCAGCTGTGTGACTTTGGGCAAGTCACTTCACTTCTCTGTGCCTCAGTTCCCTCATCTGTAAAATGGGGATGAAGACCGTGAGCCCCACTTGGGGCAACCTGATTACCTTGTATCTACCCCAGTGCTTAGAACAGTGCTTGGCACATAGTAAGCACTTAAATACCAACATTATCATATTGTTGTGTTGGACTCTCCCAAGCACTTAGTACAGAGTTCTGCACACAGTAAGCGCTCAGTTAATACCAGTGATTGCCTTGGGCCTCAGCCTCCGATGGCCGATTGCAGAATAAAATGTCCAGCGGGTCCCGGGACCTCCTAAAGCACAGCACACTTCCCCCCATTCCTAGTCAGTGTTTAGAGCCATTTTAGAGGAGGAATCAGTTCCCAGTTTAGGGCAGCCAGGTTGATCCTCTGCAGGTCATTAACGATGGTCTCATAAGGTCTGGATGACCCTGGGATAGGCTGGGTCACCGCAGAGCTGAGGGGACGTCCAAAATGACCCACTCCCAACACTTGGCCACTCAGGGGATCGGGAAAAGTCCAGGCCCAATCAGACAGGAGTACCCACCTTTCCCACTGTCTCAGGGGTATAGAAAGCCCTCCAAAGTCCCTTATCTACCAAGGGGAAATTGCTCTTTTTTATGGCATTTGTTAAGCACTTACTGTGCATCAAGCACTGTTCTAAGCACAGGAGTAGATACAAGTTAATCGGGCCCAACGCAGACCTAAAAGGGCTCCCAGTCCAAGTAGGAAGGAGAACAGGTTTTTGAATCCCCATTTTTACAGTTGAGGAAACAGGCACAGAGAAGTTAAGTGACTTGCCCAGGGTCGTACCGCCAGCAACTGGGAGAGTCAGGATTAGAACCCAGGCCCTCTGACTTCCAGACCTGTGCTTTATCCACTAAGCCACGGAGTTTCCCTCCTCTCTCCCCAAACCTGAGATACCATTTGCAACATATTTCCAGCCAGATTTAAAAGACTCCCGATGGGACGTCTCACTGCCCAGCAGTTAATGACCATAAGGAGGGATTTATTCTCCCCATCCAAAACACTCAGTAATCTAACAATATTTCATTGCCTCAGCTTTATTTCAATTTAGAATTTAGCCACCATTTTATCGGTTCTCAGAGGAACACATTTCACCTCCTCAGAGTCAGCAGGAAGAGGCAGGGATTAGGTTAAGTTTCTGCCATAGGTCTGCGGGAGATTAGTTATCGACGGAAACCATTAACAGCAAACGGATTTATATGAGCAGCATCCCGGCTCTGAGTACAACTCAACTTTCCCAGGCTCTCTGATTATTTGACACTTATCTCTGTTTAAGCATATAACTCATTTCCTTCGGCAGAAGTGCTGACACCGCGAACCTGCGTCGTGAATAACAACCAACCCAGGACACCTCTATGGCCTCCTTTGTCCAAGAAAGGCAGGGTCCGGCAGATGCCGTGTCAAACTCTTCCCACCCACGAGAGTCTTTGGGAGGAACGTGGAGGAGAGCCCATTCCAACCCACCCACTGAGACATCATGGGATACAGACGCAGCCCACGCTAACGTAACCTGTTGGGGGGCTTTGTTAAACGCTATTCAGAGCACTGGGGTAAATACAGGTTAATTGGGTCCAAATAGGAAGGAAGAAAGCTACTGAATCCCCATTTTACGGTTGAGGAACTGAGGCACAGATAAGTGCCTCGCCAAAGGATTAAGACTACGAGCCCCACGTGGGGCAGAGACTACGTCCAAGCTGATTAACCTTTATCTACCCCAGCGCTTAGAACAGTGCCTGGCACATAAAAAGCACCTAAGAAATACCATAAACCACCACCAAGGTCAAGCAGCGGGCAGTTGGTGGAGCTGGGATTGGAACTCAAGTCTTTCTAATAAAAGTAATAGATGAGAAACCATGGAAAATTCTCACCTTTCTAAAAAGGGTCGAGATGATATGGTAGAAGAGAGACATTTATACCACCAGTTGCTGTGCTCGATTTTCACTTAACTAAATAAGTAACTCCAGACCCCTGGGTGAGATATGACTCTTACCTTGCAATGAATATCACATTCACTAAGGAGAAAAACCTTAAAAATCGAATTTTTATTGGACCTGGGAAGAGCTTTACACATGTAATAGAGAAAGTTAAATTTTATCAGTGTCAGGGCGATATCCAGCGGCTCAGCTATTAATATTTGGGTTTAGAGTGTCTGTGGTGGATCATACTCTGGCTGTTCAACTTCATGGGTCTTTGGCCAAAACGGGCAACAACTGCTAGGTTTTCTACCTGTCAGACAAATATACCCTAAGAGCCCAATACTGCCATTTCTTCAGATTTTATGAATTGATAAGAGCAAAAACATTTGCTTAAAGTATCACCTGTGCCAGACATCGAAGCTGCAAAAGCAGCATCATAAAATAGATACCTGTTTCCCAGAAGATTATGATTCTACAATGGGAACTAAATTGGAAGGCAGAAATGAGTTAGGCTTGAACTTTCTGCTTAACAGATTACGTTCCATCTTGCGCTTGTAAAATGACACAAGGGCATCAAAACCACAGCTTAATTTCTGGGCTGCATATCGAAAACTGCAAGGTTTGGTGTGGTCATGTGTAAAAAGAGTATAAGAGAAACGAATGACTTTAGCAAATAGCTTCTTTGCACCGATCCTGGCCTAGAGAGCTGTGAAACAAAAACCAGGTGGGATTTTCAGTTTTACTAGTAAAATGCGATCTAATTTCCCTAGGCCACAACGGCTTTGGTAATACTGAAAGAGCTCAGAATGACTAATGATAGTCATGGTGTTTGTTAAGCACACTTCTTAGCACTGGGAGTAGATAGAATATAAGCTAATTGCCTAATAATAATAATTTTGGTATTTGTTAAGCGCTTATTATGAGCAGAGCACTGTTCTAAGCACTGGGGTAGATACAGGGTAATCAGGTTGTCCCCCGTGGGGCTCACAGTCTTAATCCCCATTTTACAGATGAGGTAACTGAGGCACAGAAAAGCTAAGTGACTTGCCCACAGTCCCACAGCTGACAAGTGGCAGGACGGGGATTCAAACCCATGACCCCTGACTCCCAAGCCCATGCTCTTTCCACTGAGCCACGCTGCCTATGTCCTGCATGGGGTTCACAGTCCCAAGGAGAGGGAGAATGGGTATTTAATCCCCATTTTCCAGATGAAAAAACTGAGGCCCAGCAGAGTTAAGAGATTAGCCCAAGGACATACATCAGGCAAGAGACAGAGTTGGGATTAGAACCCAGGTCCCGTGCTTCCCAGGCTTGTGTTCTTTCCAATAAAGATCAATGATGGCATTTGTTAAGCACTTACTATGTGCAAAGCACTCTAAGCGCCGGGGTAGATACAAGGTAATCAGGCTGTCCCATGTGGGCTTCACAGTCTTCATCCCCATTTTACAGATGAGGGAACTGAGGCAAAGAGAAGTGAAGTGACTTGCCCAAGGTCACACAGCGGCCGAGCGGGAGAGCGGGGATTAGAACCCACATCCTCTGACTCCCAAGCCCAGGCTCTTTCCACTGAGCCACACAATAAGGCCACGCTGCTTCTCTAATTCATGACAATCCATCATCTAACCATCCAGTTAATGAGCAAGAGCCTCAGTTTTCTCTTGCAGAATTTGAGTTCAGAGCACTGTGCCCTCAAACTGCATGGAGCCTTATTCGGCATATTTATGAGACTCACCGATCATCTTGTTTCCAATAAAGAGACCACACTGTTGTATAAAGCTCGTGTTTAATTTATCACCTTGAAGGAGAACTGGTCTACCTTTGATTTAAGACTCATTGCCTACTCCAATCAGGACTGCACACGAGCATTTTAAAGGACAAATCTTTAAATGTAAAGTTCAGAACCTTTATAGCGGATCTATTGGGAGCAAAACTAAATACCAAAACCTAAGTGTGCACCTTTTCTGGTATTAGCAGAGCTATCAACTGCATCAGACCGCAAAACTGAACACGTTGACTCCGCTCTATCATCGTACCTAATGGTTTCTTTGTTTAGAAGCGAGATCTAAGCCAGAGTCCTTCCGCTGTCAGCCACAATGGTAATCGCGAAAATGACCTAATTGCAGGTGGCGATGCATGATTAAATATGGGGGAGAGTCTGAAATGAGTCCTTCTACCATATATAATAATAATAGTGTTGGTATTTGTTAAGCGCCCCATGCCACTTATGTACAAATCTGTAATTTATTTGTTTATATTCTAATAATGTTGGTGTTTGTTAAGCGCTTCCTATGGGCAGAGCACTGTCCTAAGCGCTGGGGGAGATACAGGGTAATCAGGTTGTCCCACGTGGGGCTCGCAGTCTTCATCCCCATTTTACAGATGAGGTAACTGAGGCAGAGAAGTTAAGTGACTTGCCCACAGTCGCACAGCTGACATGTGGCAGAGCCGGGATTAGAACCCATGACCTCTGACTCCCCAGCCCGGGCTCTTACCACTAAACCATGCTGCTTCAAAAATTCACACACCTAGGAGGATGCGTACACAGACAGACACACACACACACACACACATAACATGGCATTTTACAGTGAGAGAAAGGATGAAAAATAGTGGTTTGGAGAGGGCAGCAAAGAGAGCCAGTTCAGAGTAGTTTGGGGGAGGAAAATTAGTCAGTCAAATGTATTTACTGAGCACTTACTGGGTGCAGAGTACTGTACTAAGTGCTTGGGAGAATACAATATAACAATAAACAGACATATTCCCTGCCCACAGTGAGCTTTCAGTCTAGAGGGGAGACAGCCATTAGAGAAGCAGCATGGGTCAGTGGAAAGAGCCCGGGTTTAGGAGTCAGAGGTCATGGGTTCGAATCCCGGCTCTGCCACTGGTCAGCTGGCTGACTGTGGGCGAGTCACTTCGCTTCTCTGGGCCTCAGTTACCTCATCTGGAAAATGGGGATGAAGACTGTGAGCCCCACGTGGGACAACCTGATGACCCTGTATCTACCCCAGCGTTTAGAACGGGGCTCTGCACATAGTAAGCGCTTAACAAATACCAACATTATTATTATAAAGAAATAAATTACAGATAGGTACATAAGTGGCACGGGGCTCAGAGAGGGGATGAATAAAAGGAAGCAAGTCAGAGAGATGCAGAAGAGAGAGGGAGAAGAGGGAAGGGGGGCTTAGTCAGGGAAGGCTTCCCGGAGGAGATGTGCCGTCAGTAAGGCTTCCAAGGAGGGGGAGAGTGTCTGTCGGTTATGAGGAGGGAGGGAGAGGCAGGAGGGTTAGTGAGATTCACTCATTTAGTCATATTTACTGAGTACTCACTGTGTGCAAAGCACTGTACAAAACACTTTATAACAATAAACAGACCCGAGGTGAAGGGCTGCATTTGTTGAGCAGCTACTTTGTGTGCAGACTATTGTGATAATCATTAGAATATGGTATCTGCTAAGTGCTTACTATGTATCAAGCACTGTGCTGGGGTAGAGTCAAGTGATTCAGATCAGACATTGCACTAAGTACTTGGGAAAGTATGATGATAGAATTAATAGACTTGAACCTTGTCCTTAAAACTCATCATCCAGGAAAGGAGACAGACCTGAAGATACAGCTGGACGGAAATCGAGGACAAAGATATTTACAGAAGTGCTACTGGGAATTTCCAGGACAGGGAAATCTAGACGTGAAACAAAACCACCTAGACATGTAAGGAGGGATCCCGTATTTTCTCTAATGGTATTTGTTAAGCGCTTACCATGTGCCAGATGTTATATAAAACACTGGAGTAGCTACGGGCTAATCAGGTTGGACACAGTCCCGATCCCACATGGGGCTCACAGTCTTAATCGCCATTTTACAGATGAGGGAACTGAGGCACAGAAAAGTGAATAGATTTGCCCAAGGTCACACGGCAGACACATCACGGAGTGGAATTAGAACCCAGGACCTTCTGACTCTCCCTTCAAACTATGGCGAGATTAAAGCCAATTCCTTGGATGCCCTGTTGTCATTGACAAATAGGCTAGGGCCGGGAAAATATTATCAATGTGCTGTGTGATACATCTAGTATTTTGGTATTTATTATTATTATTTTAAATGGTATTTGAAAGCACTCACTATGAGTCAAGCACTGTACTAAGCACTGGGATACATACAGAATCATCTGGTTGAACACAGTCTCTGTCCCACTTGGGGCACTCAGTCAATAGGAAGGAGAACAGGTACCTAATCCCCATTTTATAGATTAGGAAACTGAGGCTCAGAGAAGTTAGGTTACTGGCCCAAGGTCACAGCAGACAACTGCAGAGCTGGGATTAGAACCCAGGTCCTCTGACTCCCAGGTCAGGACTCTTTGCTATGGGCCACACTGCTCCTCTTTGATATCGCTAATCATTCTCTTTACACTCGATCATGAAGGACAGTTGAATGGCAAAACCTATCACCGTATTCACCAGCTGACTTTCTGAGTATGATACCACAGTCACTCAGCAAATATTATTTTAAGTTCAAGTTAAACTCCATCCATAACCTTGCATGTTTAGCAAAGAGGTAGTCACTGCCAGAATCTTAATCCTAGTTTGCACACTTTAACTATTCCTAAAAATCAATCCTCACAGTCCAGATTTTCCCCATTTATAGATTTCCACCAGGTAAAAACAGGTTGCCCTCTTTCAGAATTGAAGGCCCCCTACAGGGTAAGAATTCTGGTCTTAACGAAAGTTGAAATGGTAAATTTCAGGAAGACCTCATGAAGTTGAATGAGAAGAGAGAAAAGTTGTTGACAAACTTCCATGGGAGCAAATGCATGAGAAAGCGAAGAAACTTTCTAACCCCTTTTAATAAAAACTGTAGTATTTAAGGGATTTCTATGTCCCTAGTACCAGACTAAGTGATGGGATAAATAAAAGATAATCAGATCTGATATACCCCATCCCACTTGGGGTTCACAATCTAAGGTAGAGAGAAAACTAGCATGGAATCCCCATTTTACAGATGAGGAAATTGAGGCACAGTCACTAGTTGCCCAAGGTTACACTGCAGGCCAATGGCAGAGCCAGGATTAGAACCCAGGTCTTCTGACTCCAAGGCCCATGCTCTTTCCATTAGGCAACACTGTTTCTTCCTCTAGCTGCCATTACACGTTCAACTGATGACTTCTACTGAGAGTTGATGATACTAAGATCTCTTTCTTGAGCGGTCAAGAAACAGGCCAGAGAACATTGTCATTTAGTTGCATATTGGATTCTTTTTCTCTCAGGGCTTTACCTTGCCTTTGCTCCCAAAAATGCATCCACCACTTTTCCAACCTCTCATCTCCATGAGGTCCTGAACTTCATCCCCATTTAAAAAAAAAATAAAAAAAAACCAGTGTTTGTTAAATGCTTACTATGTGCCAGGCAAGCACTAGTACAGATACAAGCTAATTATGGTCCATGTCTCACATGGGGGACTTCCAGTCTTAATCCCCATTTTACAGATGAGGTAACTGAGGCACAGAGAAATGAAGTGATTTTCCCAAGATCACACAGCCACCAAATGGCAGAGCCAAGATCAGAACCCACGTCCTTCTGAGTTCCAGGCCCGTGCTCTACTCGCTAAGCCATGCGTGATCTTCTAAATGTGTACAAGAACTGAAACAAATAGACCACTGATCTCTCTTCTATACCTGGCAAATTGGTAGAATCAATATTCAAGTTCTGGATCAGTGAGCACTTTAAAAAACACAATATGTCAGCTTCTGAAAGGGGAAATCATGCCTTGCTAATCTGCTGGAGTCCTCTGAAAGGATCAGTAAGCAAGTGGATGGAGGAGAACAAGTAGACATAATACAAGTAGATGGGTAGAAGACATCAAAGACTTTTAAAGTGAGCCACGGTAAGAACGGATAGAGGACTGGATAAACGTTAGGAAACGGACGACATTGGTCACCTTTCAAGGTTGAGAAGTTTAAAGGGGTCCCCCACGGATTGGTGCTCAGAGAGAAGCAGTATGGCCAAGTGGAGTAGGCCTGTGAGTCAGGAGGACCTGAGTTCTAGTTCTGGATCCATCATTAGTCTGAGTGACTCTGGTCAAGTCACTTAATTTCTCTGGGCTTCAACCCCCTCATCTGCAAAATGGGAATTCAATATCTGTTCTCCTTCCTACTCAGGCTGGGAACCCCATGTGGGACCTGATTATGTTGTGGCTAGCCCAGTGCTTAGTACACCTTCTGGTACATGTTGTTGTCTTACGCTGTCTAGTCATGTCCGACCCGTAGCGATGCCATAGACACATCTCTCCCAGAACGACCCGCTTCCATCTGCAATCGTTCTGGCAGTGGATCCATAGTTTTCTTGGTCTAAATCCGGAAGTGGTTTTACTATCGCCTCCTTCCGTGCAGTAAACGAGTCTCTGCCCTCGACTGTCTCCCACGCCCCTGCTGTGCCATTTTACAGATGAGGTATTTGAGGTCCAGAGAAGTTAAGTGACTTACCCACAGTCACACTGATGACAGGTGGCAGAGTCAGGATTCGAACCCATGACCACTTAAACAGAAACTCCTTCCTTTCGGCTTTAAAGCACTCAATCACGCTGTCCCTTCCTATCTTACCTCACGGATTTCCTACTACAGTCTGTCAGCTTCACTCTGCTCCTTTAACACCAACCTGGTCACTGTACTTTGATCTTGTCTATCTCACCGCCAGTTCCTCTCCTGCATCCTGCCTTTTGCCCAGAACTCCTTCCCCTTTCACCTCCCTCAGACAATCTCTCTCCCCACCTTCAAAGCCTTATTTAAAAAAAAAAAATTTAAATCACACCTACTCCAAAAGGCCTTCCCCTACTTAGTCCTCATTTCCGTTACTCCCCCTCCTTTCTCAGATGCCCTTGCATGTGGATTTGTTCCCTTTATTCATCTCCGAGTCCCACAGTAACCTGTAATTTATTTCAACATCCTTCTCACCCTCTGAAGTGTAAGCTCCTCTTGTCTACCAACTCTGTTGTATTGTACACTCCTAAGCTCTTATCACAGTGCTCTGCCCACAGTAAGTGCTCAATGAATACAGTGAGTTGATCGGCAACAACTTATGGGTTTTCTATTTCCACCCTCATGTACTCTCATCACTAAACCCAGACTCTAAGGTGGTAAAAGGGCTTACTTGGGACACCTATCAGTATCTCTCACTCTAAGATCTCAGTCCAGAACCATTTCAATTTTCCAATTTCTAAACTGTGGACTCCCCTTTGTTTAATAATGCCTATGGCACTTGCTAACGAAATGTTGATTTTTGTCTTCGACAATGGTAAATTGAATTTTAAAATTGAGTCCAACAATTAACTGCACTCTGAGTGCCTGGAGGATAACATTCTTCTTCGAGCTGCTGTTCTTTATTTCACTTTTAAATTAAAATAGGCCATGAAATTGCCACTGAAAATAAGACTCCCTCTGCCACATCCTTCCTCATTCCGGCACGTCCCGTGTCGTGGATTCCAGAAGGACGACATCGTCAGTTCTTTGATCAACCAATTCTGTCAGGGGCCTTTGGGAGATTGTCTGAATTTCATTTCAAACAGACAGACCCAAATGCCTCATTAAGATGCTTCATCATCAATAAGCAGGTAATTGGAAGGTTATAAACAAATGAAAGGTATTTCTTGGCCCTAATTATGACAGTAGACATAACTGATATTTGTTAAGCACTTGCTATGTCCTAGGCACTGTACTAAGCGCTGGGGTGGATATAAGCAAATGGGTTGGACAAACCCTGTCCCACTTAGGGCTCCCAGTCTTAATCCCCTCTTTACATATGAGAGATAACTGAGGCACAGTGAAGTGACTTGCACAGCAGACAAGTGGCAGAACTGGAATTAGAACTCACAACCTTCTGACTCCCAGCCCATG